>NW_026705544.1:0-342595 GCF_029867415.1 Vicia villosa | reverse complement strand
AGATTCCATCTCTTCTGACTGAAATAAACAGCGAGAAGATGAGAAATCCGTCATGTGAACCTGTTATGCAATGTGTATGACTGGATGCAATGTATATGAATGAAATGTATATGCAATGTATATGAATGCAATGTATGAAATGTATATGCAATGAAATGTGTGTGCAATGTTTCAAGGATCTTAGAGTTTAGATTTGTTAAAGAAGAAACAAACGTTAGTTAATCAATTTATTTCTTTTTTTTTGCTTCTTTTTTCTTTGCCTCATTTGGGCTTACAAGACAGAAATAAAATAAATGATCCTTCAGGTCTCCCGTGGACGCTTTCTCTTTGCCCCCAGGAATGTGTTGATCTGCTGTTCTTCTTGAAGCTGTCCGGTGAGCTCCAATATCCTTCTCTCATAGTCCTGACAGTGTGCTTTGAAGGTGTCTCTTTCCTCTTTGAGTTGAACCCAAGATTTTTGCAACTCTTCTAGGTCAGTTGGCATATCCGGGTGTAGAATAACTTGAGGTTCATATCCTTCGACCTCTGGCTCAATGGTCACTGGTAGAACAGCGGGATATGGCATAAGGAGTTTCTGAGCATGAGTACGGACCCATCTGAGGTAAGGTTCCATAGGGATAGAATTCCATTGCCCCAGAGTTTTGCTTTCTATTCTATAGACATTGTCCCATGCATGTATGAACCTTCGTCGGTGTCTATAAGAATCATTCTCGTAATCAAACACAATGCCACGGATAATCATGTCATGAGGACCGTTGCTCCTTGCATATCCGAATTGGCGTAGAGCTAAAGAGGGATTGTAAGTGATGCCTCCTTTGATGCCAAGGAGTGGCACATTAGGGTACTCTCCACAATGATCAATGATAGTAATGTCTCTTTGAAAGAAGTTGTTCCACCGGATATTTGAATGAGACAAAGACATAATCCTGCGAGACCATTGCATTCTTTGTTCATTTCTCAACACTGATCGGGGAAGATGAAATGTAAACCACCTAGCCAGTAGTGGTATACAACACATGAGAGTTCCTCGTTTCTTCATGGTACGAGTGTGTAGAGAATGTAGAATGTCTCCCAGCAATGTTGGTACCGGGTTACGGATTAGGAAAAGGTTGATGATGCGTACACTTATGAACTGGTCGGGATTTGGGAATAAAACCAACCCATAGATCAAAAGTGCCATAACTTCCTCAAAAGCTGGATAACTTTTGTTTTCTAGCAGTAGTCGAGCCTTTTCCAACAAGAACTTGGCAAGCAAACCCTTAACTCCACTCTTTGTTTCCCAATTGGACTCGATTTCTGATTTTCGCAGATGTAAAGCAGCAGCAATGACTTCAGGTTTTGGAATCCTTTCTAAACCAGTGAAAGGTAATTGATTTCGAACAGGCAATCCCATTAGTTCAGAGAATTCTTCCAAAGTGGGTACCAACTGGTAATCAGGAAAGGTAAAGCAATGATGTTCAGGGTCAAAAAACTGGAACAGGACCCGTATCATGTCTTCTTCAAATTTTGAGGTAACCAAATGGAGTAGGTGACCATGCCTTTCAGTGAATTGAACATTCCTAGGGAATTCTGACACTAAGTCTTTTAGTTCAGATGGTACCGTTGAGATGTTGATTCGGATGTAATCTTTGGTGGCGGGAGCCATTACCTGCAAAAACAAAGGTAAACTCTTTGATCCTTGAAGTGTTTTGTGAGAAAATGATATGCTTATGATGCAAACATGTGGCACACAAAGACAAATCAAACAATAGCCTTAGGTTTAAAGGCTTGCATGGAGCTGATAAGTGATACCCTCCCCACTGAAGTTGAGTTGGTTAAAACCTGTCCTAGAATAGTATTCGGGTTCTATGATCCTTGGAAGTAACATCTCAATACGGCGCTCGAGCGGCCGATCAAAATATTCCTCGAGGATAACTAACTTCGATCAACTTCAAAGCTAGCCACTTAATAGGCCATAAGTCAAGTTCAACTAAAAAGGTTCTAAGACAAATTAGTGTTTAATGACATTTCGGAAGCCTAATATACTCCTTGATCGTTTTCAAGGGACATCAGTATAAACCAAAGTATCGCACTAACGATGACTACCAGATTAACCGTATCGGTACATGCCGTACAGTTTCCTTGGTCTATTGTCATATACTTAAGGTATCTCGAGATTCGGGTTAGAATCTTTCACACAAGCAAAATACCCAAACAAACCTTTGAAAAATAGAGCAATCAAGTCAATCAATTGAAAACATCAACCTATTCTCTTAAGGTAACCCCTTTTGAAAACATTTGGTTTTTTGAAAGTATCTCCCCAGCAGAGTCGCCAGTTCTGTGGACCTCCGTTTTTATCTCGGGCCATACCTCTGTTCGGGAGAGATACGTGAACTGACTCTTTTTTATCACTTATGCTTTTGCATTTTTGAAAATCACAGAGTCGCCACCGACCTTTTATTTTATCCAATTAAGGAAAGGTTTATAAAAGAAACAGAAAAAATACCTTTAAGAAATTCTGGGTAAGGGGGTAGGTTATACAAAGGGAAGGTGTTAGCACCCTTAGTATCCATGGTTATCCATGGGCTCTTAAGTTTGCTTAGCTCACTTGTTTTTCTATGACTTTTCAATTGCTTTAGAATGCTCATATGTGGTTTCAAATACTTTTGTAAATTGAATTTTGTAATGATCCTTGTGCGGATGTATACAAAATGCTTGTTTATCTTTCGAAAGATGTTTTGAAAAGAACGTTAACTTTGTAATGATCCGTGTTTGGATGTATACAAAATATTGTCTTTTTGGAAAGTTTTGTTTTGAAAAACAACAGTGTATGAGAATTTTGTTTGTTTTGATTTGAGCAAGCAAACTAGGAGGTCTACCCTGAGTTGTAAGGTCTTTATCCTATTTCCTTTAAAAATCTATCCTTTCACCGGATATAAACAAAAGGTTCGATTTTGTACTCGAAACAGTGGAATTTTGACTTTGATTTTGAAAAGAATGAGAAGGGATTACCTTAAGAGGTGCAAGTGTGATTGTGATTGGATTCAGATATTTTATCTTTGAGGTTAGTGATCTAACGGTTCAATTTTATCTTTGACATACACGCAGTTTATATTTGCTGGAAATTAAAATGCGGAAATGTAAAGTGCGGAAAGTAAATCTACGCTATTACATCGATTGTGCAGGAAATGTAAACTAGCCTATTTACATGAATTTGACATCCTATACATTTATCTAGGAATTTAAATTGCAAGAAAAATAAAAGGCATGTTTTTTTTGATTTTTTTATGATTGATTTTAATTATAATTAATGCATGATTAATTAAATTAAAATGAAGAAAAAAGATGAAAATAGATTTAAACCTAGAAATTAAGTTTAAAATATGTACAAAATATTTGTCAATTAATTTTAAAACAAAACTAAATTTTTGGAATTTTTGAAATTTGATTTGAAATTGATTAAGTTAATTAACACATAATTATGCAAATAATTATACAAATAATTAAAACTTAAAAGGAAAATTATTCAAAATATGTACAAAATTAGCTTATAATATATAAACAATATTTAACATAAAGAACAATTTTTTTTATGATTTTTTGATTGGTTAGAATAATTAAAAAGCAAATATATAAATATATACTAATTAATTATGCAAAATATTGAAATTTTGAAGAAAAATAAAATATTTTTATTTCAGAAAATAATATATTATTTTAGAAGTCTAAAAATATTTTTTGTGTATTTTTTGGATTTTTAAAACTATTTTTAATTAATTTTGTAAAGAAATTAAAATAGAAATAAAATTTAAAAGGATACGATCAGGTGTGGTGGATAAGTGTGGTCTATGGTGTGGTTGCATGATCTGGTGCGTTTGATGGAGTGACTGGATTGATCGTGTGGTCACTGAAACGAGGCATATGGCAAAAGCGTGGACAGCGTAGCACAGGATCCAAAGAATTTGAAAAAGCTGGCGCGCGCGTTCTGACCAACCAGAGCTTGCCACGCTTCATCTTCTTCATTTGAAATTTCTGCAACCGTAGGTAAAGCCTTTACCAACGGTTTTTTCCGTCACTAAAGCTCCTGCAAATTGAAAATCACAAAATATGCAATATAAATACCATATGAGACCATGGATCGACTGTAAATGATCCACTGAACACAACCATGGCCTTATTTTCTTTTGATTTTGCCTTAAAAGAAAAACCCCGTTTCGAGGTCATAAAACCCTAAAATGGCACATGTCTCAATCGTCCATGAAATCCCAATTCCAGCTCCAGAAACGACCAGAGCATCAAACCAAACACAAATATGCAATTACATCTTGTTATACATGCATGTATGATTATATTTTGGTGGGTTTCGATTTGAACAAACCGTGGGTTCTAGGCGTGTGTTCTTGAGGTTTCAATGCTTGCAATTGATCTGGACAGGTTCAGTGAAGTTCAAGGAACGTGTTTGAATACTTAGTTTGTGTTAAAACAAGCTGGAATTTAAAATTTGAATTTTAAAATTCCTTCAAAATTTCAAATTGATACAAGTGTGTTTACAAGCATAGAATGGTTCTCAATTCGTGTCTCCTTTGTTACTGAAGCTCTATAGCTCTTATATAGACATTGTAGTGCTTAAGAACTAAGCTAAAAGCATTAAGTGCTTTTGTTGAATTCTTGACTTTTTCAACACTTATGGCTTTGCATTCAAGCTACCATGGCTTGACTTTCAACCCTTCTTCTGCTGTACTTTGGCTTGGGGCAGAGTTTAATTGATTCCCTTGATGAGTCATGCTTAGAAATTAAGCCATCCATTATCCTTCCATTTTTACTTTTTATTTAATCTTAAAATAAGATAAAATCAAGCAAAAAATGAATAAAAATGGTGTGGGCCTTGTCTTGGTCGTGGGAGGCCCATAATATCATGGAAATGATGTTTGAACCATGAAAACTTGGCCCCATTTGGAAAAAATACATTTTTGAGCAATGTTGATTTCATGCATTTTCCCAAAATTTAGCCAACTTCAACAAGGTGTAAATCCCTCAATTTTTGTCATATGAAGGAGATCTTGCACTTTTTGGAAACCTCAAGGAGTCCTCTAACCAATGCCTTTGGTCTCATGTCAAAATGATTTTTGATGCTCCTTGTGTGTCCTTTTGAAAAAAGTGTCTTTTTATTGACTTTGAAAATGACCTGTAATGTCTTTGATCATATTTTTCAAATGGTGAATGCAATGACCATGGGATCAATTGCATTTGAAAGATAATTGAATTTCCTTCAAAATGAGCTTTGGTTTGAATTTTTTGGATGAAGGATGAGAGAGTTATGATCAGTCAAAGTTGAGTTGACTTTTCAGGCAAAAACCCTAATTTTGAATCTTAGGGTTTTGTTGATTTTTTATCTTTCCTTGATGAATTATGATCATCCAATGATCAAATGATGAATCTTTTGACAAAATATGCACTTTGACAAAAAATTTCATTTTTGACTGTCTGTTGACTTTTTTGGTCAAACGGGTCGTCTGTTGACTGTTTGAGCTGCTGACGGTGCGTCTGAGTGAATTGAAGTTTGAAAATTTGTATGATGGTACTTTGAGATACATGGATGTGCATGAAATCCATTTGAGCTCTCAAAAACTTGTTTCTCCTGTAAAAAGAAGAAAACCCTAGTCAGGGACTGTTTGTGTAGGAGATAGTTAAGCGTACCTGATTTTTGTGCAGTGTTGAGTCTCTGCTAATCGCGTGATATTCAGAAGAATTCTAGAACAAAAATCTTGGAATTTTGAATTGTGAAAGATTGATTTGATTGATGGTACAAATCACTGAGAATTGTACTGCCAGCAGTTTGGCTGTCAACTGACTGTTACCAGTATAGTTCGAGTTTCCTGATTCTGCGCCTGCAAAAAGATTTAACTCTGTACCAATTGTGTCAGTACTATTTATCTGTAAATAAATAAATAGCATGTGTGAAGTAATAAACCGTATTTGGCGTTTGCGTAAGAATAAATTCAACTGCAAGCCAAATTACTGTATAAGAAAAATTCTAAAAACTAAGTATTTCATATGTCAGGATATTTGTTGAAATAAAAATCCATGATTATATGAGACTCTTAATTTTCAGATTGGAGTTTTCTTGAAAAAAGATGCGGGCAAATTTTGGGGTATAACAGTTAGTATGGAAGAAGTTAAAGGAGGTATGACTCAGATGCTAGGGTTCATGAAGGGCCTCCTAGATAAACAAGACAAGGCAAAAGAGGTTCAGTCTGGGGATACCCTGGTTCAGGATGAGATCCCTAACGACGAAAACCCGCTGCTAGGATTTGTTCCAGGCTTTGGCCCGGCTAAGGACAAACCTCAGGTCCGATCTGTCAGGAGAGCTATCCAATTCCAAGAGAAAGGAGAGACCTCCCAAGAAGGATTTGTCCCCACTCCACAAACGAAAGGGACAACCCGCACAGTTCGCATTCCTGCTAGCAATGTCCCTAGGGATGATGATTACCTGGATCTACAATACGGAGTGCAAGAGGTGAACAATACAGATCAAGCACCTCAGACGCAACAGTCTAATCCCAACTCTAGGGAAGACTCCAAGGATAGTGAACAAATCAAGGCGCTAGAAGAGAGACTAAAAGTGGTAGAAGGATACGATGTCTTCGACGTGGATACCTTCGAAATGAGCTTAGTCTCAGACTTGAATATCCCACACAAATTCAAGATTCCAGACTTCGAAAAATACAAAGGGCTCACGTGTCCGAGAAATCACTTGCGCATGTATGTGCGAAAAATGGCTGCCTATGCTCATGATCAAAAACTGATGATACACTTCTTCCAAGAAAGTTTAAGCGGAGCGTCTATTGACTGCATATGCAACTGGAGAAATCCTATATCAGAAGCTGGAATGATCTGGCTAACACATTCTTGAAGCAGTACAAGTACAACTTGGATATGGCACCCAATCAGATGCAATTACAAAACATGTCACAGAAGAAGGATGAATCATTCAAAGAGTATGCCCAAAGGTGGAGGGAAATGGCTTCTCGAGTCCAACCTCCCCTAATGGAAAAAGAACTGGTGGACATATTCATGAGCACTTTGCAAGGACCGTACTACGACAAGATGGTCGGAAGCATATCTTCAGGGTTCTCGGACTTGGTAGTCATTGGTGAGAGAATTGAAGATGGAATCAAAAATGGGAAGATACAAGGGGCACCCTCAGGTTCCTATCTGTGGACCTCCGATTTTTTTAATACCGGGCCATACCTCTGATCTGTAGAGATACGTGAACTGACTCTTTTTTGTCGCTTAATGCTTTCGCATTTTTGAAAATATCACAGAGTCGCCACCGACCTTTTATTTTATCCAATTAAGGAAAGGTTTATAAAAGACACAGAAAAAAGACCTTTAAGAAATTCTGGGTAAGGGGGTAGGTTATACAAAGGGAAGGTGTTAGCACCCTTTGTATCCATGGTTATCCATGGGCTCTTAAGTTTGCTTAGCTCACTTGTTTTTCGATTACTTTTCAATTGCTCTGAAATTGCTCATATGTGGTTTCAAATACCTTTGTAATTTGAATTTTGTAATGATCCGTGTGTGGATGTATACAAAATGCTTGTTTATCTTTCGAAAGATGTTTTGAAAAGAACGTTAACTTTGTAATAACCCGTGTTTGGATGTATACAAAGTATTGTCTTTTTGAAAGTTTTGAAAAAATCAACAGTGTATGAGAATTTTGTTTGTTTTGATTTGAGCAAGCAAACTAGGAGGTCTACCCTGAGTTGTAAGGTCTTTATCCTATTTCCTTTAAAAATCTATCCTTTCACCGGATATAAAAGCAAGGTTCGATTTTGTACTCAAAACAGTAAAATTTGACTTTGACTTTGAAAGATTGAAAAGGATTACCTGAAGAGGTGCAAGTGTGATTGTGATTGGATTCAGATATTTATCTTTGAAGTTAGTGATCTAACGGTTCAGTTTTATCTTTGACATACACGCAGTTTATATGTGCTGGAAATTAAAGTGCGGAAATGTAAAGTGCGGAAAGTAAATCTACGCTATTACATCGATTGTGCGGGAAATGTAAACTAGCCTATTTACATGAATTTGACATCCTATACATTTATCTAGGAATTTTAAATTGCAAGAAAAATAAAAGGCATCTTTTTGGATTTTTTATGATTGATTTTAATTATAATTAATGCATAATTAATTAAATTAAAATGAAGAAAAAGATGAAAATATATTTAAACCTAGAAATAAGTTTAAAATATTTACAAAATATTTGTTAATTAATTTTAAAACAAAAACTAATTTTTTTGGAATTTTTGGAAATTGATTTGAAATTGATTTAAGTTAATTAAAACATAATTATGTAAATAATTATACAAATAATTAAAACTCAAAGATAAAATTATTCAAAATATGCACAAAATTAGTTTATAATATAAAAACAATATTTTATATAAAGAACAATTTTTTTTGGGATTTTTTGATTGGTTAGAATAATTAAAAAGCAAATATATAAATATATACTAATTAATTATGCAAAATATTGAAATTTTGAAGAAAAATAAAATATTTTTATTTCAGAAAATAATATATTATTTTAGAAGTCTAAAAATATTTTTTGTGTATTTTTTGGATTTTTAAAACTATTTTTAATTAATTTAACAAAGAAATTAAAATAAAATAGAAAATAAAATAGAAAATAAAAGGATACTGATCCTGTGTGGTTTGATTGAGGGAGTATGATGTGCACGCGTGATCTGGAGCGTTGGATGACTCATTAAATGAAATCAAGTGGTCCAGAATTTGAGGCACATGGCTTACGTTACACCTGCAAGGCACAGAATTAGTGGGAAATTTAAAACCTGCGCGCGCGTGCCATCCAATAGGAGGAAGACACGTCTTCGTCTTCAACCTTCAGACAAGGCTTTTAACAGCGCTTTTGTAAAAAAGCGCTATTGTAAGTGAACCCTAAATCTGCAAAATAACGAATAGGGGTAAACAAGCATAAAAATCAGGCGCGATGGCACCATTGAATTCGTCTTGTTCCACTGAATGTAACCATGTCCTTAATTTTGCTTGGTTTTGGCCCTAATGAAAAACCCTAATTTTGAACTAAGCAAACCCTAAAATGGTATATGATACAAACAACCATTAAAGTCCAATTGAAGCTCCAGAAACGACCAGAGCTTCAAACCAAACACAATTATGCATCTACATCTTGTTAAATGTGCGTGAATGATGAGATATAAGTTGATTTTAGTTTGAACAAACCGTGGTCTAGGTAGCTCGATTTATGAGGTTTCAAGACTTGGAAATGATTGAGATATGTTCAGTAATGCTTGAGGAAAGTGTTTAAGTGTTTAGTTTGTATTGAAAATGGATTAAACTCAGAATTCGAATTTTGAATTTCCTTGAAATTTTTAAAGTGTTACAAGCATGGTACAAGCATAAGCATAGCTCTGAATTCGTGTCCCTCTTGTTGCTGAACTAAGATAGCTTATTTATAAGCCATGTGTGCTTAGAATTGAAGCTAACTTGCAGCTAGTTGCCTTTGTTGAAACTTTGGTTTTTAAATATTAAAAACCTTGAATTTTTGACCAAGTCTTGACTCCATTCAATGCTCTTACCTTGTGCACCAATCCTCTGCAGAAAGATGAAGATTCTTTGAGGTGAGTCATGCTTGATTTGTAAGCTATCCATTATCCTTGCATTTTCCTTTTAATTTTAATCTTAAAATAAGATAAAATCATGCAAAAATGGATAAAAAAAGGTATGGGCTTAGTCTTGGTCGTGGGAGGCCCATAGTAACATGGAAATGATGTTTGAATGCTGAAAACTTGGCCCCATTTGGAAAAAATACATTTTTGAACAATGTTGATTTCATGCATTTTCCCAAAATTTAGCCAATTTCAACAAGGTGTAAATCCTTCAATTTTTGTCATATGAAGGAGATCTTGCACTTTTTAGAAACCTCAAAGAGTCCTCTAACCAATGTCTTTGGTCTCATGTCAAAATAATTTTTGAAGCTCCTTGTGTGTCCTTTTGAAAAAAGTGTCTTTTTGTTGACTTTGAAAATGACCTGTAATGTCTTTGATCATATTTTTCAAATGGTGAATCCAATGACCATGGGATCAATGGCATTTGAAAGATAATTGAATTTCCTTCAAAACAAGCTTTGGTTTGAATTTTTTGGATGAAGGATGAGAGAGTTATGATCAGTCAAAGTTGAGTTGACTTTTCAGGCAAAAACCCTAATTTTGAATCTTAGGGTTTTGTTGATTTTTGATCTTTCCTTGATGAATTATGATCATCCAATGATCAAATGATGAATCCTTTGACAAAATATGGACTTTGACAAAAAATTTCATTTTTGACTGTCTGTTGACTTTTTTGGTCAAACGGGTCGTCTGTTGACTGTTTGAGCTGCTGACGGTGCGTCTGAGTGAATTGAAGTTTGAAAATTTGTATGATGGTACTTTGAGATATATGGATGTGTATGAAATCCATTTGAGCTCTCAAAACTTGTTGCTCCTGTAAAAACAAGAAAAACCCTGATTAGGGACTGTTTGTGTAGGAGACAGTTAAGCGTACCTGATTTTTGTGCAGTGTTGAGTTTCTGCTAATCGCGTGATATTCAGAAGACTTCTAGAACAAAAACCTTGGAATTTTGAATTGTGAAAGATTGATTTGATTAATGGTACAAAACACTGAGAATTGTACTGCCAGCAGTTTGGCTGTCGACTGACTGTTCAGGTATTGACGTAGCAGTTAGAGTAAAAAATCAACAGTCAAAGTTAATTTTCTTTTTTTGTTGTTTTTTTTGTTTTATGTTTTATGGGAAAAATGAAAGTTTATTTTCATGACTTGTTAGAAAAACACAGACATAATAAATAACTAATGTTTACTGTTACCAGTACAGTCTGAGTTTCCTGATTTTGCGCCTGCAAAAAGATTTAACTCTGTACCAATTATGTCAGTACTATTTATCTGTAAATAAATAAATAGCATGTGTGAAGTAATAAACAGTATTTGGCGTTTGCGTAAGAATAAATTCAACTGCAAGCCAAATTACTGTATAAGAAAAATTCTAAAAACTAAGTATTTCATATGTCAGGATATTTGTTGAAATAAAAATCCATGATTATATGGACCCCTTAATTTTCAGATTGGAGTTTTCTTGAAAAATATGTGGGCAAATTTTGGGGTATAACAGTTGCCCCTATTCAATCTTCTTAAACCTGAAGAGATTGTATGAAATCTGAAGGTAGAAGATGATTGAATATTTAGATGCCCTGAAAATTTGCACTTACCTTGATCAGAAGAGATGTTGGGAGTTGCATTTGAATGTCGTCTGCGAAATGTTGTTGGCAGATTGAAACATTACCTGAGATGGGCTTTCAGATGCCACCTGGTAAATGGGTTGAGGGTCTGTTCATCAGAATGAATCCATTGATTATATCTTGATGAAGGATTTGAAAGTCTTTGTGTTGACTGTTTCGGAACCGTCCAAGGTTACCGCTTTAAGTCTTGGAAGATAATCGTTACGGAACTTGTCCAAAGTTTTTTTCGATTTAGATTTTGGAAGTTGATCATTGTGGAACCGTCTGAGGTATCGCTTTAGATCTGCAACGTTAGATCGTTTTGGAACCGTCTGAGGTATCGCTTTAGATCCGCAATGTTAGATCGTTTTGGAACCGTCTGAGGTATCGCTTTAGATCTGCAATGTTAGATCGTTTTGGAACCGTCTGAGGTATCGCTTTAGATCCGCAATGTTAGATCGTTTTGGAACCGTCTGAGGTATCGCTTTAGATCTGCAATGTTAGATCGTTTTGGAACCGTCTGAGGTATCGCTTTAGATCCGCAATGTTAGATCGTTTTGGAACCGTCTGAGGTATCGCTTTAGATCTGTAACGTTAGATCGTTCTGGAACCGTCTGAGGTATCGACTTTGATCTGTGATGCTTGTTTTTTGAGTTGGTAAGTGATCAGAATGAATCTTTGGCTTGATTATATCTGAGAGAACCGTTCATGGAATTCAGGTGAACACGGCATGTGATTGAGAACATCTTTGTTGAAGATATCTGCCTACCTGAAAAATCAAGTTAGTGATATGCAATGTTTATGATGCATGTAAATGTGAGATATTCCCGGAGAAATATGCATGTTATGCTGTGTATGAATATGCGCATGATGCATGATGTATGATGTATGATGTATGATGTATGATGTATGAATGTGAATATGTGAATGTGAATATGTGAATGTGATGTATGAATGTGATGTCAAGCTTCTAATTGGAAAAATAAATTCCCACTAGTCAGCTGGACATGAATGTATTGTGATCGTTGATGATCTTTTGTCTTGCTTGAGTACCCTCGTCTGGGGAAATTCTTTGAGAACCCGGGTATCCCGTTGAAGGATCTTTGACTACTGCTTGGGGAACCAAAGGTAACTGGAAGTTCTGATGCCCTTTCAAATGGGAATGAGGAAGATGCATAATCCTCCGATGCACTATCTGACCAAGTCCGGGCGCGGGGATCACACCTTCTGAAGATAGTAATCTGGAACAACCCTGCTGGGGAATAAGACTTCTTTTGAAGAGAAAATCTTTTTGAGGAATTTGCTGAGAAATGCGTTTCTCTTGGTGATTTCCTTCTGATGGAATGATGTCCAGATGATCGGGACATTTCCTGAATGCCATTCCTGTTTTTCCTGGTAAACATCAATCATATTCAAATGCATATGTTCATTCAAAATTATCATTGGGACGCTTACGTATTTAAACAGAAAAAAATGAAAATAGTGATTTTTGAAAGAGCTGCATTGAAAAGAGCCATGATAGGCGGGTTAGCACAGGGAGACAACAATCCTAGAAGTAGGAAACTGTCAGAAAGTTTTGAAAAGTATTTATGAAGATAAATAGCTATGTGAAAACGATCCAGTCAAGTTTCAACTCTGCTATTGCCAATCTGTCTTCGAGCATCTCATCCCTCACTTGTTGGAAGAAAGTGATTAGACTGATCGGTGTCTTTGAGGTGTTGAATCTTGATGGTGAGTAGGCAGCTGAACGGAACACAGTTGTATGCTTCATTCCCTAACTTTTGCTTAGGCCGCCCTTTCAGGTTTTCAGCCTACCGGGATTGTATTTGTTTAGTCTCTAATTTTTGCCTGGATCGCCCTTTCGGGTTTTCAATCCACCGAGACGCTCATCTTTTGCCTAAGTTGCCCTTTCAGGTTTTCAACTTAGCGAGCTGTTTTTTTTTTTTTTTTTAAGAGAAGTATTTTTTGACTATGTCAGCATTCACAGGGTGTGGGAAATCCTCGCCATCCATGGTGGTAAGCAACATGGCGCCGCCGGAGAATATTTTCTTGATTATGAATGGTCCCTCGTAGGTGAGAGTCCATTTGCCTCTGGGATCACCTTGTGGTAAGATGATGCGTTTGACAACCAAGCCACCAGTTTGGTATGCTTGACTTTTGACCTTTTTGTTGAAGGCTTTGATCATGCGCTTTTGGTATAGCTGACCATGACAAATAGCTGCGAGCCTTTTCTCATCAATCAAGTTTATATGGTCCAACCGTGTTTGAATCCAATCGTCTTCGTCTAGATTGGCTTCTTTCATAATCCTTAGGGAAGGAATCTGAATTTCAATTGGAAGAACTGCCTCCATACCATAGACTAAGGAAAATGGAGTTGCCCCTGTTGAAGTACGCGCAGATGTGCGATAACCATGAAGAGCAAAAGGTAACATCTCATGCCAGTCTTTGTAAGTTACTGTCATTTTTTGTATGATTTTCTTGATGTTCTTGTTGGCAGCTTCCACCGCGCCGTTCATCTTTGGTCGATATGGAGAAGAATTATGATGTTTGATTTTGAACTGTGTGCAAAGTTCAGTAATCATTCTGTTGTTTAGATTTGTACCATTGTCCGTGATAATCCGTTCAGGGATGCCATACCGACAAATGAGATTGTATTTGATGAACCGGGCTACCACATTTTTGGTAACAGAAGCAAATGAAGCTGCTTCTACCCACTTTGTGAAGTAGTCAATAGCGACCAGGATAAAGCGATGTCCGTTGGAGGCAGTAGGTTTGATTTCTCCAATCATATCAATACCCCACATTGCAAAAGGCCAAGGAGCCGTCAGGACGCTTAATGGAACTGGAGGTACATGTACTTTGTCAGCGTATATCTGGCATTTGTGACATGTTCGGGAGTGATGATGGCAGTCTGTTTCCATGGTAGACCAGTAATAACCTGCTCTCAGGATCTTTTTAGCCATTGTATGTCCACTGGAATGAGTACCGAAGGCACCATTGTGTATTTCTTCCATGATTTGTTCTGCTTCCTTCTTGTTTACACAGCGAAGTAAAGTCGAGTCATGGTTGCGTTTGTATAGGGTTCCATTGCTTAGGAAGAATTTGGCAGCATATCTTTTTACCCCTTCAGGGTACTCCTGAGTTTCGAGATATCTTTTTACCTCATGGAACCATGGTTTTTCCTCGGTTCCTTCGGTATTGATCTCATTGCAATAGGATGGTTCATCTTGCCTGTAGATGGTGATCATAGGCGCCTCGTTGTCCCACCTGACTTTGAACATGGATGACATGGTAGCTAAAGCATCAGCTAGTTGATTTTCCTCGCGTGGGATGTGTTCGAAAGTGATTTCTTCGAAGTAAAGAATCAAACTCAGCACATATTTTTTGTAAGGAATTAGATTTGGGTGCTTCGTGTCCCATTCCCCTTTGACTTGGTAGATTACCAAGGCCGAGTCTCCGTAGACTTCCAGGAATTTGATTCTTAGATCGATTGCAGCTTTGAGACCCAGAATACATGCTTCGTATTCGGCTATATTGTTAGTGCAATTGAAGCATAACCTGGCAGTGAATGGTGTATGACCTCCCGTGGGGGAAATGATCACAGCTCCGATGCCATTGCCAAGTGCATTAGAAGCTCCGTCAAAAACCATAGTCCACCGGGATCCTGGCCCGGGTCCTTCTTCTGGTCCTGATTGTTTGTAGTCATTGACTAGCATAATGTCTTCGTCTGGGAAGTCAAAGTTCAATGCTTGATAATCATCCACTGCTTGATGAGCCAGATGATCAGCTACCACACTTCCTTTGATTGCTTTTTGTGAAGTGTATTGAATGTCATATTCTGTTAAGATCATTTGCCATCTCGCTATTCTTCCAGAGAGAGCGGGTTTTTCGAACACGTATTTGATGGGATCCATCTTGGAGATTAGGAAAGTGGTGTGATTTAGCATGTACTGTCTTAGTCGGCGAGCTGCCCAAGCTAAGGCACAACAAGTTTTTTCGAGTAGTGAGTATCTTGTTTCACAATCGGTAAACTTCTTGCTAAGATAGTAGATTGCGTGCTCCTTTCGGCCGGATTCGTCATGTTGTCCCAGCACACACCCCATTGAGTCTTCTAACACAGTTAGGTACATTATCAGAGGTCTGCCTTCCACAGGTGGCAACAAGATTGGAGGTTTTTGGAGATATTCTTTGATTTTGTCAAAGGCTAACTGGCATTTGTCATTCCACCTTTCCACTTGATCTTTCTTCAACAGTTTGAAGATTGGCTCACAAGTAGTAGTCATGTGGGCAATGAATCGGGCGATGTAATTCAGACGTCCCAAGAATCCTCTGACTTGTTTCTCGATACGAGGTATAGGCATTTCTTGAATGGCTTTAACCTTGGCGGGATCAACCTCAATACCTTTGCTGCTGACTATGAAACCTAAGAGTTTGCCGGATCTTACTCCAAAGGTACACTTATTTGGGTTCAGTCGCAACTTGTATTTCTTGAGTCTGTCAAACAACTTGTGTAAATGACCCAAATGTTCTTCCTCGGTGTTGGATTTTGCAATTATGTCATCGACATACACCTCTATTTCTTGATGAATCATATCATGAAATAGTGCTACCATTGCACGTTGATAGGTGGCTCCTGCGTTTTTCAGACCAAAGGGCATTACTTTGTAACAAAAGGTTCCCCAGGGTGTTGTGAAGGTTGTTTTTTCCATGTCTTCGGGTGCCATCTTGATTTGATTGTACCCTGAGAATCCGTCCATAAAGGAGAATACCTTGCATTGTGCGGTATTGTCAACCAGTACATCGATGTGTGGTAAAGGGAAATCATCTTTGGGGCTTGCCCGGTTTAGATCTCTGTAGTCCACGCACATTCTGACTTTCCCGTCTTTTTTAGGTACAGGGACGATGTTAGCTATCCAAGGAGGATAACTTACAACTTTTAGGAATCCGGCATTGAACTGTTTTTCAACCTCGTCTTTGATCTTTTTTGACATATCAGGCCTACTCCTTCGTAGTTTTTGTTTGACTGGAGTGCTACCTTCTTTGATTGGTAGGCGATGAACTACGATGTCCGTGTCAAGGCCTGGCATATCCTCATAGGACCAGGCGAATATCTCGACGTAGTCTCGCAGCATTTGAATCAGTCTTTGCTTGACGCTGTGTTCTAAATCAGTCCCTATTTTGACTTCTTTCTTTTCTTCGTTGCTGCCCAAGTTGATGACCTCAATTGGCTCCTCGTGAGGCTGTATGGCCTTGTCTTCTTGTTCTAGCAGCCTTGCAAGTTCTCTTGGCACTTCACAATCTTCCTCACTTTCGTCCTCAGTTTGGTAGATCGGATTTTCAAAGTCATGACGGGCAATAGCAGAATCGTTGTTGACTGGATCCAGAGTGTATGTGAATCTGCAAGTTAATTATGTGAGTATGTGTGAAGAAACATAGCTATTAGAAAGCGAAGAAAGAAGGAAAAAGGATCACAAAATTTAAATATGCAAGCGTCCCATGATTTTATTGAATGCACATGATCATGATATGATAAGCCCTTATAGAAGGGCCGGTGTGCTAAGGCACACGGCTTTCAAGCTCATGGTTCGATTGTTCAGGAACCACTTTTATCTTTGCACATTATACACAAAGAAAACAGGAAATGGCATTTACTCCTGGTCAAAGGAGATCACATCCTCAGCTTTCCAGTTGTTCAATCCACTGTTGTGAGCAGGGGATACCCAGCTGTTCCAGTTGCAGTTGTCTTTTTCATCTTCCACAGCATTGATTTCATTAGTGGGAAAATGAGCCGGTGATCCTTCAGGATAAGGGATATACTCTGCTGGATACGAGAGCCCAGGCTGAGATATCTCTGTTGGCTGAGCGAGATGCTCGATAAGGCCGTCCCATGAAGTCGGGATGATGTTTTGAATAGAAACTTGTGCATCTTGGTGAGGAGTGTATGCTGACAGAAAGCAACCCTCGTTATTTGGTATTTCCCTGGCTTTTTCAAGAGCGAAATTGTCATCGTAATGTTCATCCCATCCAGTTGGGACAATGTCCTCCATGGCAATTTGTGAGCTCGGAGGAGCGGAATATTTCACCATATAGTCATATTTGCCGCTGGGTTCTCCTAGCGTGTCCCATACTTCTTTGGGTGGATTTTGATATTGCTCAGTGGCGGGACTTGTGAAAATTTGATCATTTCCAACTTCATCACCCCATCCAGTCGGGGTAAGGTCCTCCATAGCAATATAAGAATTCTGAGGTTCGGCATACTGATAATTATACCCGCCGTTTGGTTCTCCCACAGCATCCCACATTCCCATGGGAATGGGTGGAATTTCATCTGGATATGGCTGAATGATATGGTTCAAGAACACTCCTTCATCTTCAATAGCGTTTACTTCTTGGCTGACGAAGTGTGACATTAATCCTCCAGAACGAGGACTTTGATCATTCTTTTGATTTTCACTAACATAGCCCAGGCCTAGCTTGTCAGACTTGTAGGGTATATCGGGAAGCTGTCCCCATACTGTGCAATCACCCTGTTTAATCATGGCTTTGGCATCTTTGAGAGAAGCCATAGCTGTAGTTGGAGTAGCAGGAATATGCTTGGTGGTAGAGACATCTGGAGAGACCACCTCAAATGATTGGCATGGAGTTTCGATGAATTCGTCCTCCAACTCGACATATTTGGAATTGCCTAGGTGACTAACCACATATTCCTCTTCGCCATAGACTGTGACAATCTTTCCTTTTACTGGATATTTTAACTTCTGATGCAGGGTAGAAGTTACA
This sequence comes from Vicia villosa, assembly GCF_029867415.1. NCBI lineage: Eukaryota > Viridiplantae > Streptophyta > Magnoliopsida > Fabales > Fabaceae > Vicia > Vicia villosa. The sequence continues at coordinate 324,521 of NW_026705544.1, read as the reverse complement.
GCGTTTGCCCCATGTATCCAAGGGCGTCCAAGTAAACAGGAGTAGGCTGGGTGAATTTCCATTACGTAAAAGATAGAATCAAAGATTTGAGAACCCACTCTGATTGGGAGATTCACTTTTCCGTAAACTGTTCTGGTTGACCCGTCAAAGGCTCTTACCACAACATCACTTGGTTGTAACACAATTCCTTCGAAGTCAAGCTTTTCTAGTACTGTTTTCGGTAACACGTTCAAAGAAGAACCGTTATCTACTAGTACATGAGATAGAGTGGTGCCATTACATTCAATGGAGATATGTAAGGCTTTGTTGTGATTTTTTCCAGCAGGGGTTAGATCCACATCAGAGAAACCGAGACTATTGCTCACGGTTAGATTGGCAACACAATTCTCAAATTGGTCGACTGAGATCTCTTGAGGCACATGCGCAGCTTTTAGGAATTTCATCAGGGCTTTGGCATGAGCTTCTGAATATTTTAGCAGAGATAGCATTGAGATTTTTGAAGCGGTGTGCCCCAGTTGCTCAACAATATTGTAATCACTTTTGCAGATGATTTTCAATATTTCCTCCATTTCTTGCTTTGATGGATCCTCAGCAGTGATCTCCACCGGGGTTTGAATTTGTTCAACTTGTGGCTCTTTGCCTCGAGCGTTGACATTTTGATTAGGAACTGGAACTCGGACTGGACCAGCAGCAACATTTGGAGAAATTTCTGGTGAAAAGATTCTTCCACTTCTCGTGATTTTGCTGGTACCCACAATATTACCCACAGTTGGAGTAGTTAACTTTGCGGTCTCTTCAGTCGAGGTACTCTGCTTAACTCCATGAATGTAAACATTAGTGTCATATCCCCATGGGACAGCTTTGTCTGAGGAGTATGGAAATGGAGTTGGACTAGCAATGACTACTGATGCCACTTTGAGTGTAGCAGAAATTTTGAATGGAGCTTTGGCAGAGATTTTGAATGGTAAGCTGGATATCACTGAGGCATCCTCTATTCTTATCCCGTTTGCAAAGACTTCGCACAGTACGTCCATAGAAGGGAGCCTCTCAAACATAATGATACGGCGATCCATCCATTTTTGAATTCCCATCCTCAGATTTTCACAACCATTGGGCAGATAGGAGCAGTAAAAGCAGCCGGGGTCACATCCTGGGAAGTAACCAGCTCGGATTAGCTTTCCTTTGACTTCGCAGAGTGGGGTTGATAATTCGTTCACATCATAGATGTAAACAGTGTCCAGGATAGCGTTGACAGTTTTGTCATGCTTTGGCATAGGTGCAGTGATGACATTTGGAGTTTCTGGAGGATCGAACTCAATTTCACCAGCATCTATCATATCTTGTATTTTATTTTTCAGGGCCCAGCAGTGATCTGCGTCATGTCCTGGACAGTTTGAGTGATAGGCACATGTCGCATCAGGGCGATAATTCAGAGAGGAAGTGTTGACATTCCTTGGAGGACCTCTTAAGGTGATCAGATCTGCTTTTAGTAAGTGCTGCAATGCCTGAGAAATTGGCATGTTGATTTTGGTGAAATTTCTTCTTGGTGCATCTGGTCGATGCGTATATTTTGGCTGTTGATCTTTTTGAGGCGCAGATGCGGAGATCAGAACTGCCCCTACAGATTGATGCTGCTCACTTTTGCGACTTTTTTGAATTTGAGTTGCATTGACCTCATTTCTCCCACTGATGGGCCTTTTTGTAGTACCAGAGGTGGAACCTATCTGAATTTTTCCATTTTGTATGCCACTTTCGACACGTTCTCCGGTCAGTATCAGGTCAGTGAAACCTGATGATGAACTTCCCAGCAAATGGCTATAGAAAGGGCCAGTTAAAGTGCCCATGAACATGTCAACTAGTTCGCGATCAGACAAGGGTGGTTGAACCCTTCCAGCCATATCTCTCCACTTTTGTGCATATCCTTTAAAACTTTCTTTTGGTCCCATAGACATGCCCCTTAGTTGAGTACGGGTTGGCGCAAGATCAGCATTGTATTGGTACTGTTTGTAAAAAGTAGCAGCTAATTCTTCCCAAGTATGAACCTTGGTATTTTCCAGCTGGTAGTACCACTCGAGTTGTGTACCCGACAGACTTTCTTGGAAGAAGTGAATCCACAATTTGTTATCCGTTGTATGAGGTTGTATCTTCCTCACATAGGATCTCAGATGTAGTTTCGGGCAAGAAACTCCATCATATTTTGCAAAGACAGGAACTTTGAATTTTGGAGGGATAACAACATCCGAGATGAGCCCCAGATCATTGAAATCTAGGCCAGGTATTTTTTGTATCTCCATAGCTTTCATACGGTCTTCCAGCTGTTGGTATTTTTCATTATCCGGTTCGTCCCCAGAATGATCATTTTCTTCATTTGAAGAGAGAGAGGGTTTAGCAGAACCCTGGTTGCTTTGATTGTCTTCTTGTTCATTATCACCGACTGTTTCAGGGATCGGTGGCTTTGTGAACTTTTTGACTGGAATTTTGATCTTTCTTCTCAGGTGACTCACACCTACAGATCCTTTGGGCTTCTTTTTCTTCTTGATTATCAGGGCTTTCAGTTCTTGCTGCCCCTTTGCCAGTTCCAGAATTGCCACTTGAACTTGGGCATTATGTGCTTCGAGATTCTTGATGCTCATTTCGGATTCCATCTCTTCTGACTGAAATAAACAGCGAGAAGATGAGAAATCCGTCATGTGAACCTGTTATGAAATGTGTATGACTGGATGCCATGTGTATGCAATGTATGAAATGTATATGCAATGTATATGAATGCAATGTATGAAATGTATATGCAATGCATGAAGTGAAATGTGTGTGCAATGTTTCAAGGATCTTAGAGTTTAGATTTGTTAAAGAAGAAACAAACGTTAGTTAATCAATTTATTTCTTTTTTTTTTCTTTTTTTTCTTTGCCTCATTTGGGCTTACAAGACAGAAATAAAATGAATGATCCTTCAGGTCTCCCGTGGACGCTTTCTCTTTGCCCCCAGGAATGTGTTGATCTGCTGTTCTTCTTGAAGCTGTCCGGTGAGCTCCAATATCCTTCTCTCATAGTCTTGACAGTATGATTTGAAGGTGTCTCTTTCCTCTTTGAGTTGAACCCAAGATTTTTGCAACTCTTCTAGGTCAGTTGGCATGTCCGGGTGTAAAATAACTTGAGGTTCATATCCTTCGACCTCTGGTTCAATAGTCACAGGTAGAACAGCAGGATATGGCATAAGGAGTTTCTGAGCATGAGTGCGGACCCATCTGAGGTAGGGTTCCATAGGAATAGAATTCCATTGCCCCAGAGTTTTGCTTTCTATTCTATAGACACTGCCCCATGCATGTATGAACCTTCGTCGGTGTCTATGAGAATCATTCTCGTAATCAAACACAATGCCATGGATAATCATGTCATGAGGACCGTTGCTCCTTGCATATCCGAATTGGCGTAGAGCTAAAGAGGGATTGTAAGTGATACCTCCTTTGATGCCAAGGAGTGGCACATTAGGGTACTCTCCACAATGATCAATGATAGTAATGTCTCTTTGAAAGAAGTTGTTCCAACGGATATCTGAATGAGACAAAGACATAATCCTGCGAGACCAATGCATTCTTTGTTCATTTCTCAACACTGATCGGGGAAGATGAAATGTAAACCACCTAGCCAGTAGTGGTATACAGCACATGAGAGTTCCTCGTTTCTTCATGGTACGAGTGTGTAGAGAATGTAGAATGTCTCCCAGCAATGTTGGTACCGGGTTACGGATTAGGAAAAGGTTGATGATGTGTACACTGATGAACTGGTCGGGATTTGGGAATAAGGTTGATGTGTACACTGATGAAAAGGTCTAATGTCATATACTTAAGGTATCTCGAGAATCGGGTTAGAATCTTTCACACAAGCAAAATACCCAAGCAAGCCTTTGAAAAATAGAGCAATCAAGTCAAACAATTGAAAACATCGAAGTGATCTATTCTCTTAAGGTAACCCCTTTTGAAAACATTTTGTTTTTTGAAAGTATTTCCCCAGCAGAGTCGCCAGTTCTGTGGACCTCCGATTTTTTTAATACCGGGCCATACCTCTGATCTGTAGAGATACGTGAACTGACTCTTTTTTGTCGCTTAATGCTTTCGCATTTTTGAAAATATCACAGAGTCGCCACCGACCTTTTATTTTATCCAATTAAGGAAAGGTTTATAAAAGACACAGAAAAAAGACCTTTAAGAAATTCTGGGTAAGGGGGTAGGTTATACAAAGGGAAGGTGTTAGCACCCTTTGTATCCATGGTTATCCATGGGCTCTTAAGTTTGCTTAGCTCACTTGTTTTTCGATTACTTTTCAATTGCTCTGAAATTGCTCATATGTGGTTTCAAATACCTTTGTAATTTGAATTTTGTAATGATCCGTGTGTGGATGTATACAAAATGCTTGTTTATCTTTCGAAAGATGTTTTGAAAAGAACGTTAACTTTGTAATAACCCGTGTTTGGATGTATACAAAGTATTGTCTTTTTGAAAGTTTTGAAAAAATCAACAGTGTATGAGAATTTTGTTTGTTTTGATTTGAGCAAGCAAACTAGGAGGTCTACCCTGAGTTGTAAGGTCTTTATCCTATTTCCTTTAAAAATCTATCCTTTCACCGGATATAAAAGCAAGGTTCGATTTTGTACTCAAAACAGTAAAATTTGACTTTGACTTTGAAAGATTGAAAAGGATTACCTGAAGAGGTGCAAGTGTGATTGTGATTGGATTCAGATATTTATCTTTGAAGTTAGTGATCTAACGGTTCAGTTTTATCTTTGACATACACGCAGTTTATATGTGCTGGAAATTAAAGTGCGGAAAGTAAATCTACGCTATTACATCGATTGTGCGGGAAATGTAAACTAGCCTATTTACATGAATTTGACATCCTATACATTTATCTAGGAATTTTAAATTGCAAGAAAAATAAAAGGCATGTTTTTGGATTTTTTATGATTGATTTTAATTATAATTAATGCATAATTAATTAAATTAAAATGAAGAAAAAGATGAAAATATATTTAAACCTAGAAATAAGTTTAAAATATTTACAAAATATTTGTTAATTAATTTTAAAACAAAAACTAATTTTTTTGGAATTTTTGGAAATTGATTTGAAATTGATTTAAGTTAATTAAAACATAATTATGTAAATAATTATACAAATAATTAAAACTCAAAGATAAAATTATTCAAAATATGTACAAAATTAGTTTATAATATAAAAACAATATTTTATATAAAGAACAATTTTGTTTGGGATTTTTTGATTGGTTAGAATAATTAAAAAGCAAATATATAAATAAACACTAATTAATTATGCAAAATATTGAAATTTTGAAGAAAAATAAAATATTTTTATTTCAGAAAATAATATATTATTTAGAAGTCTAAAAATATTTTTTGTGTATTTTTTGGATTTTTAAAACTATTTTTAATTAATTTAACAAAGAAATTAAAATAAAATAGAAAATAAAATAGAAAATAAAAGGATACTGATCCTGTGTGGTTTGATTGAGGGAGTATGATGTGCACGCGTGATCTGGAGCGTTGGATGACTCATTAAATGAAATCAAGTGGTCCAGAATTTGAGGCACATGGCTTACGTTACACCTGCAAGGCACAGAATTAGTGGGAAATTTAAAACCTGCGCGCGCGTGCCATCCAATAGGAGGAAGACACGTCTTCGTCTTCAACCTTCAGACAAGGCTTTTAACAGCGCTTTTGTAAAAAAGCGCTATTGTAAGTGAACCCTAAATCTGCAAAATAACGAATAGGGGTAAACAAGCATAAAAATCAGGCGCGATGGCACCATTGAATTCGTCTTGTTCCACTGAATGTAACCATGTCCTTAATTTTGCTTGGTTTTGGCCCTAATGAAAAACCCTAATTTTGAACTAAGCAAACCCTAAAATGGTATATGATACAAACAACCATTAAAGTCCAATTGAAGCTCCAGAAACGACCAGAGCTTCAAACCAAACACAATTATGCATCTACATCTTGTTAAATGTGCGTGAATGATGAGATATAAGTTGATTTTAGTTTGAACAAACCGTGGTCTAGGTAGCTCGATTTATGAGGTTTCAAGACTTGGAAATGATTGAGATATGTTCAGTAATGCTTGAGGAAAGTGTTTAAGTGTTTAGTTTGTATTGAAAATGGATTAAACTCAGAATTCGAATTTTGAATTTCCTTGAAATTTTTAAAGTGTTACAAGCATGGTACAAGCATAAGCATAGCTCTGAATTCGTGTCCCTCTTGTTGCTGAACTAAGATAGCTTATTTATAAGCCATGTGTGCTTAGAATTGAAGCTAACTTGCAGCTAGTTGCCTTTGTTGAAACTTTGGTTTTTAAATATTAAAAACCTTGAATTTTTGACCAAGTCTTGACTCCATTCAATGCTCTTGCCTTGTGCACCAATCCTCTGCAGAAAGATGAAGATTCTTTGAGGTGAGTCATGCTTGATTTGTAAGCTATCCATTATCCTTGCATTTTCCTTTTAATTTTAATCTTAAAATAAGATAAAATCATGCAAAAATGGATAAAAAAAGGTATGGGCTTAGTCTTGGTCGTGGGAGGCCCATAGTAACATGGAAATGATGTTTGAATGCTGAAAACTTGGCCCCATTTGGAAAAAATACATTTTTGAACAATGTTGATTTCATGCATTTTCCCAAAATTTAGCCAACTTCAACAAGGTGTAAATCCTTCAATTTTTGTCATATGAAGGAGATCTTGCACTTTTTAGAAACCTCAAAGAGTCCTCTAACCAATGTCTTTGGTCTCATGTCAAAATGATTTTTGAAGCTCCTTGTGTGTCCTTTTGAAAAAAGTGTCTTTTTGTTGACTTTGAAAATGACCTGTAATGTCTTTGATCATATTTTTCAAATGGTGAATCCAATGACCATGGGATCAATGGCATTTGAAATATAATTGAATTTCCTTCAAAACAAGCTTTGGTTTGAATTTTTTGGATGAAGGATGAGAGAGTTATGATCAGTCAAAGTTGAGTTGACTTTTCAGGCAAAAACCCTAATTTTGAATCTTAGGGTTTTGTTGATTTTTGATCTTTCCTTGATGAATTATGATCATCCAATGATCAAATGATGAATCCTTTGACAAAATATGGACTTTGACAAAAAATTTCATTTTTGACTGTCTGTTGACTTTTTTGGTCAAACGGGTCGTCTGTTGACTGTTTGAGCTGCTGACGGTGCGTCTGAGTGAATTGAAGTTTGAAAATTTGTATGATGGTACTTTGAGATATATGGATGTGTATGAAATCCATTTGAGCTCTCAAAACTTGTTGCTCCTGTAAAAACAAGAAAAACCCTGATTAGGGACTGTTTGTGTAGGAGACAGTTAAGCGTACCTGATTTTTGTGCAGTGTTGAGTTTCTGCTAATCGCGTGATATTCAGAAGACTTCTAGAACAAAAACCTTGGAATTTTGAATTGTGAAAGATTTATTTGATTAATGGTACAAAACACTGAGAATTGTACTGCCAGCAGTTTGGCTGTCGACTGACTGTTCAGGTATTGACGTAGCAGTTAGAGTAAAAAATCAACAGTCAAAGTTAATTTTCTTTTTTTGTTGTTTTTTTTGTTTTATGTTTTATGTGAAAAATGAAAGTTTATTTTCATGACTTGTTAGAAAAACACAGACATAATAAATAACTAATGTTTACTGTTACCAGTACAGTCTGAGTTTCCTGATTTTGCGCCTGCAAAAAGATTTAACTCTGTACCAATTATGTCAGTACTATTTATCTGTAAATAAATAAATAGCATGTGTGAAGTAATAAACAGTATTTGGCGTTTGCGTAAGAATAAATTCAACTGCAAGCCAAATTACTGTATAAGAAAAATTCTAAAAACTAAGTATTTCATATGTCAGGATATTTGTTGAAATAAAAATCCATGATTATATGAGACCCCTTAATTTTCAGATTGGAGTTTTCTTGAAAAATATGTGGGCAAATTTTGGGGTATAACACTATCACACAAAGAAGTCATATGACGGAAAAAAGGAATCCAACACTGTGGGGGCAATCATGGGTAATCAGACCCCAGTATCATAGCAAAGGGATCAGCAAAAGCAACAGGGTGGCCAACGTACCTGGAGGCCCAAGCCAAAACGATCATTCACCCCGTTGTACATGCCACTGTCTCAAGCTTTGCACCGTTTGCTCAGTCAGAACTTGGTAACTCTGCTACCTCCAGACTCAGCTCCAGCTAACCCCACTCCTGGGTACAAGCATCATGCTAGGTGCGCTTATCATTCAGATAGTCCTGGCCATGATACAGAGGATTGTGGGCCATTGAAGCACAAGATCCAAGATTTGATTGAAGAAGGGCTCATTGAGTTCGAAGATCCTCGCAAGTCTAATGCCATAGGTGGCTAGAAGGAGGATTTCTTAGATCATTAGTTTTGTTTTCATTCGCAATTTCTTTCCGTTTGTTTAAACATTAGTCTTACGACATATGCTGTGTACTTTACAATAATCATTAATGCATTGCTTACGTTTGTCTTGATTTACTCCTAGTGTTCTCACTATATTTAAAACTGTGTTTTTAGTCGGTTTTCTCATTTGTGATATTCAACTCTCATTAAAAGTCGTACACCTTTAGAGGGAAAATGACGAAAACGATACCATAATTTCATACACTACGCTTTCGAACAAACCGTGTTGACGATGTACAGGCATTGTTTCGAATCCAATATAGTGGAGATATAAGGATGTTAATCCCTCGTCAACCCCTTTGAGCCTAAAGAAGTAGGAGTTTTCCTTCATATAAAATAAAACCCTTAATACATAACCTGGGGTAGGGTAGCTGCTCAGTTAACTTAATTATTCCAAACTGTTCCTTTGAACATAATCACCGATGGTTCTCTGTCACCATTAAGTCCGGTAGTCAATATCCGTAAAGAAAAAAGAGAAAGCAATGCAAGGGCCTGCTAAGTCAAAACCTATTAAGGAGACTTAGGCAAAATTGGGGCATCCCGCTGACTGTAGTTTTAAAATGAACAGTTCAGGCAAAAGTTAAGGATAACAAAGTCGAAAAGAGGTCACTACATACCTCGACAAAAAGAAAAAACCTTACAAGGAAAATGACTGCCTTTGTAAATAAACTTTTGGTTTTTGAACCATCATGTTACAATTCCCAAGTCTTTTGGAACTTAAACACGTAGTTAACTGAGCGTAGGACTGGAGAACATCACGAAAATGGGGATTGGGTACAAATAAACTTTGAGCCACTATCTTTTGTTTCTTAAAACCGTGAACCAGGCCACGTTACAACCCTTAAAAGTCCTAACTGAAGCACGGTTAGTTCGAAAGCATATCGTTACTAAAGGTATCCCGACTCCTTAAGGTCTACTATAACTTTTGAGTTGATATCACTTTCTTACAAAAAAAACTTTGTTTTACTCAAAAAATGTTTTTAAACTTTCAAGACAGACATATGCATCTGCATCTTATGAATTTCATTATAAAGTACACTTGTCTGTGTGTATTCAGATGTTTAAACATCAGGGAGAAGTTGCATGGGGCATGGCTAATGGCTAAAAATCCTACTGACTGACGAAGTAGCTTTAAAAACTCGTCAAAAGAAGAAACATCTCTTACGCATGACTGGGATGGCTAATGTGTACACATGGCATAACTCGTCATTATACCATTTACATGGGGCAAATCTAATCAAGATCCATAGAATCTCTCAAAGACACTGAATAGCCCATGGGGCAAGCCCATTACCTGGGAGCACGTTGCAAAAATCACTCAGTATCAAATGGTGTCAATACCACTCTCACATCCTTTCCAGGAACATTTATAGGATATTTCTCAATCTGTCCATGTAGTCTTCTTTAAGACATGTTCAAATACTTCTTACCCTTTCTAGGAGCCTTTTTTAGATAGTCTTTTTAAGACCCATCTTCTTATCCTTTCTATTTTCAAACCCTTTCAGATAGTCTTCTCCAAGACATATTCCTTTATACGAACCTTTTCTAGGTAGTCTTCTGTAAGACATCTCTTAACTTTTTTCAGTTAGTCTTTTAAGATATATTCAAACTTCTCTTATGCTTTCAAGAACCTCATCAAACTTTGTTTAAAGTACAAAGTCTTCTCTAAGACAGTTCACCATCCTTTCTAGGGCGATCTTCTTCAAGATGTTTTTCCTAAGTTTTATTTAAAACCCCACAAACAGTTTTTATCCTCTATAGGAATATTTTTGACCCTCTTCACAAACATATCCCTTTGAGCTTTGTTTAAAGCACAATCTTATTTAAGACAATTTCCCATTCTTTACAAGGACCTCTTCAGGTAGTCTTATAGAAAACATCATCTCATTCTGAGTACTCAGCAAATCACAGTCCGTCAGGCGCAACCGAAACGCATGACTCATTCTGAAAAGCATCTGCTTCACATTCAAATCGACACCCAGCATTGAGAAGACTTCAAAATTGGTCTAATAAAAAACGATCATTCCTGATAAAGACCCTTGAATGAGGAAACCACATCCTGAGGGTTTTCCTAAAACAGGGGCATACAATCAAGAATCCTATTGACTAGGGGCATATCTTTCAAGAACTCAAACACTGAGGCAAGGCATATCAGGCAAGACATGGTGAAACTCGAGTTCTCTCTAAAGGTCCCTCCTTCAGATAAAGGGGCATGTCTCAAAACTTCTGATATTCGGGAAGTCACACTAGTATCACACAAGGAGCATTGTTGCGTAATTGATCTTCCCACGCCTGTACTATTTACGTCCCGCAGTGTGGGATCGGCATACACGGATAATTCTCATTTATTTTGAGAATCTCATTACATGACACGTGCATCATGACATTGCATAAAACTAACGTTGCCTTTTCAGGTCACTTCATAATCAAAAGGATGTTATCATCCAATTACAGTGCAAATACGATCGTATCAACGATTCAATTTTAACAGATACAATTCTAATACCTCATTCCAAGTCTTTCTTCAAAGACAATCCAGAAGCAATCAAAGAATTTCTTACCTCTCCAGGTAGTCTTGTCCAAGACAATTATCCTAACCTTTCCAAGCAGTCTTGTGTAAGACATATCCTGACCTTTTCTAGGTAGTTTTGTTTAAAACAATCCACGACCTTTATAGGAACCTTTCTAGGTAGTTTTGTTTAAAATATTTCATAGCCTTTATAGGAACCTTTCTAGGTAGTTTTGTTTAAAACATCTCACGACCTTTATAGGAACCTTTCGAGGTAGTTTTGTTTAAAACATATCGTGTCTTTTATAGGAACCTTTATAGGTAGTTTTGTTTAAAACATGCCATATCCTTTATAGGAACCTTTATAGGTAGTTTTGTTTAAAATGTATCGTATCCTTTATAGGAACCTTTCTAGGTAGTTTTGTTTAAAATGTTTCACGTCCTTTATAGGAACCTTTCTAGATAGTTTTGTTTAAAACATATCGTATCCTTTAAAGGAACCTTTCTAGGTAGTTTTGTTTAAAACGTTTCATGTCCTTTATAGGAACCTTTCTAGGTAGTTTTGTTTAAAACGTATCGTATCCTTTATAGGAACCTTTCTAGGTAGTTTTGTTTAAAACGTTTCACGTCCTTTATAGGAACCTTTCTAGGTAGTTTTGTTTAAAACATATCGTATCTTTTAAAGGAACCTTTCTAGGTAGTTTTGTTTAAAACGTTTCATGTCCTTTAAAGGAACCTTTCTAGGTAGTTTTGTTTAAAACGTTTCATGTCCTTTATAGGAACCTTTCTAGGTAGTTTTGTGTAAAACGTATCGTATCCTTTATAGGAACCTTTCTAGGTAGTTTTGTTTAAAACGTTTCACGTCCTTTATAGGAACCTTTCTAGGCAGTATTGTTTAAAACGTATCGTACCCTATTCAGGAACCTCTTCAGGTAGTCTTCTATAAGACATTACTTTATATCTCTTCAGATACAATCAATATGATCCTGGTATGAAGAGCATATGCTCTGGACAAGCATCTTGTCAATCAAATGGATGGCATCTATAAGCCCATCTCCCACAAAATTCCTTCCCTATGCCAGCAAATTTCAGGGTATTTCAGTGTCCAATCATCTTCTACCTCTTCAGGTTCAAGAAGATTGAACAGGGGCAGCTGTCATATGTAACATCCCGATTTTTATTAATATTTTTATTAATTATATTAGTAATTATATTGTTTGGTGTTTTTAATAATAACTTATTTATTTAGTTATTATGTGATATAATAATTATTTAAGTATTTAATTATGTGAGTGTTTGTGTTGTTTGACTTAATTGAGTTATTAGAGAGATATAACTAAATGGGCCTAAGTGATAGAAACATAATGGATGGATTGGTGGGTTAAGCCCAATTGACATAAGTGAGATAGTAAGAGAAGGTTAGGGTTTTAGAGGTTACTATTTTCATTTGGGGGAAAAGACAGGAAGAAGAGAAAAGAGGCAAAAGGGAAGAGAACAATGGTGGAAGAGAAAAGCTAGAAGAAACCTCATTTTCGCAGCAAGTTTCAGCATTGAGTCACCTTAGCAAAATGGATGTATCTCTCAATCCAACCGTTGGATCGTCGCGTGGTGTTGACACAACGTTCCTGACTCATAGAGGTAAGTTCTGACCGGAGCGATTTTGATTTTGAGGGTTTTAAGTTCGTCTGATAAGCTAATTTCCGAACTGGTTTTTAGGTGTGTCTCCAAATTATGTTTGAAGGATTTATTTTGGAGAAAAGCTTAGAGCTATGGTGAAAGAGTTCATATTTGTCAAGGTAAGGGTGGGGTTCTTTCCTGCTAAAGGGTTGTATGATAGTATGTTATAGTGGGTTTAATTCTATACTTTGATATCCATGTTCTTCTATGTTGCAATTTTGGGTATTTGATGATTTGTTGGAATGTGATGATATAAATGTGATAAGTTGTGTGCAATTGATAATCTATGTGTATTAGATTGTTATGTTTGTTGTGAGTAAACCATTGATAGTGAAATAATGGGTTTTGTTATAGAATTGGAAAATAATGGAATAGAAATATAATAGTTGAATTGAAATTAATATAGTTTAATTATTAATTGGATAGTTAAATTATTAGTTAAATTGATTCCAATAAGTCTATGTGATTGGAATATACTTGGACTTGGACCAATTATTCGGTTTATCGGTAAATTACGGTATTTTGAGAAATTGTTTGTAATTGTGTTTTGGCTTGAATATGTATGTTGAGAAATATATATTGTCATGCCAATGATGTTGTTTTGATATTGATTCTTTATGGTTAGTTGGTTAGCATTAATTCTAATGATTAATTGCTTGATGTTGAAAATGTGTGTTCATGTATAATTGACAAAAATGAGAATTAACATGAGATAGTATGATTACTAGTGTTAATTGGATTGTGTGAATCGTAATTGATTAATTGGCCTCTCATATGTGAATGATGTGTGTGTGTTGTGAATGTTGTGTACAATTGGTGGATAATTCATAGAGTTGAATTATTGTGATATGTGGAAAGTTAAGATGGTAGAGATGATCTTAATTGCATATATTTGTGAGATTGTACATACATTCATATCATAGTGTGCCTTGAAACATAGGTGGAATTGCTTTGAAACACAAGCGTGGCTTGGATTCTAGAGTGAATCGGAAAGCGGTAAACTATATGTTTACATTTGGTGGCTTTGGTCTTGTCCGGATCTGAAGCGTGGCTAGATTCTATATGAATCGGAAGCGGTGGAACTTTGGGTCCATATTGGGTACCACATGCATAGAGTCACATGTCTTGCATTGAGTTACATTGGAGTTATGTGATGTTTGAATATATGTAATTATGTGATTAGGTGATTGTTATGTGTGCATGAGATGTGATAAATAAATTTGGTGATGTTTGATACATGATTTTGGTGATATATGTAAATGAAACGTATATGATGAGAATGCAAATATATATATATATATATATATATATATATATATATATATATATATATATGTATTAATGATATATGTATATATGTGGAATATACGAACCATGTTTTGCCATTGTTGATAGTTGTATTAATTTACGTTGTGATTATGAAGTATATGTTATTATGTGCTTGAATGACATACTTGTAAACTTGAATACATTGTTATAGTTGATAGTTAACATTATTGTTGTGATGCAAATTGCTTATATTGAGAAGTGGTGAATTGTGTATGATTTTATCTTTGCTATATGTATTATCATACTTTCCTTTATAATGTTTGATATCTCACCCCTTCTGCTGATGTTTCCCCTACCATGGGAAATGGGCAGGTACTCAAGTAAAACTATGGAAGTTTGTAGGTTCATCGTATCCAGTTGGTGTGTCGCTCTGATACGTAGCACTCGGGGGTTGTCTATATTGTTGTTTCTATGTTGTTCATGTTTTAGTTGTTGAGTTCCAAATTGGATATTGAGAAGTACTATGATGTTTGAATTTGTTTCCGATTAAATAAGATGATTTGTTTATAAAGCTGAATGTTATGATTCCGTTGCATATTAAAATGAAGTTGGTTTGTCTAAGAGCTGTTATAAGTTGTTTTGTGCTTATCTGAGATTAAAGTGCTATGTATCTGTTTATGAGTTGTTAATATGAAGTAAATGTGATATCCCAAATACTTGTTGATAGTTTTTAAAATACTCTGATTTCACGCATGATATTTTCGGGTAGAATTTGGGGTGTTACATTAGTGGTATCAGAGCAGGTCGGTCCGTCCGGCCAAGTTGTCGAGTCAGTTGAGTTGTGTGACAGTTGAATGATGTTAGTGTTTTATTCCTTAGTACGCGACATATGTGTGAAACACTGTTGGAACTTGTTCGTTTTGTTGCAGGGTTAGTTTGAGCGAAGTAGGGAAGAAGCTGTGCTTCTTGGATATGTTTCAGTTGTAAGTTATTGGTGTAATATATTTCTTAAGGAGACAGAGCAAGCAATGTAGAAGTTTGTTGGTTTCCGAATTCGAAGGTAACATGGATTTAAGATTTTGGTTGTTTAACAAGTCGGAACGTCTTGGAATAAGGACAATTGTTATAAGATGGAATTTAGGAAGTTGTCATATTCAGCATTATTGGTGGACTGTGAAGTTATCAGTTTAAGTAACCGTTGCGTGGGATGTTGACGTAAGAATAATTATTAAGCGACGAATTACGGTAGACCTTGTCAAGGGATCATTGGCAAGAGATTGGAAAAGTTGTCGAAGTTGTTGGAACGTTCAAGTCGGAGTTAGAAATGCGAAGGGACGAGTATGATTCCAAGAATAAAAAGTGTTGATAGTGGTGTAAAGGAATTATGTTCTAATGTTATCACAAGGTGTGTGTTAGCATGTTCAGATGATTTTGGGAGTTAATGAAGTATGGTACTTTTGGTGACGTAAAGGATTCTATTGCAGTTAAGTAACGATGGTTTACGCTACCATTATGGTTGTCGGCTATCTATTGACAAATTGAGGAACTGATCACCCTTAATCTCTTGTTGATAGTAGACGGAACCGTATTGGAATGAGATAGACTTGTCTTACCAGCTTGATAATATTGGAAGTTAATAAGTCTGTGCAAGATGGTGCGATGTTGTTTAGGTTGTTTGCAACTTTGGATGTTCATGAGGAAATAACGATTGGGGGATTATCGATAGTTGGCGCATTTGCATAAGTGTTTCCCGAAGATGTAAGTGATTTACCGTCAGAAAGAAAAGTTGAGTTTTCGATCGATTTAGTTCCTGGAACTAGTCTTGTATCGAGGGCTCCATATAGGATGTCTGCTTATGATGTTGAAAGAGTTGAAGAGTCAACTTGAAGATTTGTTTGAGGAGAGGTTGATTCGTTCGAGTGTGTCGTCTAGAGGTGCATATGTTTTTGTTGGTTAAGAAGAAGGAAGGTTTTGCAAGGCTTTATGTTGAAACAAAAAGGACAAGTTGTAGCTTATGCTCCAAAGCAACTTAAGATTCATGAGAGAAATTATCTGACGCAAGATTTTGAGTTGGCCGCCGTTGTTTTTGTTTTAAAACTTTGAAGGCAATACTTATTTGGATCGAGATTCCATGTGTATAGTGACTACAAGAGTTTGAAGTATTTGCTTGATCAGAAATAGTTGAATATGAGACAGAGAAGGTGGTTGGAATTCTTGAAGGACTAGGATTTTGCTTTGAATTATCATCCGGAAAAAGCGAACGTTGTAGACAATGCATTGAGTAGGAAATAATTGCATATGTCTATGTTGATGATTCAAGAATTGGAATTGTTGGAATAATTTCGAGATTTGAGTTTGGTATGTTGAAGCTTACTTGTGGTATTCTTGATGAGATTAGAGAAGGTCAGAAATCGGATTTGAAATTGGTTGACAAGATGAAATTGATTGATTGAGGATAAGGTGATAATTTTCGAATTGACGAGAACGGTGTCATGAGATGTCGTGATTGAATTTGTATTCCAGATGTTTCGGATTTGAAAAAGAGAATTTTTGGGATGAAGGGCATCAAAGTGGTTGAGTAATTATCCTGGTGCTACTAAGATGTATCAAGACTTGAGAAAGTTATTTTTGTGGCGAGGTATGAAGAAGGATATTGCGGAATTTATGTATTCGGGTTTGACTTGTCAGAAGTCAAAGATTGAACATCAGAAACCGTCTGGTTTGATGCAACCGTTGTCCATTCCTGAGTGGAAGTGGGATAGCATTTCTATGGATTTGTTTTGGGTTTTTCTAGGAAATCGATTAATTGTGAGGCAATTTGGGTCATTGTAGATGGATTGACGAATTTTGCTCACTCTATTCCGATAAGCAGGGATTATCCGATGGAGAGACTTGCAAAGTTGTATTTTGAAAAGATTGTGAGTTGGCATGGTATTCCATCGAGTGTTGTTTCTGATAGAGATCCGAAGTTTACTTCTAGATTTTGGAAAGTTTTGTAGAGTACTTTGATTATTAGGTTGTGTTTGAGTTTTGTTTATCATCCGCAAGCTGATGGTCAAACGGAGAAGACGATTCAGTAACTTGAGGATCTTTTGAGAGCTTGTATTTTGAAGCTTTGTATGGTCGAAGGTGTGGAACGCCTTTGTGTTCGTGTGATTCTAGGGAGAGTAAGTGTAGTTTTGGAGATGAGATGGTTGTGTCGATGGTATTTTCGAGGACGAAAATATTCTAAGTGGGGGAGAGTTGTAACATCCCGATTTTTATTAATATTTTTATTAATTATATTAGTAATTATATTGTTTGGTGTTTTTAATAATAACTTATTTATTTAGTTATTATGTGATATAATAATTATTTAAGTATTTAATTATGTGAGTGTTTGTGTTGTTTGACTTAATTGAGTTATTAGATAGATATAACTAAATGGGCCTAAGTGATAGAAACATAATTGATGGATTGGTGGGTTAAGCCCAATTGACATAAGTGAGATAGTAAGAGAAGGTTAGGGTTTTAGAGGTTACTATTTTCGTTTGGGGGAAAAGATAGGAAGAAGAGAAAAGAGGCAAAAGGGAAGAGAACAATGGTGGAAGAGAAAAGTTAGAAGAAACCTCATTTTCGCAGCAAGTTTCAGCATTGAGTCACCTTAGCAAAATGGATGTATCTCTCAATCCAACCGTTGGATCGTCGCGTGGTTTTGACACAACGTTCCTGACTCATAGAGGTAAGTTCTGACCGGAGCGATTTTGATTTTGAGGGTTTTAAGTTCGTCTGATAAGCTAATTTCCGAACTGGTTTTTAGGTGTGTCTCCAAATTATGTTTGAAAGATTTATTTTGGAGAAAAGCTTAGAGCTATAATGAAAGAGTTCATATTTGCCAAGGTAAGGGTGGGGTTCTTTCATGCTAAAGGGTTGTATGATAGTATGTTATAGTGGGTTTAATTCTATACTTTGATATCCATGTTCTTCTATGTTGCAATTTTGGGTATTTGATGATTTGTTGGAATGTGATGATATAAATGTGATAAGTTGTGTGCAATTGATAATCTATGTGTATTAGATTGTTATGTTTGTTGTGAGTAAACCATTGATAGTGAAATAATGGGTTTTGTTATAGAATTGGAAAATAATGGAATAGAAATATAATAGTTGAATTGAAATTAATATAGTTTAATTATTAATTGGATAGTTAAATTATTAGTTAAATTGATTCCAATAAGTCTATGTGATTGGAATATACTTGGACTTGGACCAATTATTCGGTTTATCGGTAAATTACGGTATTTTGAGAAATTCATTGTAATTGTGTTTTGGCTTGAATATGTATGTTGAGAAATATATATTGTCATGCCAATGATGTTGTTTTGATATTGATTCTTTATGGTTAGTTGGTTAGCATTAATTCTAATGATTAATTGCTTGATGTTGAAAATGTGTGTTCATGTATAATTGACAAAAATGAGAATTAACATGAGATAGTATGATTACTAGTGTTAATTGGATTGTGTGAATCGTAATTGATTAATTGGCCTCTCATATGTGAATGATGTGTGTGTGTTGTGAATGTTGTGTACAATTGGTGGATAATTCATAGAGTTGAATTATTATGATATGTGGAAAGTTAAGATGGTAGAGATGATCTTAATTGCATATATTTGTGAGATTGTACATACATTCATATCATAGTGTGCCTTGAAACATAGGTGGAATTTCTTTGAAACACAAGTGTGGCATGGATTCTAGAGTGAATCGGAAAGCGGTAAACTATATGTTTACATTTGGTGGCTTTGGTCTTGTCCGGATCTGAAGCGTGGCTAGATTCTATATGAATCGGAAGCGGTGGAACTTTGGGTCCATATTAGGTACCACATGCATAGAGTCACATGTCTTGCATTGAGTTACATTGGAGCTATGTGATGTTTGAATATATGTAATTATGTGATTAGGTGATTGTTATGTGTGCATGAGATGTGATAAATAAATTTGGTGATGTTTGATACATGATTTTGGTGATATATGTAAATGAAACGTAAATGATGAGAATGCAAATATATATATATATATATATATATATATATATATATATATATATATGTATTAATGATATATGTATATATGTGGAATATACGAACCATGTTTTGCCATTGTTGATAGTTGTATTAATTTACGTTGTGATTATGAAGTATATGTTATTATGTGCTTGAATGACATACTTGTAAACTTGAATACATTGTTATAGTTGATAGTTAACATTATTGTTGTGATGCAAATTGCTTATATTGAGAAGTGGTGAATTGTGTATGATTTTATCTTTGCTATATGTATTATCATACTTTCCTTTATAATGTTTGATATCTCACCCCTTCTGCTGATGTTTCCCCTACCATGGGAAATGGGCAGGTACTCAAGTATAACTATGGAAGTTTGTAGGTTCATCGTATCCAGTTGGTGTGTCGCTCTGATACGTAGCACTCGGGGGTTGTCTATATTGTTGTTTCTATGTTGTTCATGTTTTAGTTGTTGAGTTCCAAATTGGATATTGAGAAGTACTATGATGTTTGAATTTGTTTCCGATTAAATAAGATGATTTGTTTATAAAGCTGAATGTTATGATTCCGCTGCATATTAAAATGAAGTTGGTTTGTCTAAGAGCTGTTATAAGTTGTTTTGTGCTTATCTGAGATTAAAGTGCTATGTATCTGTTTATGAGTTGTTAATATGTTTTGTGCCCTCTTATAATTGTCTATGTCGTTTTATTTCGAATAATTGATATGGTGCAGTCGGTAAGAATTTAAGGATAAGAGTGCGCGATCGAGAGATCCCGGGTTCGAATCCCACTTCTAACTTTTCTTCTTTTATTTTTATATAATGTTTCTAACCTCTTTTTATTTATTTATTTATTCAGAAAAGTCACAAAAAAAATATAGTTCTTTATATTTTTATTTTTTAAGCTTATATTAATATTAGTTTATAGTTTTATTTATTTGTAGATTTATTAGATTTATAGTTTGATTTAAAATAGGGAAAATATAATAGGTTCAAGCCCGCTTTTCACCCTAATTTTTTATTATAAATACACAACTAACAACCCTATTTTGGGAGGCCGATCCCATTCACTAATTTTTTCTCCTAACTTTCATAAACGACCTTCTATCGATTCCCAAAAAGAAAAAAACTTTCTCTGTTACAGTAAACAATTTTCACTCACCTTCTCACATACATGTTCACACTATTGTACATATTTTCTCTCTTAGTCAAACCTTCTTTTTTGGCTTCCATGTGCAAATTTCCTCTAAAAATACTATCATAACCAAGTATCATCCACTCACTTAAATTACAGCAACCTGTACCTGCAAACTACACTCTGCAAAAGCTCTAAATTTTCATACATCACAATCACAGACTTCATAACTTCATTCAATAGTGACCAAATCAAAAGCTGAAACATTTTCACAAACATTCGGCGTGCGTAGTTTACATGCGGAAAACAAAGTCGACGACCGAAACAACATCTCCGACGTGCAGCCACCGTCCGCCATCAATTCAATCGCACCTACAAATAATAACCACCGGACCCTCAATTGCTCGTCGCACTGCACGGCCGGCCAGAGCCGCAGCCACCACCGCTCCGTCAACGTTGATCTCCACCGTACTCGCAGAGTCGAAATTTGGGTTCGTTTTCTCCATCTTAACCTTTTGATGAACCATGATTAGACAAAAATAATGTAGATCTGATGTTTTTTTCATGATAAGGAAAGTGATTTATATTGTAAATAGGGGTGGGGTTTGTGCGAGAGAGATGAAGATATTTTGCTGTCAGTAGCTTATTTTTTTTCTCGGTAAAGTGAATAGTACGGGGAGTGCATATTAATTTTGTGAGTTGTTGTGTGGTTAGTGTTTTGTTTTATATGTGTGTGTTTAGTTGGCCTGTTAGTAAACCTGATGGTTAATCTCACTAGTTTTCTCAAGAAGATATCAAAGAATAATAAAAATAAGCTTCGTTCACTTTACAAGATTAGTTATGTAATTAGATAAATTAGATTAATTGTGTAATTAGATAAATTAGTTAATTAGGATTAATTAACATATGTCACTACAGGAAAAAAGGCCTCCTGCCACGCCCAGAAAACCGAGGCTATATGCAAAATAACCGTGGCGTAACGCTGAGGCCACGGTTTGGCCACGGAAATCCAACTGTGGAGTATGCGGCCGTGGCCTAAAGTAAAGTCCACGGTTTTTTGGTATAGACCACGCCTTTTTGACAACCGTGGCTTTTTTAGGCCACGGTTTAGGTAGCTTGATTAAGGCCGCAGTTTGTATTTGTCATGACTGCAAAACCGTAGCTATACGGTATAGCCACGGTTTCAATTTAACGTTTACGACACAGTATTGGTTCAAGATATAGCCACGGTTTGGTTATGACCACCTATTTAAAACCGTTGTTATATGTTATGCATTCTAAACCATTTATCTTGCCACGGTTTATTTCTGTATCATTATATATATATATATAATTAACAATAATATTGATCAATATAAAATTAATCATGAAAGTAAATACAATTCTAGAAGTATTTAGATATTCTTCCTATGTAATTCACTTAGCACTAATTAAATTGTAAGGAAGGACATTAATCAATAAGCAAATATTTATATAAAATTGATATAAATGAAATATGATTGCCTCTGCTCCATGTAAATCTTTTGAATTTGAATTAATTCTCAGCTTAAAATCTTTATAGAATCAACTCTCAACCTGTGTAGTCTCACTATGCTTACAGGAAAACAAAGTTTCCAACATTGATACATTCTTTTTAGCTAGAACTATAATGTCATGTTACCAAATTTTCTCTCTTTGTGATCAGTGATCACTAACTAACTAACAGCTGCAACTTCCTTCATATTCACCACGCGATATTCCTAACCCGAATGTCATCTATTATAAACATTGTAAACATAAACAAATTACAATCAGTATAAACATCAAAATGTAGAAATCCCCTCATTACAAGTCCAAAACAGAATCCATGAAAATAAAAGACCAAAACAAAACTATTGTATACTCAATGCTTTTGTTCGTGATTGTGATACAGAAGTAGAAATGGCTCTCAAATTTTCATTGACAAGTATTTTCCAGAGAAAATTTGACAACAATTTTATGTTCTCCATAGAAATGTGCCTAAAAAAGCATAACCAATCAATAGCCAATAGAAAACTTGAAATTTCTTGCTTCAGTAACATCATACACTACAATACACTACAAACATAGAACAAATACATCTACCTACCACAGAAATCAGCAAATGATATGTTCAAAGAATTTACATATCTATTCTGAAAAACCTGCAAATGGAAACATAAAACAGGTTGAATTTACATATCGTATCGCAATTCTTATAGTCTAAGATATGATATAAACAAGAACCAAGGTCCGGCTCAGAGATTAAAATGGAGAAGTTAGGCTTAGATCAGAACCATCACATGTATACATAAAACTCTTTTTAAAGGGATTTTATTATCATCATTATCATTATGAAGCAGCAAATAAACAAGGGAGAAGAACGGAAGAGTTGGGCAGTTTGGTAGGTATTTTTTTCGGGTAAAAAGCGCGACCTATTGAGAAGAAACTTCCATTAGTGAGAGTGAGAATAGAGGAGTGAATAGTGGCATTTCCATATAAGTTGATGTTTGTGGAGTTGAAGTTTGTATTATAGACAAATTCAGTAGTGGAAACACTACATAGAATCATGGTTACAGATTGAAGAAGAGTGATGAGGAACTTAAGTTTAGGAATTGATGATTAGAGAAAGTTTAACTTAGTTAAAAATGGGTTAAGGTTTGATGCATAAGATTATTGTTCATCTCTTGTATATAACTATAAGGACGAGGAAAGGTTAATAAAAGTATTTTCTTCTTTGAAAAGTACTACTTGCCAGTCCACACATGTCATTGCAAGTCAACACATCAGTTCAAACAAAGACGAAAAATTATTAAACTGTTTTCATAAATTATCATGTTGAGTATTAAAATTTACTAAAAATGTAAGTACCTTTTATCAATAATCTGATTCCACAGTCTATTGCTTTCATATGTGAGAGATGGATCCTTCTCCAACAGCTTTGCCATTAAGCCACTTTTATAATTCTCAAAGGATTCATCATCCAGGCCATCCTGCAATAGCGAAGCATTTCTTCAAAACACAAATCTTCATTAAACAAACATAGATTTCAGCCAAATATTTTCAACACGGAAATCCTAAAACTTGGTCAGAAGTTTTCATTTGATGATCGAATTGTTTATATTAACCTACTTTACAAAAATGCCATTGAATAAGGAACACTTACCAACAATTCTTCCAGGTCATTTATGAAGAACACAATGGACTATCTATAATAGCAATGGCAATTCAAATCTTCTTAAGCAACAGTCTCATGTATTTAGTACCAAGAAAATTCTAATAAGAATGATGCAGTAAAACATCAAAGGTTCATATTTGCTAGAAGGAACAATTTTGAATTTGTAACAATCAGATATTGAACACAACAGGGACAATAAAAATAAGATCACTTTTTCATGTTAGCACAAAGGAAGAAGAAACTTCACTCACGTGGCAGCAGTGTCATAGGTAAATGAGTTGATTTCCGGGAAAGCACTGGGGCTCTCATTACTATTGGACTCAATGATTCTGTTGAATGACAAAAGATTACACAAATTGAAACTCATCATTGAATCCTTTCCACCATTGAAATGGAAAGCCACCTCCTCGGTACTGTAAGAAGAAACACATTAATTAACAAATGCATACATTGGTAAACTTGCATCACAGATGAAAACGTAAAATAATATTTTTCATTTACATGTAAATCCAATGATGACTTATGACTAATTGTAAACAAAGTAGCATAAAAACATAACAATCAAGTTAACATGGACTTATCTATGACTCCCTGTCCTGCTGCTATATCGGTTTCCAACAATCTCATCCTACATCCAATGCCGACAAGAGCTTAACAAAACATATAACTGAAAACAGAATCAGAAAAAATGTAAATCACAAAGAATCACAGAGAAAAAAAATAGGAGAACTCACTTGCAAATCACTCTAATTATTCAACAATCGGGAGAAACTCACCAAGAAAACTCTCCCTATTCTCTGCAAGATCTTCATCACCATTCTCTGAATCTTAAAACCGCATAACCTTCACCGCTCTCTATCTTCTGCAAATTCTTTGATGCTTCTCTCCATATTCTAATCTTCTTAGAACCACAACATTTGTTTCGTCATATTCACGTCTTCAAGCGGCTTCACCGAATCAACATATCTTCATCTTCATCCCCATATTCTACAACAGATTCATCATCATAGCCACTGCAACGATTCAAGACAAAAATGAAATAACAAATTCAGATATATTCTGTCTCTTTCACATTGCTGTGCAACTTGAAGTGTGGACTTCACTGCCTTCGAGGTGTGATTTAGTGCGTTTCTCCAAGAACAGGAGACAAAAACTCAGAGAGCACAAATTTTACACAAGAACAAAAGAAAAACCCTAAATTTAGAACCTATAGCTCTTCACTAACATTCCAGCGCAGCTTTTTGACAAAAATTTCCAAAAAAACCCTAAAATCTATCCATGTTCGTTCATAGTCTTTGCAGACCCAGAGAATAAACCCTAAAACAAAATGAAAGAAGAAAAGCTCACCTGAAAAGCTTTCCACCGCCGCTCACCACCGTCACTTCCGCCGATTGAAGGTTTTTTTTGCTCGATTCGCTCTTCACATCGCAGAATCCTTGATTTTTTGGAGATTCTCTGTTAGGATTTCCACTCGACCCCCTTTCAGATCCGCCTCCTTCCACCCATTTCCTACAATAATCGCACTCGGGTTAGAAAGGAGAAGGGAGAGAGGATTTCAAAAATGTAAACGAATTGGAAATCAGACCTAGGTGCGGTGCCACCGCCATCGTCTTCTTCATCGCTGCTGTGGAGATTCATCATCTCTGCGTTGATTTTTGTGGTTAGAGCTGTCGCGACTGCCGTCGGAGGCATGGGCAGTGCGATGACTGAAGGTTTTCTTTGTTTGAAACTGAAGGTGAAGGTAAGAGAGGGAGGGAAGCGATGGTATGAATCGAAAGTGAAAAATTAAGAAAAGAAAGAGAGAAACTGATGAAGGTGAAGGTAAGAGAGGAAGGTAATTGCTTTTTCAATTTTATTTTCCTTTTTTTTAATAAAAAATAATTAGAAAAGAAAATAATAAAAAAGAGGGAAACTAAAAATAAAAGAGGGAAAGTTTGGCGGGGTATAAAATTGTGGGCTTCGACCACAATTTGAAGTGAAATTTATAAGCCGCGGTTTATTAACTGTGGTAGAAATATAAATATCATTTTGTAAATGTGAAAATTTAAGAAAAGGCCACCGTTTCACAATCTGGGTTCAATATTTCAAAACATACGTCTACGCTTTGATAACCATGGCCAAATCATATATGTGGCCACAGTTTCTGAGCTGTGGACAATTTTAGCGTGGCCGTAGGCCAAATTTCTAGTAGTGTGTCTTTTAATTAATAAAAAAATATAAAAAGGACATGGCTTATTTCATCTAATTTAAATATAATAATCAAGCTAATTTAGGTTTATAACTATTGGGGTTTGCCCAATCCCACTGGCCATTTGGCCAAAGTTTTAGGACTTAATTTGTTATTTGTTCCGACTAAACCTATTGGTCGCAATGATTAACAATCGATTAATTTAATTAATCAAATCCAATGATATAATTAAAATACAAATTATTTTGCTAAATGGTTTTAGACAAAGCTATTGGTTACGATGATTAGCATTTCCTCCTTTCAAATTCGTTATTCTTTTTAATCGAATCGATCGATTACGAGGGGTGACGATACAAACTAATTATTTAAAATTTATAAAAAATATCCTAATTCGTTATCAGTAATAATCAAATCAATTGATTAAAATTGGTAACGGTGCAATTTCAAATCTGTTAACTATGGCGATCGAATCTATTGATCGTTGCGGTTAATAGTGCAAAATTAAATCAGGGTTGTACGCCCAAACACTCAAAACACACTAAACCACGACACTACGGAGTTTCAACTCTTCAATACTGCGATGTTCAAAACTACGATAAGGTAATTCAAAATACCTTCGAACTTCGCATTTCAACAACTAAGATAGGCCAATCAAAAAGCCTTCAAACCATATCAATTCAAATTCAATGGTGTACAACCCTGTGCCCGAACTACGTTGACTCTGATTCTCCATAAGGAGATACGTAGGCACTTGGATAACCAAGGCAAGTCCCCTTCCCTGAAATCTCAATTTCCCCCTTATTCACTTCCTTACCTATAAACTTCAATAATTTTAGCCACAAACCTTTACCTTAGATTCAAAGCCATAGGAAAGGGTTGAGGGTGCCTAACACCTTCCCTCGACCTGAATATAGTATCTTACCCTGATCTCTACACTGCGTGGGGTTTCCTATTCGCCCTTCAGAATAGGTGGCGACTCTAAAAGCTATAAATTTTTAGGCAGGTTACTACAGCTGGCGACTCTGCTGGGGATAACTTAAATGGTGAATACTATGCTCCTATAGGTTTTAGGTTTTGGCAGGGTTTAGGTTTGACAACTTTTTAGGGTTTGGCTAATTCGCCTTTTTTAGGGTTTGTAATTATTTTTTTTTTATTTTTTAAAAAAAAATTTTGTTTATTTGTTTTTTATCTAAAAAATATTTAATTGTTTATAATATGTTTATATTTAATTGTTTATGTTAATATATTTATATTTAATTGCCTAATTGTCATATTTTTATATGCACTGCTGACATATTATGTAATGTTAAAAACCTAAGTGTGGGAGTTAACTTTGAGATCAATAGGGGACATGAATCGCCTACGAGTCTCATTGATAACTCCACTCGGAGTGGGTTGAGTATTCGGAAATGTCCAAAACGAGGCTTGACTTTGTTGAGGGCAGGACTGGATACTTGGCTGATCTCTCCGAGAACCTACCCCAAAAATTCGAACCTCATGGATAAAATGAGTTGTTCTAAAATCCGAAGAGACAAAAAGTCTCGGAGGCTACGAACGACCCCATGAGACCTTCTAGAACCCCCCCCATAAAAAGGTTGGCTCCCTAGAGCCGCTACGTCGAACCTATGAACTTATGAACCTAGGGCCTATGTGATTATGTGATATATGTATATATATGTGTTGATCATTATTTTTTTTATTATTCCCTTTTCCATTCATCATACATCATGTGCATTCTTGCATCATATCTTATTCAAAAAAAAAGAAAGAAAAAAGGATATCAATCATATCATGCATGGCATACACATCATTTTCATGGCATTAAGAAAAGATTTCTCTTCTATCTCCAGAACAGGGGACCATTGGGAAGGATAACCTAACATCCCGACCGTATTATCAAACAAGATTTCAGCAAAAGAAATCAATGGATCAGCTAGAGCAGAATCAAGTCGCACTTCGTGAGGAGGTGGATCAACTAAAGGTTAGTGTGGACCTCCGTTTTTATCTCGGGCCATACCTCTGCTCGGGAGAGATACGTGAACTGACTCTTTTTTATCGCTTATGCTTTTGCATTTTTGAAAATCACAGAGTCGCCACCGACCTTTTATTTTATCCAATTAAGGAAAAGGTTTATAAAAGAAACAGAAAAAAGACCTTTAAGAAATTCTGGGTAAGGGGGTAGGTTATACAAAGGGAAGATGTTAGCACCCTTTGTATCCATGGTTATCCATGGGCTCTTAAGTTTGCTTAGCTCACTTGTTTTTCGATGACTTTTCAATTGCTTTAGAATGCTCATATGTGGTTTCAAATACTTTTGTAAATTGAATTTTGTAATGATCCTTGTGCGGATGTATACAAAATGCTTGTTTATCTTTCGAAAGATGTTTTGAAAAGAACGTTAACTTTGTAATGATCCGTGTTTGGATGTATACAAAATATTGTCTTTTTGGAAAGTTTTGTTTTGAAAAACAACAGTGTATGAGAATTTTGTTTGTTTTGATTTGAGCAAGCAAACTAGGAGGTCTACCCTGAGTTGTAAGGTCTTTATCCTATTTCCTTTAAAAATCTATCCTTTCACCGGATATAAACAAAAGGTTCGATTTTGTACTCGAAACAGTGGAATTTTGACTTTGATTTTGAAAAGAATGAGAAGGGATTACCTTAAGAGGTGCAAGTGTGATTGTGATTGGATTCAGATATTTTATCTTTGAGGTTAGTGATCTAACGGTTCAATTTTATCTTTGACATACACGCAGTTTATATTTGCTGGAAATTAAAATGCGAAAATGTAAAGTGCGGAAAGTAAATCTACGCTATTACATCGATTGTGCAGGAAATGTAAACTAGCCTATTTACATGAATTTGACATCCTATACATTTATCTAGGAATTTAAATTGCAAGAAAAATAAAAGGCATGTTTTTTTTGATTTTTTTATGATTGATTTTAATTATAATTAATGCATGATTAATTAAATTAAAATGAAGAAAAAAGATGAAAATAGATTTAAACCTAGAAATTAAGTTTAAAATATGTACAAAATATTTGTCAATTAATTTTAAAACAAAACTAAATTTTTGGAATTTTTGAAATTTGATTTGAAATTGATTAAGTTAATTAACACATAATTATGCAAATAATTATACAAATAATTAAAACTTAAAAGGAAAATTATTCAAAATATGTACAAAATTAGCTTATAATATATAAACAATATTTAACATAAAGAACAATTTTTTTAATGATTTTTTGATTGGTTAGAATAATTAAAAAGCAAATATATAAATATATACTAATTAATTATACAAAATATTGAAATTTTGAAGAAAAATAAAATATTTTTATTTCAGAAAATAATATATTATTTTAGAAGTCTAAAAATATTTTTTGTGTATTTTTTGGATTTTTAAAACTATTTTTAATTAATTTTGTAAAGAAATTAAATTTAAAAGGATACGATCAGGTGTGGTGGATAAGTGTGGTCTATGGTGTGGTTGCATGATCTGGTGCGTTTGATGGAGTGACTGGATTGATCGTGTGGTCACTGAAACGAGGCATATGGCAAAAGCGTGGACAGCGTAGCACAGGATCCAAAGAATTTGAAAAAGCTGGCGCGCGCGTTCTGACCAACCAGAGCTTGCCACGCTTCATCTTCATTTGAAATTTCTGCAACCGTAGGTAAAGCCTTTACCAACGGTTTTTTCCGTCACTAAAGCTCCTGCAAATTGAAAATCACAAAATATGCAATATAAATACCATATGAGACCATGGATCGACTGTAAATGATCCACTGAACACAACCACGGCCTTATTTTCTTTTGATTTTGCCTTAAAAGAAAAACCCCGTTTCGAGGTCATAAAACCCTAAAATGGCACATGTCTCAATCGTCCATGAAAACCCAATTCCAGCTCCAGAAACGACCAGAGCATCAAACCAGACACAAATATGCAATTACATCTTGTTATACATGCATGTATGATTATATTTTGGTGGGTTTCGATTTGAACAAACCGTGGGTTCTAGGCGTGTGTTCTTGAGGTTTCAATGCTTGCAATTGATCTGGACAGGTTCAGTGAAGTTCAAGGAACGTGTTTGAATACTTAGTTTGTGTTAAAACAAGCTGGAATTTAAAATTCGAATTTTAAAATTCCTTCAAAATTTCAAATTGATACAAGTGTGTTTACAAACATAGAATGGTTCTCAATTCGTGTCTCCTTTGTTACTGAAGCTCTATAGCTCTTATATAGACATTGTAGTGCTTAAGAACTAAGCTAAAAGCATTAAGTGCTTTTGTTGAATTCTTGACTTTTTCAACACTTATGGCTTTGCATTCAAGCTACCATGGCTTGACTTTCAACCCTCCTTCTGCTGTACTTTGGCTTGGGGCAGAGTTTAATTGATTCCCTTGATGAGTCATGCTTAGAAATTAAGCCATCCATTATCCTTCCATTTTTACTTTTTATTTAATCTTAAAATAAGATAAAATCAAGCAAAAAATGAATAAAAATGGTGTGGGCCTTGTCTTGGTCGTGGGAGGCCCATAATATCATGGAAATGATGTTTGAACCATGAAAACTTGGCCCCATTTGGAAAAAATACATTTTTGAGCAATGTTGATTTCATGCATTTTCCCAAAATTTAGCCAACTTCAACAAGGTGTAAATCCCTCAATTTTTGTCATATGAAGGAGATCTTGCACTTTTTGGAAACCTCAAAGAGTCCTCTAACCAATGCCTTTGGTCTCATGTCAAAATGATTTTTGATGCTCCTTGTGTGTCCTTTTGAAAAAAGTGTCTTTTTGTTGACTTTGAAAATGACCTGTAATGTCTTTGATCATATTTTTCAAATGGTGAATGCAATGACCATGGGATCAATTGCATTTGAAAGATAATTGAATTTCCTTCAAAATGAGCTTTGGTTTGAATTTTTTGGATGAAGGATGAGAGAGTTATGATCAGTCAAAGTTGAGTTGACTTTTCAGGCAAAAACCCTAATTTTGAATCTTAGGGTTTTGTTGATTTTTGATCTTTCCTTGATGAATTATGATCATCCAATGATCAAATGATGAATCTTTTGACAATATATGGACTTTGACAAAAAATTTCATTTTTGACTGTCTGTTGACTTTTTTGGTCAAACGGGTCGTCTGTTGACTGTTTGAGCTGCTGACGGTGCGTTTGAGTGAATTGAAGTTTGAAAATTTGTATGATGGTACTTTGAGATATATGGATGTGCATGAAATCCATTTGAGCTCTCAAAAACTTGTTTCTCCTGTAAAAACAAGAAAACCCTAGTCAGGGACTATTTGTGTAGGAGACAGTTAAGCGTACCTGATTTTTGTGCAGTGTTGAGTCTCTGCTAATCGCGTGATATTCAGAAGACTTCTAGAACAAAAATCTTGGAATTTTGAATTGTGAAAGATTGATTTGATTGATGGTACAAATCACTAAGAATTGTACTGCCAGCAGTTTGGCTGTCAACTGACTGTTACCAGTATAGTCTGAGCTTCCTGATTCTGCGCCTGCAAAAAGATTTAAATCTGTACCAATTGTGTCAGTACTATTTATCTGTAAATAAATAAATAGCATGTGTGAAGTAATAAACCGTATTTGGCGTTTGCGTAAGAATAAATTCAACTGCAAGCCAAATTACTGTATAAGAAGAATTCTAAAAACTAAGTATTTCATATGTCAGGATATTTGTTGAAATAAAAATCCATGATTATATGAGACTCTTAATTTTCAGATTGGAGTTTTCTTGAAAAAAGATGCGGGCAAATTTTGGGGTATAACAGTTGCCCCTATTCAATCTTCTTAAACCTGAAGAGATTGTCTGAAATCTGAAGGTAGAAGATGATTGAATATTTAGATGCCCTGAAAATTTGCACTTACCTTGATCAGAAGAGATGTTGGAAGTTGCATTTGAATGTCGTCTGCGAAACGTTGTTGGCAGATTGAAACATTACCTGAGATGGGCTTTCAGATGCCACCTGGTAAATGTGTTGATGGTTTGTTCATCAGAATGAATCCATTGATTATATCTTGATGAAGGATTTGAAAGTCTTTGTGCTGACTGTTTCGGAACCGTCCAAGGTTACCGCTTTAAGTCTTGGAGGATGATTGCTACGGAACTTGTCCAAAGTTTTTTCTGCTTTAGATTTTGAAAGTTGATCATTGTGGAACCGTTTGAGGTATCAGCTTTAGATCTTTGATGTTAGACCATTCTTGAACCGTCCGAGGTATCGACTTTAGATCTGCAATGTTAGATCGTTCTGGAACCGTCTGAGGTATCGCTTTAGATCTGCAACGTTAGATCGTTCTGGAACCGTCTGAGGTATCGCTTTAGATCTGCAATATTAGATCGTTCTGGAACCGTCTGAGGTATCAACTTTAGATCTGTGACGCTAGATCGTTCTGGAACCGTCTGAGGTATCAACTTTAGATCTGTGATGTCTGTTTTTGAGTTGGTAAGTGATCAGAATGAATCTTCGGCTTGATTATATCTGAGAGAACCGTTCATGGAATTCAGGTGGACACTGCATGTGATTGAGAACATCTTTGTCGAAGATATCCGTCTGCCTGAAAAATCAAGTTAGTAATGTGCAATGTTCATGATGCATGTAATGTATGATATTCCCAGAGAAATATGCATGTTATGTTGTGTATGAATATGCGCATGATGCATGATGTATGAATGTGAATATGTGATGTATGAATGTGAGATGTCAAGCTTCTATTTGGGAAAATAAATTTCCGCCAGTCATCTGGATATGACTATATTGTGATCGTTGATGATCTTTTGTCTTGTTTGAGTACCCTCGGCTGGGGAAATTCTTTGAGAACCCTGGTACTCTGTTGAAGGATCTTTGAATATCTCTTGGGAATGAAAGGTAGTTGGAAGTTCTGATGCCCTTTCAAGTGGGAATGAGGAAGATGCATAATCCTCCGATGCACTATCTGACCAAGTCCGGGTGCGGGGATCACACCTTCTGAAGATAGCAATCTGGAACAACCCTGCTGGGGGATAAGACTTCTTTTGAAGAGAAAATCTTTTTGAGGAATTTGCTGAGAAATGCGTTTCTCTTGGGGATTTTCTTCTGATGGGATGATGTCCAGATAATTAGGACATTTCCTGAATGCTATTCCTGTTTTTCCTGGTAAACATCAATCATATTCAAATGCACATGTTCATTGAAAATTATCATTGGGAAGCTTACGTATTTAAACAGAAAAAGTGAAAATGGTGATTTTTGAGCCTAAGCTGCATTGATTTTTGAAAAAGAGCCATGATAGGCTGGTTAGCACAGGGAGACAACAATCCTAGAAGTAGGAAACTGTCAGAAAGTTTTGGAAAATATTTATAAAGATAAATAGCTATGTGAAAACAATCCAGTCAAGTTTCAACTCTGCTATTGCCAATCTGTCCTCGAGCATCTCATCCCTCACTTGTTGGAAGAAAGTGATTGGTCTGATCGGTGTCTTTGAGGTGTTGAATCTTGATGGTGAGTAGGCAGCTGAACAGAACATAGTTGTATGCTTCATTCCCTAACTTTTGCCTAGGCTGCCCTTTCAGGTTTTCAGCCTACCGGGATAGTATTTGTTTAGTCTCTAATTTTTGCCTGGACCGCCCTTTCGGGTTTTCAATCCACCGAGACGCTCATTTTTTTTTTGCCTAAGTTGCCCTTTCAGGTTTTCAACTTAGCGAGCTGTTTTCTTTTTAAGCGAAGTATTTTTTGACTATGTCAGCATTCACAGGGTGTGGGAAATCCTCGCCATCCATGGTGGTAAGCAACATGGCGCCGCCGGAGAATATTTTCTTGATTATGAATGGTCCCTCGTAGGTGGGAGTCCATTTGCCTCTGGGATCACCTTGTGGTAAGATGATGCGTTTGACAACCAAGCCACCAGTTTGGTATGCTTGACTTTTGACTTTTTTGTTGAAGGCTTTGATCATACGCTTTTAGTGTAGCTGACCATGACAAATAGCTGCGAGCCTCTTTTCATCAATCAAGTTTCTCTGGTCCAACCGTGTTTGAATCTAATCTTCTTCGTCTAGATTAGCTTCTTTCATGATCTTTAGGGAAGGAATCTGAATTTCAATTGGAAGAACTGCCTCCATACCATAGACTAAGGAAAATGGAGTTGCCCCTGTTGAAGTACGCGCAGATGTGCGATAACCATGAAGAGCAAAAGGTAACATCTCATGCCAGTCTTTGTAGGTTACTGTCATTTTTGTATGATTTTCTTGATGTTCTTGTTGGCAGCTTCCACCGCGCCGTTCATCTTTGGTCGATATGGAGAGGAATTATGATGCTTGATCTTGAACTGTGTGCAAAGTTCAGTAATCATTCTGTTGTTTAGATTTGTGCCATTGTCCGTGATAATCCGTTCAGGGATGCCGTACCGACAAATGAGATTGTATTTGATGAACCGGGCCACCACATTCTTGGTAACAGAAGCAAATGAAGCTGCTTCTACCCACTTTGTGAAGTAGTCAATAGCGACCAGGATAAAGCGATGTCCGTTGGAGGCAGTAGGTTTGATTTCTCCAATCATATCAATACCCCACATTGCAAAAGGCCAAGGAGCCGTCAGGACACTTAATGGAACTGGAGGTACATGTACTTTGTCAGCGTATATCTGGCATTTGTGACATGTTCGGGAGTGATGATGGCAGTCTGTTTCCATGGTAGACCAGTAATAACCTGCTCTCAGGATCTTTTTAGCCATTGTATGTCCACTGGAATGAGTACCGAAGGTACCATTGTGTATTTCTTCCATGATCTGTTCTGCTTCCTTCTTGTTTACACAGCGAAGTAAAGTCGAGTCATGGTTGCGTTTGTATAGGGTTCCATTGCTTAGAAAGAATTTGGCAGCAAATCTCCTTAGAAACTTTATGTCGTTAAAGGATGCCCCTTCAGGGTACTCCGGAGCTTCGAGATATCTTTTTACTTCATGGAACCATGGTTTTTCTTCTGTTCCTTCGGCATTGATCTCATTGCAATATGATGGTTCATCTTGCCTGTAAATGGTGATCATAGGCGCCTCGTTGTCCCACCTGACTTTGAACATGGATGACATGGTAGCTAAAGCATTAGCTAGTTGATTTTCCTCGCGTGGGATGTGTTCGAAAGTGATTTCTTCGAAGTAAGGAATCAAACTCAGCACATATTCTTTGTAAGGAATTAGATTCGGGTGCTTCGTGTCCCATTCCCCTTTGACTTGGTAGATTACCAAGGCCGAGTCTCCGTAGACTTCCAGGAATTTGATTCTTAGCTCGATTGCAGCTTTAAGACCCAGAATACATGCTTCGTATTCGGCTATATTGTTAGTGCAATTGAAGCATAATCTGGCAGTGAATGGTGTATAACCTCTTGTGGGGGAAATGATCACAGCCCCGATGCCATTGCCAAGTGCATTAGAAGCTCCGTCAAAAACCATGGTCCACCGGGATCCTGTCTCGGGTCCTTCTTCCGGTCCTGGTTGTTTGTAGTCATTGACTAGCATAATGTCTTCGTCTGGGAAGTCAAAGTTCAATGCTTGATAATCATCCACTGCTTGATGAGCCAGATGATCAGCTACCACACTTCCTTTAATTGCTTTTTGTGAAGTGTATTGAATGTCATATTCTGTTAAGATCATTTGCCATCTCGCTATTCTTCCAGAGAGAGCAGGTTTTTCGAACACGTATTTGATGGGATCCATCTTGGAGATTAAGAAAGTGGTGTGATTTAGCATGTACTGTCTTAGTCGGCGAGCCGCCCAAGCTAAGGCACAACAAGTTTTTTCGAGTAGTGAGTATCTTGTTTCACAATCGGTAAACTTTTTGCTAAGATAGTAGATTGCGTGCTCCTTTCGGCCGGATTCGTCATGTTGTCCTAGTACACACCCCATTGAGTCTTCTAACACAGTTAGGTACATTATCAGAGGTCTGCCTTCCACAGGTGGCAACAAGATTGGAGGTTTTTGGAGATATTCTTTGATTTTGTCAAAGGCTAACTGGCATTTGTCATTCCACCTTTCCACTTGATCTTTCTTCAACAGTTTGAAGATCGGCACACAAGTAGTAGTCATGTGGGCAATAAATCGGGCGATGTAATTTAGACGTCCTAAGAATCCTCTGACTTGTTTCTCAGTACGAGGTATAGGCATTTCTTGAATGGCTTTAACCTTGGCGGGATCAACCTCAATACCTTTGCTGCTGACGATGAAACCTAAGAGTTTGCCGGATCTTACTCCAAAGGTACACTTATTTGGGTTCAGTCGCAACTTGTATTTCTTGAGTCTGTCAAACAACTTGTGTAAATGACCCAGATGTTCTTCCTCGGTGTTGGATTTTGCAATCATGTCATCGACATACACCTCTATTTCTTGATGAATCATATCATGAAATAGCGCTACCATTGCACGTTGATAGGTTGCTCCTGCGTTCTTCAGACCAAAGGGCATTACTTTGTAACAAAAGGTTCCCCAGGGTGTTGTGAAGGTTGTTTTTTCCATGTCTTCGGGTGCCATCTTGATTTGATTGTACCCTGAGAATCCGTCCATAAAGGAGAATACCTTGCATTGTGCGGTATTGTCAACCAGTACATCGATGTGTGGTAAAGGGAAATCATCTTTGGGGCTTGCCCGGTTCAGATCTCTGTAGTCCACGCACATTCTGACTTTCCCGTCTTTTTTAGGTACAGGCACGATGTTAGCTATCCAAGGAGGATAACTTACAACTTTTAGGAATCCGGCATTGAACTGTTTTTCAACCTCGTCTTTGATCTTTTTTGACATATCAGGCCTACTCCTTCGTAGTTTCTGTTTGACTGGAATGCTACCTTCTTTGATTGGCAGGCGATGAACTACAATGTCCGTGTCAAGGCCTGGCATATCTTCATAGGACCAGGCGAATATCTCGACGTAGTCTCGCAGCATTTGAATCAGTCTTTGCTTGATGCTGTGTTCTAAATCAGCCCCTATTTTGACTTCTTTCTTTTCTTCGTTGCTGCCCAAGTTGATGACCTCAATTGGCTCCTCGTGAGGCTGTATGGCCTTGTCTTCTTGTTCTAGCAGCCTTGCAAGTTCTCTTGGCACTTCACAATCTTCCTCACTTTCGTCCTCAGTTTGGTAGATCGGACTTTCAAAGTCATGACGGGCAATAGCAGAATCGTTGTTGACTGGATCCAGAGTGTATGTGAATCTGCATGTTAATTATGTGAGTGTGTGTGAAGAAAAACATAGCTATTTGAAAGCGAAGAAAGAAGGAAAAAGGATCACAAAATTTAAATATGCAAGCGTCCCATGATTTTATTGAATGCACATGATCATGATATGATAAGCCCTTATAGAAGGACCAGTGTGCTAAGGCACACGGCTTTCAAGCTCATGGTTCGATTGTTCAGGAACCATTTTTATCTTTGCACAATATACACAAAGAAAACAGGAAATGGCATTTACTCCTGGTCAAAGGAGATCACATCCTCAGCTTTCCAGTTGTTCAATCCACTGTTGTGAGCAGGGAGTACCCAGCTGTTCCAGTTGCAGTTGTCTTCTTCATCTTCCACAGCATTGATTTCATTAGTGGGAAAATGAGCCGGTGATCCTTCGGGATAAGGGATATACTCTGCTGGATACGAGAGCCCAGGCTGAGATATCTCTGTTGGCTGAGCAAGATGCTCGATAAGGCCGTCCCATGAAGTAGGGATGATACTTTGAATAGAGACTTGTGCATCTTGGTGAGGAGTGTATTCTGACAGAAAGCAACCTTCGTTATTTGGTATTTCCCTGGCTTCTTCGAAAGCGAAATTGTCATCGTAATGTTCATCCCATCCAGTTGGGACAATGTCCTTCATAGCAATTTGTGAGCTTGGAGGAGCGGAATATTTCACCATATAGTCATATTTGCCGCTGGGTTCTCCTAGCGTGTCCCATACTTCTTTGGGTGGATTTTGATATTGCTCAGTGACAGGACTTGTGAAACTTTCGTCATTTTCAATTTGATCACCCCATCCAGTCGGGGTAAGGTCTTCCATAGCAATATAAGAATTCTGAGGTGCGGCATACTGATAATTATACCCGCCGTTTGGTTCTCCCACAGCATCCCACATTCCCATGGAAATGGGTGGAATCTCATCTGGATATGGCTGAAGGATATGGTTCATGAACACCCATTCATCTTCAATAGCGTTTACTTCTTGGCTGACGAAGTGTGACATTAATCCTCCAGAACGAGGACTTTGATCATTCTTTTGATTTTCACTATCATAGCCCAGACCTAGCTTGTCAGACTTGTAGGGTATATCGGGAAGATGTCCCCATACTGTGCAATCACCCTGTTCAATCAAAGCTTTGGCATCTTTGAGAGAAGCCATAGTTGTAGTTGGAGTAGCAGGAATATGCTTGGTGGTAGAGACATCTGGAGAGACCACCTCAAATGATTGGCATGGAGTTTCTATGAATTCGTCCTCCAACTCAACATATTTGGAATTGCTTAGGTGACTAACCACATATTCCTCTTCGCCATAGACTGTGACAATCTTTCCTTTTACTGGATATTTTAACTTCTGATGCAGGGTAGAAGTTACAGCGTTTGCCCCATGTATCCAAGGGCGTCCAAGTAAACAGGAGTAGGCTGGGTGAATTTCCATTACGTAAAAGATAGAATCGAAGATTTGAGAACCCACTCTGATTGGGAGATTCACTTTTCCGTATACTGTTCTGGTTGATCCGTCAAAGGCTCTTACCACAACATCACTTGGTTGTAACACAATTCCTTCGAAGTCAAGCTTTTCTAGTACTGTTTTCGGTAATACGTTCAAAGAAGAACCGTTATCCACTAGCACATGAGATAGAGTGGTGCCATTACATTCAATGGAGATATGTAGGGCTTTGTTGTGATTTTTTCCAGCAGGGGTTAGATCCACATCAGAGAAACCGAGACCATTGCTCACGGTTAGATTGGCAACACAATTCTCAAATTGGTCGACTGAGATCTCTTGAGGCACATGCGCAGCTTTTAGGAACTTCATCAGAGCTTTGGCATGAGCTTCTGAATATTTTAGCAGAGATAGCATTGAGATTTTTGAAGCAGTGTGCCCCAGTTGCTCAACAATATTGTAATCACTCTTGCAGATGATTTTCAATATTTCCTCCATTTCTTGCTTTGACGGATCCTGAGCAGTGATCTCCATCGGGGTTTGAACTTGTTCAACTTGTGGCTCTTTGCCTCGAGCGTTGTTATCTTGATTAGGAACTGGGACTCGGACTGGACCAGCAGCAACATTTGGAGAAATTTCTGGTGAAAAGATTCTTCCACTTCTCGTGATCTTGCTGGTACCCACAATATTACCCACAGTTGGAGTAGTTAACTTTGCG
Organism: Vicia villosa; assembly: GCF_029867415.1. Taxonomy (NCBI): domain Eukaryota; kingdom Viridiplantae; phylum Streptophyta; class Magnoliopsida; order Fabales; family Fabaceae; genus Vicia; species Vicia villosa. The sequence continues at coordinate 285,693 of NW_026705544.1, read as the reverse complement.
GTCTCTTCAGTCGAGGTACTCTGCTTAATTCCATGAACATAAACATTAGTGTCATATCCCCATGGGACAGCTTTGTCTGAGGAGTATGGAAATGGAGTTGGACTAGCAATGACTACTGATGCCACTTTGAGTGTAGCAGAAATTTTGAATGGAGCCTTGGCAGAGATTTTGAATGGTAAGCTGGAGATCACTGAGGCATCCTCTATTCTCATCCTGTTTGCAAAGACTTCGCACAGCACGTCCATAGAAGGGAGCCTCTCAAACATAATGATACGGCGATCCATCCACTTTTGAATTCCCATCCTCAGATTTTCACAACCATTGGGCAGGCATGAGCAATAAAAGCAGTCGGGGTCACATCCTGGGAAGTAACCAGCTCGGATTAGCTTTCCTTTGACTTCGCAGAGTGGAGTTGATAACTCGTTCACATCATAGATGTAAACAGTGTCCAGGATACCGTTAACAGTTTTGTCATGCTTTGGCATAGGTGCAGTGATGACATTTGGAGTTTCTGGAGGATCGAACTCAATTTCCCCAGTATCTATCATATCTTGTATTTTATTTTTCAGGGCCCAGCAGTGATCTGCGTCATGTCCTGGACAGTTTGAGTGGTAGGCACATGTTGCATCAGGGCGATAATTTGGAGAGGAAGTGTTGACGTTCTTTGGAGGACCTCTTAAGGTGATCAGATCTGCTTTTAGCAAGTGCTGCAATGCCTGAGAGATTGGCATGTTAATTCTGGTGAAATTTCTTCTTGGTGCATCTGGTCGATGCGTATATTTTGGCTGTTGATCTTTTTGAGGTGCAGATGCGGAGATCAGAACTGCCCCTACAGATTGATGCTGCTCACTTTTGCGATTTTTCTGAATTTGTGTTGCATTGACCTCATTCCTCCCGCTGATGGGCCTTTTTGTAGTACCAGAGGAGGAACCTATTTGAATTTTTCCATTTTGAATGCCACTTTCGACACGTTCTCCGGTCAGTATCAGGTCAGTGAAACCTGATGATGAGCTTCCTAGCAAATGGCTATAGAAAGGGCCAGTTAAAGTGCCCATGAACATGTCGACTAGTTCGCGATCAGATAAGGGTGGTTAAACCCTTCCAGCCATATCTCTCCACTTTTGTGCATATCCTTTGAAACTTTCTTTTGGTCCCATAGACATGCCCCTTAGTTGAGTACGGGTTGGCGCAAGATCAGCATTGTATTGGTACTGTTTGTAAAAAGCAGCAGCTAAATCTTCCCAAGTATGAACCTTGGTATTTTCCAGCTGGTAGTACCACTCAAGTTGTGTACCTGACAGACTTTCTTGGAAGAAGTGAATCCACAATTTGTTATCTGTTGTATGAGGTTGTATCTTCCTCACATAGGATCTCAGATGTAGTTTCGGGCAAGAAACTCCATCATATTTTGCAAAGATAGGAACTTTGAATTTTGGAGGGATAACAACATCCGAGATGAGCCCCAGATCATTGAAATTTAGGCCAGGTACTTTTTGTATCTCCATAGCTTTCATACGGTCTTCCAGCTGTTGGTATTTGTCATCATCCGGTTCGTCCCCAGAATGATCATCTTCTTCATTTGAAGAGCGAGAGGGTTTAGCAGAACCCTGGTTGCTTTGATTGTCTTCTTGTTCATCATCACCGACTGTTTCAGGGATCGGTGGCTTTTTGAACTTTTTGACTGGGATTTTGATTTTCCTTTTCAGGTGACTCAAGCCTACAGATCCTTTGGGCTTCTTTTTCTTCTTGATTATCAGGGCTTTCAGTTCTCGTTGCCCCTTTGCCAGTTCCAGAATTGCCACTTGAACTTGGGCATTCTGTGCTTCGAGATTCTTGATGCTCATTTCAGATTCCATCTCTTCTGACTGAAATAAACAGCGAGAAGATGAGAAATCCGTCATGTGAACCTGTTATGCAATGTGTATGACTGGATGCAATGTATATGAATGAAATGTATATGCAATGTATATGAATGCAATGTATGAAATGTATATGCAATGAAATGTGTGTGCAATGTTTCAAGGATCTTAGAGTTTAGATTTGTTAAAGAAGAAACAAACGTTAGTTAATCAATTTATTTCTTTTTTTTTTGCTTCTTTTTTCTTTGCCTCATTTGGGCTTACAAGACAGAAATAAAATAAATGATCCTTCAGGTCTCCCGTGGACGCTTTCTCTTTGCCCCCAGGAATGTGTTGATCTGCTGTTCTTCTTGAAGCTGTCCGGTGAGCTCCAATATCCTTCTCTCATAGTCCTGACAGTGTGCTTTGAAGGTGTCTCTTTCCTCTTTGAGTTGAAACCAAGATTTTTGCAACTCTTCTAGGTCAGTTGGCATATCCGGGTGTAGAATAACTTGAGGTTCATATCCTTCGACCTCTGGCTCAATGGTCACTGGTAGAACAGCGGGATATGGCATAAGGAGTTTCTGAGCATGAGTACGGACCCATCTGAGGTAAGGTTCCATAGGGATAGAATTCCATTGCCCCAGAGTTTTGCTTTCTATTCTATAGACACTGTCCCATGCATGTATGAACCTTCGTCGGTGTCTATGAGAATCATTCTCGTAATCAAACACAATGCCACGGATAATCATGTCATGAGGACCGTTGCTCCTTGCATATCCGAATTGGCGTAGAGCTAAAGAGGGATTGTAAGTGATGCCTCCTTTGATGCCAAGGAGTGGCACATTAGGGTACTCTCCACAATGATCAATGATAGTAATGTCTCTTTGAAAGAAGTTGTTCCACCGGATATTTGAATGAGACAAAGACATAATCCTGCGAGACCATTGCATTCTTTGTTCATTTCTCAACACTGATCGGGGAAGATGAAATGTAAACCACCTAGCCAGTAGTGGTATACAGCACATGAGAGTTCCTCGTTTCTTCATGGTACGAGTGTGTAGAGAATGTAGAATGTCTCCCAGCAATGTTGGTACCGGGTTACGGATTAGGAAAAGGTTGATGATGTGTACACTTATGAACTGGTCGGGATTTGGGAATAAAACCAACCCATAGATCAAAAGTGCCATAACTTCCTCAAAAGCTGGATAACTTTTGTTTTCTAGCAGTAGTCGAGCCGTTTCCAACAAGAACTTGGCAAGCAAACCCTTAACTCCACTCTTTGTTTCCCAATTGGACTCGATTTCTGATTTTCGCAGATGTAAAGCAGCATCAATGACTTCAGGTTTTGGAATCCTTTCTAAACCAGTGAAAGGTAATTGATTTCGAACAGGCAATCCCATTAGTTCAGAGAATTCTTCCAAAGTGGGTACCAACTGGTAATCAGGAAAGGTAAAGCAATGATGTTCAGGGTCAAAGAACTGGAACAGGACCCGTATCATGTCTTCTTCAAATTTTGAGGTAACCAAATGGAGTAGGTGACCATGCCTTTCAGTGAATTGAACATTCCTGGGGAATTCTGACACTAAGTCTTTTAGTTCAGATGGTACCGTTGAGATGTTGGTTCGGATGTAATCTTTGGTGGCGGGAGCCATTACCTGCAAAAACAAAGGTAAACTCTTTGATCCTTGAAGTGTTTTGTGAGAAAATGATATGCTTATGATGCAAACATGTGGCACACAAAGACAAATCAAACAATAGCCTTAGGTTTAAAGGCTTGCATGGAGCTGATAAGTGATACCCTCCCCACTGAAGTTGAGTTGGTTAAAACCTGTCCTAGAATAGTATTCGGGTTCTATGATCCTTGGAAGTAACATCTCAATACGGCGCTCGAGCGGCCGATCAAAATATTCCTCGAGGATAACTAACTTCGATCAACTTCAAAGCTAGCCACTTAATAGGCCATAAGTCAAGTTCAACTAAAAAGGTTCTAAGACAAATTAGTGTTTAATGACATTTCGGAAGCCTAATATACTCCTTGATCGTTTTCAAGGGACATCAGTATAAACCAAAGTATCGCACTAACGATGACTACCAGATTAACCGTATCGGTACATGCCGTACAGTTTCCTTGCTCTATTGTCATATACTTAAGGTATCTCGAGATTCGGGTTAGAATATTTCACACAAGCAAAATACCCAAACAAACCTTTGAAAAATAGAGCAATCAAGTCAATCAATTGAAAACATCGACCTATTCTCTTAAGGTAACCCCTTTTGAAAACATTTTGTTTTTTGAAAGTATCTCCCCAGCAGAGTCGCCAGTTCTGTGGACCTCCGTTTTTATCTCGGGCCATACCTCTGTTCGGGAGAGATACGTGAACTGACTCTTTTTTATCGCTTATGCTTTTGCATTTTTGAAAATCACAGAGTCGCCACCGACCTTTTATTTTATCCAATTAAGGAAAGGTTTATAAAAGAAACAGAAAAAAGACCTTTAAGAAATTCTGGGTAAGGGGGTAGGTTATACAAAGGGAAGGTGTTAGCACCCTTTGTATCCATGGTTATCCATGGGCTCTTAAGTTTGCTTAGCTCACTTGTTTTTCTATGACTTTTCAATTGCTTTAGAATGCTCATATGTGGTTTCAAATACTTTTGTAAATTGAATTTTGTAATGATCCTTGTGCGGATGTATACAAAATGCTTGTTTATCTTTCGAAAGATGTTTTGAAAAGAACGTTAACTTTGTAATGATCCGTGTTTGGATGTATACAAAATATTGTCTTTTTGGAAAGTTTTGTTTTGAAAAAACAACAGTGTATGAGAATTTTGTTTGTTTTGATTTGAGCAAGCAAACTAGGAGGTCTACCCAGAGTTGTAAGGTCTTTATCCTAATTCCTTTAAAAATCTATCCTTTCACCGGATATAAACAAAAGGTTCGATTTTGTACTCGAAACAGTGGAATTTTGACTTTGATTTTGAAAAGAATGAGAAGGGATTACCTTAAGAGGTGCAAGTGTGATTGTGATTGGATTCAGATATTTTATCTTTGAGGTTAGTGATCTAACGGTTCAATTTTATCTTTGACATACACGCAGTTTATATTTGCTGGAAATTAAAATGCGGAAATGTAAAGTGCGGAAAGTAAATCTACGCTATTACATCGATTGTGCAGGAAATGTAAACTAGCCTATTTACATGAATTTGACATCCTATACATTTATCTAGGAATTTAAATTGCAAGAAAAATAAAAGGCATGTTTTTTTTTATTTTTTAATGATTGATTTAAATTATAATTAATGCATGATTAATTAAATTAAAATGAAGAAAAAAGATGAAAATAGATTTAAACCTAGAAATTAAGTTTAAAATATGTACAAAATATTTGTCAATTAATTTTAAAACAAAACTAAATTTTTGGAATTTTTGAAATTTGATTTGAAGTTGATTAAGTTAATTAACACATAATTATGCAAATAATTATACAAATAATTAAAACTTAAAAGGAAAATTATTCAAAATATGTACAAAATTAGCTTATAATATATAAACAATATTTAACATAAAGAACAATTTTTTTTATGATTTTTTGATTGGTTAGAATAATTAAAAAGCAAATATATAAATATATACTAATTAATTATGCAAAATATTGAAATTTTGAAGAAAAATAAAATATTTTTATTTCAGAAAATAATATATTATTTTAGAAGTCTAAAAATATTTTTTGTGTATTTTTTGGATTTTTAAAACTATTTTTAATTAATTTTGTAAAGAAATTAAAATAGAAATAAAATTTAAAAGGATACGATCAGGTGTGGTGGATAAGTGTGGTCTATGGTGTGGTTGCATGATCTGGTGCGTTTGATGGAGTGACTGGATTGATCGTGTGGTCACTGAAACGAGGCATATGGCAAAAGCGTGGACAGCGTAGCACAGGATCCAAAGAATTTGAAAAAGCTGGCGCGCGCGTTCTGACCAACCAGAGCTTGCCACGCTTCATCTTCATTTGAAATTTCTGCAACCGTAGGTAAAGCCTTTACCAACGGTTTTTTCCGTCACTAAAGCTCCTGCAAATTGAAAATCACAAAATATGCAATATAAATACCATATGAGACCATGGATCGACTGTAAATGATCCACTGAACACAACCATGGCCTTATTTTCTTTTGATTTTGCCTTAAAAGAAAAACCCCGTTTCGAGGTCATAAAACCCTAAAATGGCACATGTCTCAATCGTCCATGAAAACCCAATTCCAGCTCCAGAAACGACCAGAGCATAAAACCAAACACAAATATGCAATTACATCTTGTTATACATGCATGTATGATTATATTTTGGTGGGTTTCGATTTGAACAAACCGTGGGTTCTAGGCGTGTGTTCTTGAGGTTTCAATGCATGCAATTGATCTGGACAGGTTCAGTGAAGTTCAAGGAACGTGTTTGAATACTTAGTTTGTGTTAAAACAAGCTGGAATTTAAAATTCGAATTTTAAAATTCCTTCAAAATTTCAAATTGATACAAGTGTGTTTACAAGCATAGAATGGTTCTCAATTCGTGTCTCCTTTGTTACTGAAGCTCTATAGCTCTTATATAGACATTGTAGTGCTTAAGAACTAAGCTAAAAGCATTAAGTGCTTTTGTTGAATTCTTGACTTTTTCAACACTTATGGCTTTGCATTCAAGCTACCATGGCTTGACTTTCAACCCTCCTTCTGCTGTACTTTGGCTTGGGGCAGAGTTTAATTGATTCCCTTGATGAGTCATGCTTAGAAATTAAGCCATCCATTATCCTTCCATTTTTACTTTTTATTTAATCTTAAAATAAGATAAAATCAAGCAAAAAAATGAATAAAAATGGTGTGGGCCTTGTCTTGGTCGTGGGAGGCCCATACTATCATGGAAATGATGTTTGAACCATGAAAACTTGGCCCCATTTGGAAAAAATACATTTTTGAGCAATGTTGATTTCATGCATTTTCCCAAAATTTAGCCAACTTCAACAAGGTGTAAATCCCTCAATTTTTGTCATATGAAGGAGATCTTGCACTTTTTGGAAACCTCAAAGAGTCCTCTAACCAATGCCTTTGGTCTCATGTCGAAATGATTTTTGATGCTCCTTGTGTGTCCTTTTGAAAAAAGTGTCTTTTTGTTGACTTTGAAAATGACCTGTAATGTCTTTGATCATATTTTTCAAATGGTGAATGCAATGACCATGGGATCAATTGCATTTGAAAGATAATTGAATTTCCTTCAAAATGAGCTTTGGTTTGAATTTTTTGGATGAAGGATGAGAGAGTTATGATCAGTCAAAGTTGAGTTGACTTTTCAGGCAAAAACCCTAATTTTGAATCTTAGGGTTTTGTTGATTTTTGATCTTTCCTTGATGAATTATGATCATCCAATGATCAAATGATGAATCTTTTGACAAAATATGGAATTTGACAAAAAATTTCATTTTTGACTGTCTGTTGACTTTTTTGGTCAAACGGGTCGTCTGTTGACTGTTTGAGCTGCTGACGGTGCGTCTGAGTGAATTGAAGTTTGAAAATTTGTATGATGGTACTTTGAGATATATGGATGTGCATGAAATCCATTTGAGCTCTCAAAAACTTGTTTCTCCTGTAAAAACAAGAAAACCCTAGTTAGGGACTGTTTGTGTAGGAGACAGTTAAGCGTACCTGATTTTTGTGCAGTGTTGAGTCTCTGCTAATCGCGTGATATTCAGAAGACTTCTAGAATAAAAATCTTGGAATTTTGAATTGTGAAAGATTGATTTGATTGATGGTACAAATCACTGAGAATTGTACTGCCAGCAGTTTGGCTGTCAACTGACTGTTACCAGTATAGTCTGAGTTTCCTGATTCTGCGCTTCAAAAAGATTTAACTCTGTACCAATTGTGTCAGTACTATTTATCTGTAAATAAATAAATAGCATGTGTGAAGTAATAAACCGTATTTGGCGTTTGCGTAAGAATAAATTCAACTGCAAGCCAAATTACTGTATAAGAAAAATTCTAAAAACTAAGTATTTCATATGTCAGGATATTTGTTGAAATAAAAATCCATGATTATATGAGACTCTTAATTTTCAGATTGGAGTTTTCTTGAAAAAAGATGCGGGCAAATTTTGGGGTATAACAGTTAGTATGGAAGAAGTTAAAGGAGGTATGACTCAGATGCCAGGGTTCATGAAGGCCCTCCTAGATAAACAAGACAAGGCAAAAGAGGTTCAGTCTGGGGATACCCTAGTTCAGGATGAGATCCCTAACGACGAAAACCCGCTGCTAGGATTTGTTCCAGGCTTTGGCCCGGCTAAGGACAAACCTCAGGTCCGATCTGTCAGGAGAGCTATCCAATTCCAAGAGAAAGGAGAGACCTCCCAAGAAGGATTTGTCCCCACTCCACAAACGAAAGGGACAACCCGCACAGTTCGCATTCCTGCTAGCAATGTCCCTAGGGATGATGATTACCTTGATCTACCATACGGAGTGCAAGAGGTGAACAATACAGATCAAGCACCTCAGACGCAACAGTCTAATCCCAACTCTAGGGAAGACTCCAAGGATAGTGAACAAATCAAGGCGCTAGAAGAGAGACTAAAAGTGGTAGAAGGATACGATGTCTTCGACGTGGATACCTTCGAAATGAGCTTAGTCTCAGACTTAAATATCCCACACAAATTCAAGATTCCAGACTTCGAAAAATACAAAGGGCTCACGTGTCCGAGAAATCACTTGCGCATGTATGTGCGAAAAATGGCTGCCTATGCTCATGATCAAAAACTGATGATACACTTCTTCCAAGAAAGTTTAAGCGGAGCGTCTATTGACTGCATATGCAACTGGAGAAATCCTATATCAGAAGCTGGAATGATCTGGCTAACACATTCTTGAAGCAGTACAAGTACAACTTGGATATGGCACCCAATCAGATGCAATTACAAAACATGTCACAGAAGAAGGATGAATCATTCAAAGAGTATGCCCAAAGGTGGAGGGAAATGGCTTCTCGAGTCCAACCTCCCCTAATGGAAAAAGAACTGGTGGACATATTCATGAGCACTTTGCAAGGACCGTACTACGACAAGATGGTCGGAAGCATATCTTCAGGGTTCTCGGACTTGGTAGTCATTGGTGAGAGAATTGAAGATGGAATAAAAAATGGGAAGATACAAGGGGCACCCTCAGGTTCCTATCACACAAAGAAGTCATATGACGGAAAAAAGGAATCCAACACTGTGGGGGCAATCATGGGTAATCAGACCCCAGTATCATAGCAAAGGGATCAGCAAAAGCAACAGGGTGGCCAACGTACCTGGAGGCCCAAGTCAAAACGATCATTCACCCCGTTATACATGCCACTGTCTCAAGCTTTGCACCGTTTGCTCAGTCAGAACTTGGTAACTCTGCTACCTCCAGACTCAGCTCCAGCTAACCCCACTCCTGGGTACAAGCATCATGCTAGGTGCGCTTATCATTCAGATAGTCCTGGCCATGATACAGAGGATTGTGGGCCATTGAAGCACAAGATCCAAGATTTGATTGAAGAAGGGCTCATTGAGTTTGAAGATCCTCGCAAGTCTAATGCCATAGGTGGCTAGAAGGAGGATTTCTTAGATCATTAGTTTTGTTTTCATTTGCAATTTCTTTCCGTTTGTTTAAACATTAGTCTTACGACATATGCTGTGTACTTTACAATAATCATTAATGCATTGCTTACGTTTGTCTTGATTTACTCCTAGTGTTCTCACTATATTTAAAACTGTGTTTTTAGTCGGTTTTCTCATTTGTGATATTCAACTCTCATTAAAAGTCGTACACCTTTTGAGGGAAAATGACGAAAACGATACCACAATTTCATACACTACGCTTTCGAACAAACCATGTTGACGATGTACAGGCATTGTTTCGAATCCAATACAGTGGAGATATAAGGATGTTAATCTCTCGTCAACCCCTTTGAGCCTAAAGAAGTAGGAGTTTTCCTTCATATAAAATAAAACCCTTAATACATAACCTGGGGTAGGGTAGCTGCTCAGTTAACTTAATTATTCCAAACTGTTCCTTTGAACATAATCACCGATGGTTCTTTGTCACCATTAAGTCCGGCAGTCAATATCCGTAAAGAAAAAAGAGAAAGCAATGCAAGGGCCTGCTAAGTCAAAACCTATTAAGGAGACTTAGGCAAAATTGGGGCATCCCGCTGACTGTAGTTTTAAAATGAACAGTTCAGGCAAAAGTTAAGGATAACAAAGTCGAAAAGAGGTCACTACATACCTCGACAAAAAGAAAAAACCTTACAAGGAAAATGACTGCCTTTGTAAATAAACTTTTGGTTTTTGAACCATCATGTTACAATTCCCAAGTCTTTTGGAACTTAAACACATAGTTAACTGAGCGTAGGACTGGAGAACATCACGAAAATGGGGATTGGGTACAAATAAACTTTGAGCCACTATCTTTTGTTTCTTAAAACCGTGAACCAGGCCATGTTACAACCCTTAAAAGTCCTAACTGAAGCACGGTTAGTTCGAAAGCATATCGTTACTAAAGGTATCCCGACTCCTTAAGGTCTACTATAACTTTTGAGTTGATATCACTTTCTTACAAAAAAAAACTTTGTTTTACTCAAAAAATGTTTTTAAACTTTCAAGACAGACATATGCATCTGCATCTTATGAATTTCATTATAAAGTACACTTGTCTGTGTGTATTCAGATGTTTAAACATCAGGGAGAAGTTGCATGGGGCATGGCTAATGGCTAAAAATCCTACTGACTGACGAAGTAGCTTTAAAAACCCGTCAAAAGAATAAACATCTCTTACGCATGACTGGGATGGCTAATGTGTACACATGGCATAACTCGTCATTATACCATTTACATTGGGCAAATCTAATCAAGATCCATAGAATCTCTCAAAGACACTGAATAGCCCATGGGGCAAGCCCATTACCTGGGGGCACGTTGCAAAAATCACTCAGTATCAAATGGTGTCAATACCACTCTCACATCCTTTCCAGGAACATTTATAGGATATTTCTCAATCTGTCCATGTAGTCTTCTTTAAGACATGTTCAAATACTTCTTACCCTTTCTAGGAGCCTTTTTTAGATAGTCTTTTTAAGACCCATCTTCTTATCCTTTCTATTTTCAAACCCTTTCAGATAGTCTTCTCCAAGACATATTCCTTTATACGAACCTTTTCTAGGTAGTCTTCTGTAAGACATCTCTTAACTTTTTTCAGTTAGTCTTTTAAGATATATTCAAACTTCTCTTATGCTTTCAAGAACCTCATCAAACTTTGTTTAAAGTACAAAGTCTTCTCTAAGACAGTTCACCATCCTTTCTAGGGCGATCTTCTTCAAGATGTTTTTCCTAAGTTTTATTTAAAACCCCACAAACAGTCTTTATCCTCTATAGGAATATTTTTGACCCTCTGCACAAACATATCCCTTTGAGCTTTGTTTAAAGCACAATCTTATTTAAGACAATTTCCCATTCTTTACAAGGACCTCTTCAGGTAGTCTTATAGAAAACATCATCTCATTCTGAGTTCTCAGCAAATCACAGTCCGTCAGGTGCAACCGAAACGCATGACTCATTCTGAAAAGCATCTGCTTCACATTCAAATCGACACCCAGCATTGAGAAGACCTCAAAATTGGTCTAATCAAAAAACGATCATTCCTGATAAAGACCCTTGAATGAGGAAACCACATCCAGAGGGTTTTCCTAAAACAGGGGCATACAATCAAGAATCCTATTGACTAGGGGCATATCTTTCAAGAACTCAAACACTGAGGCAAGGCATATCAGGCAAGACATGGTGAAACTCGAGTTCTCTCTAAAGGTCCCTCCTTCAGATAAAGGGGCATGTCTCAAAACTTCTGATATTCGGGAAGTCACACTAGTATCACACAAGGAGCATTGTTGCGTAATTGATCTTCCCACGCCTGTACTATTTACGTCCCGCAGTGTGGGATCGGCATACACGGATAATTCTCATTTATTTTGAGAATCTCATTACACGACACGTGCATCATGACATTGCATAAAACTAACGCTGCCTTTTCAGGTCACTTCATAATCAAAAGGATGTTATCATCCAATTACAGTGCAAATACGATCGTATCAACGATTCAATTTTAACAGATACAATTCTAATACCTCATTCCAAGTCTTTCTTCAAAGACAATCCAGAAGCAATCAAAGAATTTCTTACCTCTCCAGGTAGTCTTGTCCAAGACAATTATCCTAACCTTTCCAAGCAGTCTTGTGTAAGACATATCCTGACCTTTTCTAGGTAGTTTTGTTTAAAACAATCCACGATCTTTATAGGAACCTTTCTAGGTAGTTTTGTTTAAAATATTTCATAGCCTTTATAGGAACCTTTCTAGGTAGTTTTGTTTAAAACATCTCACGACCTTTATAGGAACCTTTCGAGGTAGTTTTGTTTAAAACATATCGTGTCTTTTATAGGAACCTTTATAGGTAGTTTTGTTTAAAACATGCCATATCCTTTATAGGAACCTTTATAGGTAGTTTTGTTTAAAATGTATCGTATCCTTTATAGGAACCTTTCTAGGTAGTTTTGTTTAAAACGTTTCACGTCCTTTATAGGAACCTTTCTAGATAGTTTTGTTTAAAACATATCGTATCCTTTATAGGAACCTTTCTAGGTAGTTTTGTTTAAAACGTTTCACGTCCTTTATAGGAACCTTTCTAGGTAGTTTTGTTTAAAACATATCGTATCCTTTAAAGGAACCTTTCTAGGTAGTTTTGTTTAAAATGTTTCATGTCCTTTAAAGGAACCTTTCTAGGTAGTTTTGTTTAAAACGTTTCATGTCCTTTATAGGAACCTTTCTAGGTAGTTTTGTGTAAAACGTACTGTATCCTTTATAGGAACCTTTCTAGGTAGTTTTGTTTAAAACGTTTCATGTCCTTTATAGGAACCTTTCTAGGTAGTTTTGTTTAAAACGTATCGTATCCTTTATAGGAACCTTTCTAGGTAGTTTTGTTTAAAACGTTTCACGTCCTTTATAGGAACCTTTCTAGGTAGTTTTGTTTAAAACATATCGTATCCTTTAAAGGAACCTTTCTAGGTAGTTTTGTTTAAAACGTTTCATGTCCTTTAAAGGAACCTTTCTAGGTAGTTTTGTTTAAAACGTTTCATGTCCTTTATAGGAACCTTTCTAGGTAGTTTTGTGTAAAACGTATTGTATCCTTTATAGGAACCTTTCTAGGTAGTTTTGTTTAAAACGTTTCACGTCCTTTATAGGAACCTTTCTAGGCAGTATTGTTTAAAACGTATCGTACCCTATTCAGGAACCTCTTCAGGTAGTCTTCTATAAGACATTACTTTATATCTCTTCAGATACAATCAATATGATCCTGGTATGAAGAGCATATGCTCTGGACAAGCATCTTGTCAATCAAATGGATGGCATCTATAAGCCCATCTCCCACAAAATTCCTTCCCTATGCCAGCAAATTTCAGGGTATTTCAGTGTCCAATCATCTTCTACCTCTTCAGGTTCAAGAAGATTGAACAGGGACAGCTGTCATATGTAACATCCCGATTTTTATTAATATTTTTATTAATTATATTAGTAATTATATTGTTTGGTGTTTTTAATAATAACTTATTTATTTAGTTATTATGTGATATAATAATTATTTAAGTATTTAATTATGTGAGTGTTTGTGTTGTTTGACTTAATTGAGTTATTAGAGAGATATAACTAAATGGGCCTAAGTGATAGAAACATAATGGATGGATTGGTGGGTTAAGCCCAATTGACATAAGTGAGATAGTAATAGAAGGTTAGGGTTTTAGAGGTTACTATTTTCATTTGGGGGAAAAGATAGGAAGAAGAGAAAAGAGGCAAAAGGGAAGAGAACAATGGTGGAAGAGAAAAGCTAGAAGAAACCTCATTTTCGCAGCAAGTTTCAGCATTGAGTCACCTTAGCAAAATGGATGTATCTCTCAATCCAACCGTTGGATCGTCGCGTGGTTTTGACACAACGTTCCTGACTCATAGAGGTAAGTTCTGACCGGAGCGATTTTGATTTTGAGGGTTTTAAGTTCGTCTGATAAGCTAATTTCCGAACTGGTTTTTAGGTGTGTCTCCAAATTATGTTTGAAGGATTTATTTTGGAGAAAAGCTTAGAGCTATGGTGAAAGAGTTCATATTTGTCAAGGTAAGGGTGGGGTTCTTTCATGCTAAAGGGTTGTATGATAGTATGTTATAGTGGGTTTAATTCTATACTTTGATATCCATGTTCTTCTATGTTGCAATTTTGGGTATTTGATGATTTGTTGGAATGTGATGATATAAATGTGATAAGTTGTGTGCAATTGATAATCTATGTGTATTAGATTGTTATGTTTGTTGTGAGTAAACCATTGATAGTGAAATAATGGGTTTTGTTATAGAATTGGAAAATAATGGAATAGAAATATAATAGTTGAATTGAAATTAATATAGTTTAATTATTAATTGGATAGTTAAATTATTAGTTAAATTGATTCCAATAAGTCTATGTGATTGGAATATACTTGGACTTGGACCAATTATTCGGTTTATCGGTAAATTACGGTATTTTGAGAAATTGTTTGTAATTGTGTTTTGGCTTGAATATGTATGTTGAGAAATATATATTGTCATGCCAATGATGTTGTTTTGATATTGATTCTTTATGGTTAGTTGGTTAGCATTAATTCTAATGATTAATTGCTTGATGTTGAAAATGTGTGTTCATGTATAATTGACAAAAATGAGAATTAACATGAGATAGTATGATTACTAGTGTTAATTGGATTGTGTGAATCGTAATTGATTAATTGGCCTCTCATATGTGAATGATGTGTGTGTGTTGTGAATGTTGTGTACAATTGGTGGATAATTCATAGAGTTGAATTATTGTGATATGTGGAAAGTTAAGATGGTAGAGATGATCTTAATTGCATATATTTGTGAGATTGTACATACATTCATATCATAGTGTGCCTTGAAACATAGGTGGAATTGCTTTGAAACACAAGCGTGGCTTGGATTCTAGAGTGAATCGGAAAGCGGTAAACTATATGTTTACATTTGGTGGCTTTGGTCTTGTCCGGATCTGAAGCGTGGCTAGATTCTATATGAATCGGAAGCGGTGAAACTTTGGGTCCATATTGGGTACCACATGCATAGAGTCACATGTCTTGCATTGAGTTACATTGGAGTTATGTGATGTTTGAATATATGTAATTATGTGATTAGGTGATTGTTATGTGTGCATGAGATGTGATAAATAAATTTGGTGATGTTTGATACATGATTTTGGTGATATATGTAAACGAAACGTATATGATGAGAATGCGAATATATATATATATATATATATATATATATATATATATATATGTATTAATGATATATGTATATATGTGGAATATACGAACCATGTTTTGCCATTGTTGATAGTTGTATTAATTTACGTTGTGATTATGAAGTATATGTTATTATGTGCTTGAATGACATACTTGTAAACTTGAATACATTGTTATAGTTGATAGTTAACATTATTGTTGTGATGCAAATTGCTTATATTGAGAAGTGGTGAATTGTGTATGATTTTATCTTTGCTATATGTATTATCATACTTTCCTTTATAATGTTTGATATCTCACCCCTTCTGCTGATGTTTCCCCTACCATGGGAAATGGGCAGGTTCTCAAGTATAACTATGGAAGTTTGTAGATTCATCGTATCCTGTTGGTGTGTCGCTCTGATACGTAGCACTCGGGGGTTGTCTATATTGTTGTTTCTATGTTGTTCATGTTTTAGTTGTTGAGTTCCAAATTGGATATTGAGAAGTACTATGATGTTTGAATTTGTTTCCGATTAAATAAGTTGATTTGTTTATAAAGCTGAATGTTATGATTCCGCTGCATATTAAAATGAAGTTGGTTTGTCTAAGAGCTGTTATAAGTTGTTTTGTGCTTATCTGAGATTAAAGTGCTATGTATCTGTTTATGAGTTGTTAATATGAAGTAAATGTGATATCCCAAATACTTGTTGATAGTTTTTAAAATACTCTGATTTCACGCATGATATTTTCGGGTAGAATTTGGGGTGTTACATTAGTGGTATCAGAGCAGGTCGGTCCGTCCGGCCAAGTTGTCGAGTCAGTTGAGTTGTGTGACAGTTGAATGATGTTAGTGTTTTATTCCTTAGTACGCGACATGTGTGTGAAACACTGTTGGAACTTGTTCGTTTTGTTGCAGGGTTAGTTTGAGCGAAGTAGGGAAGAAGCTGTGCTTCTTGGATATGTTTCAGTTGTAAGTTATTGGTGTAATATATTTCTTAAGGAGACAGAGCAAGCAATGTAGAAGTTTGTTGGTTTCCGAATTCGAAGGTAACATGGATTTAAGATTTTGGTTGTTTAACAAGTCAGAACGTCTTGGAATAAGGACAATTGTTATAAGATGGAATTTAGGAAGTTGTCATATTCAGCATTATTGGTGGACTGTGAAGTTATCAGTTTAAGTAACCGTTGCGTGGGATGTTGACGTAAGAATAATTATTAAGCGACGAATTACGGTAGACCTTGTCAAGGGATCATTGGCAAGAGATTGGAAAAGTTGTCGAAGTTGTTGGAACGTTCAAGTCGGAGTTAGAAATGCGAAGGGACGAGTATGATTCCAAGAATAAAAAGTGTTGATAGTGGTGTAAAGGAATTATGTTCTAATGTTATCACAAGGTGTGTGTTAGCATGTTCAGATGATTTTGGGAGCTAATGAAGTATGGTACTTTTGGTGACGTAAAGGATTCTATTGCAGTTAAGTAACGATGGTTTACGCTACCATTATGGTTGTCGGCTATCTATTGACAAATTGAGGAACTGATCACCCTTAATCTCTTGTTGATAGTAGACGGAATCGTATTGGAATGAGATAGACTTGTCTTACCAGCTTGATAATATTGGAAGTGAATAAGTCTGTGCAAGATGGTGCGATGTTGTTTAGGTTGTTTGCAACTTTGGATGTTCATGAGGAAATAACGATTGGGGGATTATCGATAGTTGGCGCATTTGCATAAGTGTTTCCCGAAGATGTAAGTGATTTACCGTCAGAAAGAAAAGTTGAGTTTTCGATCGATTTAGTTCTTGGAACTAGTCTTGTATCGAGGGCTCCATATAGGATGTCTGCTTATGATGTTGAAAGAGTTGAAGAGTCAACTTGAAGATTTGTTTGAGGAGAGGTTGATTCGTTCGAGTGTGTCGTCTAGAGGTGCATATGTTTTTGTTGGTTAAGAAGAAGGAAGGTTTTGCAAGGCTTTATGTTGAAACAAAAAGGACAAGTTGTAGCTTATGCTCCAAAGCAACTTAAGATTCATGAGAGAAATTATCTGACGCAAGATTTTGAGTTGGCCGCCGTTGTTTTTGTTTTAAGACTTTGAAGGCAATACTTATTTGGATCGAGATTCCATGTGTATAGTGACTACAAGAGTTTGAAGTATTTGCTTGATCAGAAATAGTTGAATATGAGACAGAGAAGGTGGTTGGAATTCTTGAAGGACTAGGATTTTGCTTTGAATTATCATCCGGAAAAAGCGAACGTTGTAGCCAATGCATTAAGTAGGAAATAATTGCATATGTCTATGTTGATGATTCAAGAATTGGAATTGTTGGAATAATTTCGAGATTTGAGTTTGGTATGTTGAAGCTTACTTGTGGTATTCTTGATGAGATTAGAGAAGGTCAGAAATCGGATTTGAAATTGGTTGACAAGATGAAATTGATTGATTGAGGATAAGGTGATAATTTTCGAATTGACGAGAACGGTGTCATGAGATGTCGTGATTGAATTTGTATTCCAGATGTTTCGGATTTGAAAAAGAGAATTTTTGGGATGAAGGGCATCAAAGTGGTTGAGTAATTATCCTGGTGCTACTAAGATGTATCAAGACTTGAGAAAGTTATTTTTGTGGCGAGGTATGAAGAAGGATATTGCGGAATTTGTGTATTCGGGGTTGACTTGTCAGAAGTCAAAGATTGAACATCAGAAACCGTCTGGTTTGATGCAACCGTTGTCCATTCCTGAGTGGAAGTGGGATAGCATTTCTATGGATTTGTTTTGGGTTTTTCTAGGAAATCGATTAATTGTGAGGCAATTTGGGTCATTGTAGATGGATTGACGAATTTTGCTCACTCTATTCCGATAAGCAGGGATTATCCGATGGAGAGACTTGCAAAGTTGTATTTTGAAAAGATTGTGAGTTGGCATGGTATTCCATCGAGTGTTGTTTCTGATAGAGATCCGAAGTTTACTTCTAGATTTTGGAAAGTTTTGTAGAGTACTTTGATTATTAAGTTGTGTTTGAGTTTTGTTTATCATCCGCAAGCTGATGGTCAAACGGAGAAGACGATTCAGTAACTTGAGGATCTTTTGAGAGCTTGTATTTTGAAGCTTTGTATGGTCGAAGGTGTGGAACGCCTTTGTGTTCGTGTGATTCTGGGGAGAGTAAGTGTAGTTTTGGAGATGAGATGGTTGTGTCGATGGTATTTTCGAGGACGAAAATATTCTAAGTGGGGGAGAGTTGTAACATCCCGATTTTTATTAATATTTTTATTAATTATATTAGTAATTATATTGTTTGGTGTTTTTAATAATAACTTATTTATTTAGTTATTATGTGATATAATAATTATTTAAGTATTTAATTATGTGAGTGTTTGTGTTGTTTGACTTAATTGAGTTATTAGAGAGATATAACTAAATGGGCCTAAGTGATAGAAACATAATGGATGGATTGGTGGGTTAAGCCCAATTGACATAAGTGAGATAGTAAGAGAAGGTTAGGGTTTTAGAGGTTACTATTTTCATTTGGGGGAAAAGATAGGAAGAAGAGAAAAGAGGCAAAAGGGAAGAGAACAATGGTGGAAGAGAAAAGCTAGAAGAAACCTCATTTTCGCAGCAAGTTTCAGCATTGAGTCACCTTAGCAAAATGGATGTATCTCTCAATCCAACCGTTGGATCGTCGCGTGGTTTTGACACAACGTTCCTGACTCATAGAGGTAAGTTCTGACCGGAGCGATTTTGATTTTGAGGGTTTTAAGTTCGTCTGATAAGCTAATTTCCGAACTGGTTTTTAGGTGTGTCTCCAAATTATGTTTGAAGGATTTATTTTGGAGAAAAGCTTAGAGCTATGGTGAAAGAGTTCATATTTGTCAAGGTAAGGGTGGGGTTCTTTCATGCTAAAGGGTTGTATGATAGTATGTTATAGTGGGTTTAATTCTATACTTTGATATCCATGTTCTTCTATGTTGCAATTTTGGGTATTTGATGATTTGTTGGAATGTGATGATATAAATGTGATAAGTTGTGTGCAATTGATAATCTATGTGTATTAGATTGTTATGTTTGTTGTGAGTAAACCATTGATAGTGAAATAATGGGTTTTGTTATAGAATTGGAAAATAATGGAATAGAAATATAATAGTTGAATTGAAATTAATATAGTTTAATTATTAATTGGATAGTTAAATTATTAGTTAAATTGATTCCAATAAGTCTATGTGATTGGAATATACTTGGACTTGGACCAATTATTCGGTTTATCGGTAAATTACGGTATTTTGAGAAATTGTTTGTAATTGTGTTTTGGCTTGAATATGTATGTTGAGAAATATATATTGTCATGCCAATGATGTTGTTTTGATATTGATTCTTTATGGTTAGTTGGTTAGCATTAATTCTAATGATTAATTGCTTGATGTTGAAAATGTGTGTTCATGTATAATTGACAAAAATGAGAATTAACATGAGATAGTATGATTACTAGTGTTAATTGGATTGTGTGAATCGTAATTGATTAATTGGCCTCTCATATGTGAATGATGTGTGTGTGTTGTGAATGTTGTGTACAATTGGTGGATAATTCATAGAGTTGAATTATTGTGATATGTGGAAAGTTAAGATGGTAGAGATGATCTTAATTGCATATATTTGTGAGATTGTACATACATTCATATCATAGTGTGCCTTGAAACATAGGTGGAATTGCTTTGAAACACAAGCGTGGCTTGGATTCTAGAGTGAATCGGAAAGCGGTAAACTATATGTTTACATTTGGTGGCTTTGGTCTTGTCCGGATCTGAAGCGTGGCTAGATTCTATATGAATCGGAAGCGGTGGAACTTTGGGTCCATATTGGGTACCACATGTATAGAGTCACATGTCTTGCATTGAGTTACATTGGAGCTATGTGATGTTTGAATATATGTAATTATGTGATTAGGTGATTGTTATGTGTGCATGAGATGTGATAAATAAATTTGGTGATGTTTGATACATGATTTTGGTGATATATGTAAATGAAACGTATATGATGAGAATGCAAATATATATATATATATATATATATATATATATATATATATATATATGTATTAATCATATATGTATATATGTGGAATATACGAACCATGTTTTGCCATTGTTGATAGTTGTATTAATTTACGTTGTGATTATGAAGTATATGTTATTATGTGCTTGAATGACATACTTGTAAACTTGAATACATTGTTATAGTTGATAGTTAACATTATTGTTGTGATGCAAATTGCTTATATTGAGAAGTGGTGAATTGTGTATGATTTTATCTTTGCTATATGTATTATCATACTTTCCTTTATAATGTTTGATATCTCACCCCTTCTGCTGATGTTTCCCCTACCATGGGAAATGGGCAGGTACTCAAGTATAACTATGGAAGTTTGTAGGTTCATCGTATCCAGTTGGTGTGTCGCTCTGATACGTAGCACTCGGGGGTTGTCTATATTGTTGTTTCTATGTTGTTCATGTTTTAGTTGTTGAGTTCCAAATTGGATATTGAGAAGTACTATGATGTTTGAATTTGTTTCCGATTAAATAAGATGATTTGTTTATAAAGCTGAATGTTATGATTCCGCTGCATATTAAAATGAAGTTGGTTTGTCTAAGAGCTGTTATAAGTTGTTTTGTGCTTATCTGAGATTAAAGTGCTATGTATCTGTTTATGAGTTGTTAATATGAAGTAAATGTGATATCCCAAATACTTGTTGATAGTTTTTAAAATACTCTGATTTCACGCATGATATTTTCGGGTAGAATTTGGGGTGTTACATCATACCCCAAAATTTGCCCTCTTATAATTGTCTATGTCGTTTTATTTCGAATAATTGATATGGTGCAGTCGGTAAGAATTTAAGGATAAGAGTGCGCGATCGAGAGATCCCGGGTTCGAATCCCACTTCTAACTTTTCTTCTTTTATTTTTATATAATGTTTCTAACCTCTTTTTATTTATTTATTTATTCAGAAAAGTCACAAAAAAAAATATAGTTCTTTATATTTTTATTTTTTAAGCTTATATTAATATTAGTTTATAGTTTTATTTATTTGTAGATTTATTAGATTTATAGTTTGATTTAAAATAGGGAAAATATAATAGGTTCAAGCCCGCTTTTCACCCTAATTTTTTATTATAAATACACAACTAACAACCCTATTTTGGGAGGCCGATCCCATTCACTAACTTTTTCTCCTAATTTTCATAAACGACCTTCTATCGATTCTCAAAAAGAAAAAAACTTTCTCTGTTACAGTAAACAATTTTCACTCACCTTCTCACATACATGTTCACACTATTGTACATATTTTCTCTCTTAGTCAAACCTTCTTTTTTGGCTTCCATGTGTAAATTTCCTCTAAAAATACTATCATAACCAAGTATCATCCACTCACTTAAATTACAGCAACCTGTACCTGCAAACTACACTCAGCAAAAGCTCTAAATTTTCATACATCACAATCACAGACTTCATAACTTCATTCAATAGTGACAAAATCAAAAGCTGAAACATTTTCACAAACATTCGGCGTGCGTAGTTTACATGCGGAAAACAAAGTCGACGACCGAAACAACATCTCCGACGTGCAGCCACCGTCCGCCGTCGATTCAATCGAACCTACAAATAATAACCACCGGACCCTCAATTGCTCGTCGCACTGCACGGCCGGCCAGAGCCGCAGCCACCACCGCTCCGTCAATGTTGATCTCCACCGTACTCGCAGAGTCGAAATTTGGGTTCATTTTCTCCATCTTAACCTTTTGATGAACCATGATTAGACAAAAATAATGTAGATCTGATGTTTTTTTCATGATAAGGAAAGTGATTTATATTGTAAATAGGGGTGGGGTTTTTGCGAGAGAGATGTTAAGATAGAGGAACCACATGATAGTTACGATACTACTCCATGCATACAATCCACCTAACTGTTTTCAGTTTTTCTGTTAGTTAGGTAGTTACATTCAGTTATGGCATAGTGTTGTATATATAGGATGTAAACTTAGTTTGTAGAGTTCATGATGATGAGTAATAAACAATCTATTCTATCTTCTATCTCTCTTCTTCTTCTTTGTACTCCTCTCTATAGAGAAAGCTTGAAGCTTAACATGGTATCATCGACATTTTCTTGATTCCGCTGCTTCTGTTTACTCATCTCATCATTGTGCACTTCTTCTTTTTCTTCATTCCTTTTTCTCCATTACTGCGACATGTCTGAAGCAAGCTCTGCAGATTCTACTCCTAGCATCCATGGCGTTCACATTCATGGAACTGCTTCATCCAAAGCTACGAACAAAGGTTATCAAACTGATACCCTTAACCCCTATTTCATGCATCCGAACGAAAATCCTGCCTTAATCCTAGTCACTCCATTGTTATCACCCAACAATTATCATTCTTGGTCAAGATCCATGACCATGGCTTTGCGTTCCAAGAACAAGCTTCATTTTATCAATGGTGTTTTGCCCCGGCCAATGGATGAAGATGTCAACTCTCTTGCATGGGATAGATGCAACACAATGATCATGTCTTGGCTTCATAATTCAGTTGAATCTGAAATTGCACAGAGTATCTTATGGATGGAAACTGCAGAAGAAATATGGAATGAACTCAAAGCACGATTTTATCAAGGCGATGTATTTCGCATTTCTGACATTCAAGAAGATATCTACAATTTGAAGCAAGGTGATGCTTCCATCTCCTCTTACTTTACTAAGCTCAAGAAACTATGGCAAGAATTGGACAATTTTCGTCCAATTCCGGAGTGTTTGTGTGATTCCACTTGCCTAGCCATTACCAAGATTCGAGCTTACCATGATGGTGACCAAGTAATTCGGTTTCTTAAGGGTTTAAATGAACAATACTCAGCTGTTAGATCTCAGATTATGCTCATGGAGCCTCTTCCAAACTTATGCAGAGTTTAC
Organism: Vicia villosa; assembly: GCF_029867415.1. Classification (NCBI taxonomy): domain Eukaryota; kingdom Viridiplantae; phylum Streptophyta; class Magnoliopsida; order Fabales; family Fabaceae; genus Vicia; species Vicia villosa. The sequence continues at coordinate 262,548 of NW_026705544.1, read as the reverse complement.
TCGTTACTTGTTCAGCAAGAAAGACAGGCTGCCATCTCCATTGATGAGTCCAAACTCCTTGCTTGCCCTAATGCCAATTCCACTGCTAACAACACACACCAACATTCATCTACCAGCACCAGTTCTAGAGGCAGAGGTAGAGGTGGTAGATCTTATGGTGGTAGAGGAAGAGGATCCAGAATTTGCATTCACTGTGGCATGACTAACCACACAGTTGATACATGCTTCAAAAAGCATGGTTACCCACCTCATTGGAAACAAGAGAGCTCCATCAATATGGCACAGTCTGAACCTCATGATACAAGTCAGCTTGAGCCTCATGGAGACAAAGATTCAACTCAGACTAGTTTATCCTTCACCCCTGCTCAACACAAAGCTTTGTTGGCTCTATTACAAGGAGCATCCATGCCTCAAGTCAATCACTTGACAGCTGAGTCATCCATCAGTGCAGGTATCACTGGAAACATTCTTAGTCCTGACTTATTCATTCTTGATACAGGGGCAACAGATCATGTTTGCCATAATAGAGAGTTTTTCCAATGCCTCAAAAGAATAGAGCCAATTACAGTCAAACTGCCTAATGGAGCCTTAGTTACAACATCATATTCTGGCACTATTGTATTTGATCAATTTCTTCAGCTCATTGATGTTCTTTACATGCCTGATTTTTCATTCAACTTGATATCAGTACCAAAACTTACAAAATTCTCTCATTGTCAATTGATGTTTAATGATAATGACTGCTTGATACAGGATATACTTTCCAAGAGGAGGATTGGCACAGCTAGCATGAGTGGTGGATTGTACATCTTGGAGTCTCCCACAGTTTCTTTACATAAAACACCATCCATCCCCTTTATCAATTCAATACAGCATAGAAATCAAGACAAAGACTCTCAACTTTGGCATTTAAGACTTGGTAATCCCTCCTACATTACACTGATGCATCTTAACAAGTCATTCCCTTTTATACAACCTATCCACAAATCTATCCCTTGTGATGTATGTTTCTTTGCCAAGCAAAGAAGACTGCCCTTCACTCATAGCACTCACAGTTCAGAGTCCAATTTTGATTTAGTCCATATGGACATTTGGGGACCACTTTCCACACCATCAATGATGGGTTATAGATACTTTCTCACTATAGTTGATGATAGAAGTAGGTTTACTTGGCTGTTTCTTATGAAGCTCAAGTCTGAAGCTTCTTCTCTTGTAAAATCCTTTGTATCAATGATCAAAACACAGTTTAATTCATCCATAAAATGCATTAGATCTGATAATGGCTGTGAATTTCTTTTGCATGATTTTTACAAACAAACAGGCATATTGCATCAGACTTCATGTGTTGGTACCCCTCAACAAAATGGCATTGTTGAGAGAAAACACCAACACATCCTTGGTATAACTCGTGCCCTCTTATTTCAGTCCCAGCTAGATCACATATTTTGGGCACATGCTGTTGGTCATGCAGTTCATATCATAAATAGGCTACCTTCTGCTTACTTACATCACAAGTCACCCTACCAATTGCTGTATGACTCTTTACCTGAATTTACCACACTCAAAGTATTTGGTTCTTTGTGTTTTGCATCTACTCTATCTGCCAACAGAAAGAAACTGGATCCTAGGTCTAGGAAATGCCTCTATTTAGGGTACAGATCTGGCATTAAGGGTCATACCCTATTTGATCTACAAAACAAAGAAATATTTGTGTCCAGAGATGTTGCTTTCTTTGAACACATATTTCCCTATCAATCTGCATCACAATCCACATGCATTGATGACTTCAACAAATTGTTTGATCAACCTTCTTCTTCAAGTCAAAGCCTACAACCCTCAAACATCCCTGATCCAAACACCTCCCATAATGCTGATTCTACCTCTTTACCCAACTCCACAACCCTTGCTCATCCCAGCTCAGATTCTTTACTACCTAAACAAGCCAAAAGACAACCAAAACCTCCCTCTTATCTCCAGGATTATCACTGTCATCTCCTAAGTACAATCCCCACTTCTGAAGGTACTGCTGCCAATTCTCCTAAGCAATGTAAGTATCCTCTTTCTTCAGTCTTATCATATGCTGATCTATCATTGACACACAAAAATTATGCTGTTCTTTTATCTGCCATCACTGAGCCTACCTCTTATGAATCTGCCATCACTGACCCTAATTGGAAAGAGGCAATTGAAACTGAGCTGCATGCTTTATCTTCAACCAATACTTGGAATCTTGTACCCTTACCACCTCACAAGAAATCTATTGGTTGCAAGTGGATTTTCAAGCTCAAACTACATGCAAATGGCACAGTTGAGAGGTACAAAGCCCGTTTAGTGGCAAAGGGCTTCACACAAACTGAAGGCCTGGATTACATGGACACTTTTAGCCCTGTGGTAAAGATGACTACCATAAGAATGCTCATGGCTATTGCTGCTATTAACAACTGGCCCTTGTTTCAACTAGATGTCAATACAGCATTCCTCCATGGTGATCTCAATGAAGAGGTTTATATGAAGCCTCCCCCAGGTCTTTCCATTCCTTCTCCTGATTTGGTATGCAAACTTCAAAGATCTTTATATGGTTTAAAGCAAGCCAGTCGCCAATGGAACACTAAGCTTACTGATACTCTACTTGCAAGCAAATTCATTCAATCCAAAGCTGACTATTCACTCTTCACCAAGATTTCACCATTTGGTTTCACTGTGGTCTTAGTGTATGTAGATGATTTAGTCCTTGGTGGCACTGACCTTGCAGAAATCACACAACTCAAAAACTTGCTACACAAGAAATTTAGCATCAAAGATCTAGGAGTCCTCAAATATTTTTTAGGCTTTGAGGTTGCCAGAACTGTTCAAGGCATCTCTCTATGCCAGAGGAAATATACCCTAGATTTAATTAATGATGCAGGATTACTTGGTGCCAAACCTTGCAATACCCCTATGCAGCCTCACTTGCAACTTCACTCAACATTGGGAGTACCTATTTCTAATCCTACTGCATACAGAAGACTCATAGGCCGACTCCTATACCTCACTCATTCTAGGCCCGATATTGCTTATGCAGTAAGCAAACTCAGCCAATTCCTGAATGCTCCTACTGACCAACATATGCTAGCAGGACTACATATTCTACGTTTCCTCAAAAATAACCCTGGTCAAGGTTTATTCTTCAGTGCCTCTAGCACTCTATGTCTCACAGGTTTTTCTGACTCTGACTGGGGAGCTTGCCCGGATTCAAGAAGATCGACTACAGGATTCTGCTTCTTCCTGGGAAAATCTCTCATTAGTTGGAAGAGTAAGAAGCAATTGGTGGTGTCTCGATCCTCCTCAGAGGCTGAGTATCGTGCCCTAGCTCAAGCCACTTGCGAAGGCATTTGGCTCGTTTCTCTCCTTGCTGACTTCAATATTACATATCAACTTCCTTTCACCATTTATTGTGACAACAAGTCAGCTATGCATATCGCCGCTAATCCAGTGTTCCATGAAAGGACAAAACATATTGAGATTGATTGCCATGTCGTGCGTGACAAGGTTCTTGCGGGAACAGTTCACCTCATGCCAATATCCACAAAAGAACAAGTAGCTGATATTCTCACTAAATCTTTGCATCCGGGTCCCTTCATCAATCTGCAGTCCAAGCTTGGAATGATTGACATTCACTCCAGCTTGAGGGGGGCTGTTAAGATAGAGGAACCACATGATAGTTACGATACTACTCCATGCATACAATCCACCTAACTGTTTTCAGTTTTTCTGTTAGTTAGGTAGTTACATTCAGTTATGGCATAGTGTTGTATATATAGGATGTAAACTCAGTTTGTAGAGTTCATGATGATGAGTAATAAACAATCTATTCTATCTTCTATCTCTCTTCTTCTTCTTTGTACTCCTCTCTATAGAGAAAGCTTGAAGCTTAACAAGAGATGAAGATATTTTGCTGTTAGTAGCTTATTTTTTTTCTCGGTAAAGTGAATAGTACGGGGAGTGCATATTAATTTTGTGAGTTGTTGTGTGGTTAGTGTTTTGTTTTATATGTGTGTGTTTAGTTGGCCTGTTAGTAAACCTGATGGTTAATCTCACTAGTTTTCTCAAGAAGATATCAAAGAATAATAAAAATAAGCTTCGTTCACTTTACAAGACTAGTTATGTAATTAGATAAATTAGATTAATTGTGTAATTAGATAAATTAGTTAATTAGGATTAATTAACATATGTCTTTTAATTAATAAAAAAATCTAAAAAGGACATGGCTTATTTCATCTAATTTAAATATAATAATCAAGCTAATTTAGGTTTATGACTATTGGGGTTTTCCCAATCCCACTGGCCATTTGGCCAAAGTTTTAGGATTTAATTTGTTATTCGTTCCGACTAAACCTATTGGTCGCAATGATTAACAATCGATTAATTTAATTAATCAAATCCAATGATATAATTAAAATACATATTATTTTGCTAAATGGTTTTAACCAAAGCTATTGGTTACGATGATTAGCATTTCCTCCTTTCAAATTCGTTATTCTTTTTATTCGAATCAATCGATTAGGAGGGGTGACGATACAAACTAATTTTTAAAAATTTATAAAATATATCCTAATTCGTTATCAGTAATAATCAAATCAATTGATTAAAATTGGTAACGGTGCAATTTCAAATCTGTTAACTATGGCGATCGAATCTATTGATCGTTGCGGTTAATAGTGCAAAATTAAATCAGGGTTGTACGCCCAAACACTCAAAACACACTAAACCACGACACTACGGAGTTTCAACTCTTCAATACTGCGATGTTCAAAACTACGATAAGGTAATTCAAAATACCTTCGAACTCCGCATTTCAACAACTAAGATAGGCCCATCAAAAAGCCTTCAAACCATATCAATTCAAATTCAAAGGCGTACAACCCTGTGCCCGAACTACGTTGACTCTGATTCTCCATAAGGAGATACGTAGGCACTTGGATAACCAATGCGAGTCCCCTTCCCTAAAATCTCAATTTTCCCCTTATTCACTTCCTTACCTATAAACTTCAATAATTTTAGCCACAAACCTTTACCTTAGATTCAAAGCCATAGGAAAGGGTTGAGGGTGCCTAACACCTTCCCTCGACCTGAATATAGTATCTTACCCTGATCTCTATACTGTGTGGGGTTTCCTATTCGCCCTTCAGAATAGGTGGCGACTCTAAAAGCTATAAATTTTTAGGCAGGTTGCTACAGTTAGTTGCAGTATGTTAGTAACTTTGAAAAAGAACAATAAAACCTTTGTTTGTTGTAGATGACGTTTCGGAGAAGATCACTACCGAGGGACTAACGTGATAAACCCAATTGAGGAACCCTTTGAGAATCCATGTTGTAAAACCCTTTGTAAAACCCCTTTTGTAGTCTTGAAGAATATCACTGCCGAGGGACTAACGTGATAAACCCAGTTGAGAAACCCTTTGTAAAACCATGTTGTAAAACCCTTTGTGAACCCCTTTTGCAGTCTTGAAGAATATCACTGCCGAGGGACTAACGTGATAAACCCCATTTAAGAACCTTTCGTAAAACCTTTTGATCACTTCCAAGGGACTAACGTGATGGGTAAATGTAACTATCAATAGCGACGACTCGCAGTTTGTGAACCCCACTTACTATAGTTCTAGTAAGTCTCCGTAGTTTGTGAACCCCAAAAGGATCACTTGCTGTAGTTCTAGCAAGTTCACCTGCATCAATAGGATTACTTGTCATAGCACTGACAAGCTGACCTGCACCATTTGGATCATCTGCCCTTGTTCGGACAAACTTCACCTGCACCATTTGGATCATTTGCCCTGGCTCGGACAAATTTCACCTACACCATTTGGATCATTTGCCCTGGTTCGGACAAATTTCACCTACACCATTTGGATCATTTGCCCTGGTTCGGACAAATTCACCTACACCATTTGGATCTTTTGCCCTGGTTCGGACAAATTTCACCTGCACCATTTGGATCATTTGCCCTGGTTCGGACAAATTCACCTACACCATTTGGATCTTTTGCCCTGGTTCGGACAAATTTCACCTACACCATTTGGATCACTTGCCCTGGTTCGGACGAGTTCACCTGCACCATTTGGATTCACTTGCCCTGGTTCGGACAAGTTTACCTGCACCATTAGGAATTATTTGCTATAGTTCTAGCAAACTTACCTGTACCAAGGGAATTACCTGCCATGGTTCTGACAAGCATACCTGCATAAGAGGAATCATTTGCTATAGTTCTAGCAAGCTCACCTGCACCAATAGGGTTTTTTGCGAGGGTTATCGCAAACTTCACCTGCACCATTTAGGATAATTTGCTATGCTTATAGCAACTTCACCTGCACCATTTAGGATAATTTGCTATGCTTATAGCAACTTCACCTGCACCATTTAGGATAATTTGCTATGCTTATAGAAAACTCACCTGTACCATTTAGGATAATTTGCTATGCTTATAGCAAACTCACCTGCACCATTTAGGATAATTTGCTATGCTTATAGCAAACTTACCTGCACCATTTAGGATAATTTGCTATACTTATAGCAAACTCACCTGCACCATTTAGGATAATTTGCTATGCTTATAGCAAACTCACCTGCACCGTTTAGGGTAATTCGCTATGCTTATAGCAAACTCACCTGCACCATTTAGGATAATTTGCTATACTTATAGCAAACTCACCTACACCATTTAGGATAATTTGCTATACTTATAGCAAACTCACCTGCACCATTTAGGATAATATGCTACGCCTATAGCAAACTCACCTGCACCATTAGGGTCATTTGCGAGGGCTATCGCAAACTCACCTGCACCATTAGGATTATTTGCCCTTGTTCGGCCAAATTTCACCTACACCATTAGGAGTCACTTACCCTTGTTCGGACCAGTTTACCTGCACCATAGGAATTACCTGCCATAGTTCTGACAAGCGTACCTGCATGAAAAAGATTCACCTGTTTGGAGACTCACGACTCGAGGGTCGGAAAACACACCTATCACAACATGAGGGTTGGAAACTCACAACTCGAGGGTCGGAAGACTTTTGTAGTATGTGAATGCATTAGATGATATGCATATGCTAATGCGTATGTATGTAAGTTGATGCAATCCTGGGATTTTATCTCCTTAAACCCATTGAACTTGTTTACTCCATATTTGCACCTACGCCACGACTATGCTTATGCCGGCTTGGTAATATGGATAATGCTTATGCATATGCGTAGTTTGTTTATGAGTGAAATGAACAACAAGGTTGCTATCATCAGTAAGATTACTGGCATCGGTAAGGTTACGGAAAGCATTAATCAGGCGATTGGGAAGAATATCTCAGTAAGGTTACTGTCATCGGTAAGGTTACCGAAAGCATCAATCAGGTGATTGGAAATATCTCAGTAAGGTTACTGGCATCAGTAAGGTTACCGGAAGCATCAATCAGGTGATTGGAAATATCTCAGTAATGTTACTGGCATCGGTAAGGTTACCGGAAGCATCAATCAGGAGATTGGAAATATCTCAGTAAGGTTACTGGCATCGGTAAGGTTACCGGAAGCATCAATCAGGAGATTGGGAAGCACATCTCAGTAAGGTTACTGGCATCGGTAAGGTTACCGGAAGCAGGTGGATAGTATAGCTTAGCACCAGAGTTTTTGATGTATGGGATAATGCTTATGCTCGTGCATATGTTGATTGATGTAATGAGTGGAACGAAGTAATGTCTTCTATTAGACTACCTGAAAAGGTTTCCGGAATGGATACGAACATTTGTCTTAAAGAAGACTACCTAAAAAGGTATGGTGTAATGCATCAACCAATGTATGTAATGCATGATTTGTATGTATTTGTATGATGCTCCAACGATAGGTTATTAATAACCAAAGCGTATATAGTTTGCTGGAGTTGTGGGTTTGTTTGATGGGGTGTGATGCTAGCGCGATTCCCCGATACCTATTTTTGAAGATCGTAGTTAGGAGAAAGATTTGTAAAGTGTGGGAACACCTTTTTTTCTTTTTTTTTGTGCGCCTTGCCCTAGTTTGCCCCTTTGAATTACTCCACGCCTTTAACCTTTGAGGTTCTCCGCGCCTTTAACCTTTCGCGGTTCTCCCCACCTTTAACCTCTCGAGGTTTTCCACTTTTAAGCTTTCGGGGTTCTCCACACTTTTAACCCTTGAATTATTAACCTTATGTAACTCTCCACACCTTCACCCTTTTTTTTTTGGAATTCTCCACATCATTCGAGATTTTCCACGCCTTTAACTTTTGAAGGTCTTCTTTATGGATTTGATATCCAATGCCCCAGTATTTAGTGGAAAAAGATGCCTATGATCTCTAAGCCATGAAGGTAGTGCCCCGAGAGATAACCTTGTCATATGCTTCGACGTTTAGATTTAAGGGTATACCCTTGATCTCCAGGATATGGAAGATTATCCATAGTGTTCTATCCTTTGTATTTGAATTCTTCCCATGTTTGACATGCCCCTGTTTGTTTCGAGATGTGACCCGAATCAATTGAACCTTAGGATGACTGCCCCTAGTTAATAGGATGTTTGATTGCATGCCCCTGCGATCCTTGAACTTTTGCCCCTGTTTAGGAGAACCCCCTAGATGTGGTTATCCTTATTCCAGAGTCTTTATTCGAAATGATCGCCTTTGATTAAACCAGTTTCGAGATTTCCTCGATGCTAAGTGTATATTTGTAGATGACATTGTACTCTTCGGGAAGTAACTCCAATGGAATGTGTATGCAAGTTTTGAAATCGAAATCCGTTATGAATTAGGACGGGATGAATGCTTGAAGAAGCGTAGTGGTTAGAAATAGTTTTAACAAACTTCAGGAGTCAGTATAACAATATCCTGCTTAATATGCCTTCGTAGTTAACCTCGCCTCAATTAGGACTTTTAAATGTTGTAACTTGGCCTGGTTCATGTTTTAAGAAACAACGGATATAAGGCTCAAAGTTTTATTTATCCCACCCCTTTCTCCTTGATGTTTCTCCAAGTCCTAAAAATTCGCCTAATCCAATGGATGTGCTTTGTTTGTAAGAGAATCAGTTTTGATTTCAATGTTGAGCAGAAGCCTTAGTAGAGATCCAAGCATTGACGAAAGATGTTGTAGAGACCCAAGCATTGATGTGAATCCTTGATGGTTTAGCAGTCACAAGTTTATCCTTTGTAGTTCGCCTTTGTTTTTATCCCTTATTTTTTCATGAACCAACTCCTTTGAGTTTGATCCATCGGGATGCCCTAGTTTTGCCTAAGTCATTTTTGTTTTCTTTCCTGAAATTTTCCATTTTGACTTAGCGGACGTTTTTATTTTGAAAGCTCCTTTTGAGATTGATCCTTGGATATCGAATGTTGTGACTGCCATGTTGACTTTGATTTGGTAAGCTTCACCTTTGATACTTCCTCGATCTTGAATGATGTATTGAAGAAGAAGATTGTTGTGAATGTTATCTCCATTGCTTCCTCAATCTTGGATGAATGCGAGGAAGAAGATATGCTTGAACCTTTACTTTGCTGGATCCTTGCGCTTGAACCTTTGCTTCACTGATTGACTCTCTTTACAACCAAAATACACAATTGAATTAATTGAAATCTACCCTGCCCTTGGTTAAAATCAAGGTTTTTTTGAAAAGTATAGACAAACTCCAACTCCTGGCTCGAGGGGGTGACGAGGGATTAACATCCTTATATCTCCACTGTTTGGGAATTGAAACAATGCCTGTACATCCTCGGCTCGGTCTTACCTCGAAAGCATATGTTTAGCGAGACTTAGTTATTTGTATTCTTCATTCTCCCTTAAGTTTGTTAATAACTTTAAATTTGAAATAGAATAGGATAGAAGCGAAATGAATTGACTCAAAAACCTGCATGGTCATCCCATTAGAATTGCTAATCCGAAGGTACAACTTTTTATTTTGAGTAACACTTAGCGCTCGTGGGGGTTGAAATTCTGAGCATGATAAACATCTATTAATCCTAAGGACAATCTCCTTTGTAGATCCATTGACCTTGTTTTACTCCTTAGTTGATGAACTTGTAGAAGTGAAGTGTAACCTCGAGTTCTTCTTGGACATGTCAAACCTGTTGGGAATAAATCGTCAGCGGTGGGTTTTTGTCGTATCGGAACTTCATGAGATTCCTTCGACTGAACCTCTTTTTCTTTTCCCAAGGATAGTATCACTTATGACCCTTTTTTTCCTTTGGTATGGGGTTGACATATGTCGCATTCCCTCCATCGTAGTCATGCATTTTTGTTCAGGGTATTGCCCCAGTTGGACTGACCCTTGCCCCTAGGTTATCGTAGAGCGTCCTTGTAAATTTGATATGTTCTAGATGAACCCCTTTTATGACTAGATACATCTTGAGTGTATCTATGAGGGAACTCTTTGTTGAACTAATCCTTGCTCGATAAAAACCTTTATTGTATTTATAATCCTGTTATGACAAGGCATGGACATGCGGCTGGCATGGTGAAAGACATTCTCTTTTTCTTGGTAAGACTAAGATCATTCTCAATAATTTATCCTCCTTTCTCCATATTCTATGATCCTTTTTCTTTCTTCGGGAGTTTCGGGAAACCGACTAGCATGGTAAGTATGGGTGCGGGTGAAGATGTAGATGTAAATGTAAATGCAAATGTATGACTGCATGAAAATGCGAATGCACGCGTACGCGAGAGACTCCTTGTATTATAGCTCCTTGTATGCAATGCAGACGGGTGACATGTAATCCTAGCCTTAGAGGAAAATCCTGGTAAGATAGATGTTATGACACGCCAATGGAAATCCCTTAGATTAGGGGGTAAGCAGAAGGTAGCGGTTGGTGACCGTTCAAGACAGTCACCAAGTCTCATGGCCATCGAGAGGCCAATCAACGTGTACCAATGAAGTTGTCCCTCGTGGGAAGGTTCTCTATGCGGAACACAGCCAATATAAGGACGATTATTGGATGAAATGAAATCCCTACAGGCTAGGGATGAAAGATGTATAGATGGAAGTCCAAACCCTACAAGTTAGAGGCTGCGCGGAAACAAGCATGGAGTGACCGTTCATGACAATCACTAGATCTCATAGCCATCGAGAGGCCAATCGAACGCATGCTAGTGAAGTTGTCCTTCAGGGAAGGACGCGTCGTTGTAAAAACACATGGATGTAAAAGAAAATCCCTATAGGCTAGGGAGCACGTAGGAGTAAGCACGGGGTGACTGTTCGAGACAGTCACTAAGTCGCATGGCCATCGAGAGGCCAATCAACGTATGCTAACGAAGATGTCCTTTGTGGGAAGGACATGTTTTTGGAGTTAGAATCCCTATAGGCTAGGGAATGCGTAGATGTAGGCACGAGGTGATCGTTCAAAACAGTCACTAGATCGCATGGCCATCGAGAGGCCAATCGACGTGCGTTAATGAGGATGTCCTTCGTACGAAGGATGCGATTTTAGAAATATAATCCCTATGGGCTAGGGAACGCGTAGATGTAAGAACATGGTGACTGTTCAAAATAGTCACTGGATCGCATGGCCATCGAGAGGCCAATTGACGTGCGTAAACGAAGATTTCCTTCGTGGGAAGGACACGTAGTTGTAAGAATACACGGCTATATAAGGAAGGTCCCTATAGGCTAGGGAGTGCGTAGATATAGGCGCGGAGTGACCGTTCATGACAGTCACTAAGTCTCATGGCCATCGTGAAGCCAATCAACGTGTGTAAATGGAGGTGTCCTTCGTGGGAAGGACATGGTTTTGGAAATAGGGTCCCTGCAGGCCAGGGAACGCGTAAGAGTACCTGCAAGAATTAAAATGCAAGGCAATCGCAATATATAAATTGCATATATATAATAAGCACGTAAGCACATAAGCCCTAGGTTCATAGGTTCGACGTGACGGCTTATGGTGCCTACCCTTCCCATTGGTATGTTCTAGAAGGTCTCATGGGATCGTTCGTAGCCGCCGAGACTTTTTGTCTCTTTGGATTTTAGAACAACTCATTTATCCATGAGGTTCGAGTTTTAGGGGTAGGTTCCTAGAGAGATCAGCCAAATACCAAGTCCAGCCCTCAACAAGGTCAAGCCTCGTATCAGACCTTTCCGGATATTCAACCCACTCTGAGTGGAATTATAATAGGACTCGTAGGCGATGTAATTCCCCTCTGGTCATTATTATAATTCCCACGCTTAGGTTTAACACAATTTATATATACCCAAAAAGTGCAGTAAAATAGCAAATATTCACGTAAACAAATATTTAATTAAATTACTGTAAATAAATGTAATTGTTGTAAATAATTGAAATTGCAAGTAAATAAATAAATAAATAAAATTTAAATATTTACAATAAACCATAAATATTAAGACTTTTAGAGTCGCCACCTATTCTGAAGGGCGAATAGGAAACCCTACGCAGTTAAGAGATTCGGGGTAAGTTATTATAATCAGGTCGAGGGAAGGTGTTAGGCACCCTCAACCCTTTCCTATTGGCTTTGAATCTAGGGTAACAGTTTTATGGCTAAAATATTGAGGTTTAATAGCTAAGAAAGTGAATAGGGTGAAAATTGAGATTTTAGGGAGGGGGACTCGCCTTGGTTATCCAAGTGCCTACGTATCTCCGTAGGGAGAATCAGAGTCAACGTAGTTCGGGCACAGGATTGTACGCCTTTGAATTTGAATTGATATGGTTTGGAGGCTTTTTGAGTGGCCTATCGTAGTTTGAATTTGATTTGAAAGGCATTTTGAATTGCCTAGGATAAAAATCCGTAGTGTCGTGGTTTGGTGTATTTTAGATGTTTGGGCGTACAACCCTGATTTGATATGGCACCGTTAGATGCGGTGACCAATAGATTTGGTCAGTATAGCTAACGGATTAAGGGGCATTGCTGGTTACTCAGATCGATAGATTGATCGTCGCGAGCAGTAAATTAAATGTGTTTTGGATTTTATGTATTTTTTATCTCACGTCTAAAGCGACTAAATGATTTAGTCGGGTCAAGGAGAGAATTAAATAAAGAATTTTAGCATTTTTTATCTCTCGTCTTTGCGACTAATAGCTTTAGTCGGGTCGAGGAGAGAATTAAATAAAGGACTAATTAAATTATTATTAATAAATAAATTAGATTAATCCAAATTATTTCTCGCCTAATGCGACTAATAGGTATAGTGGGTTTGGGGAGAAAATTAATTGAATGTTACTGTTTCACCAAAATGGGCAATGGGATCGGGCGAACCCTAATGCATATAACCTTTCTAGGGTTTTTGTGATTTAATCAATTAAAATTAATTAAATCAATTAATTCGAATAATCGAAATAATCGGGGAAGATAATTCTACCTAATTATAGCCTAATCTTATTTTTAATTTCTAACCCTAAATATATTAATTGATTAAACTAAACCTATTTTATTAATATCTAATCTAAAAAATAAAATAAAAAAATGTTAGAAAAACCTGGTTATGATTGTATGTGGCATGTCCTTGGCTATCCATGGTGGTCTTGCTGCATCCAGGGCGTTGGATCTTGCTTAGTGATGATCCAATGGTTGAGTGGAGAGGGCGCATGATGGACGAATCTTGGTTGCACGCACCAGATCTGTAGGCGAAGGAGTACATATGAATGATAAAAATATTAGTGGACCACGGGGATCGAACCCGGATCTGTTAGGTTATCCATACGTATGCCTTGCGACTGAACCATCCACTTTCTGTTGACATTGCATGAGGACATGTTTAATATATATGAACAATTAATCATTGAATTAAAAAAACGCATGGAAGACACGCGCTCCCCCTTTCTTCTTCGCGAACTCTTTTGGAAACAGACACAGGCTTTTGGCAACAGTTCCTGATTGATGATATTGGTTCTGAAAGAGCAGGGACGAAACCCTGAGATTCTTGGTTCCGCTCATAGCCGCGGATCACTTCATGCGCTTCACCATAGTTCCTTAACCAAAGCACCACGAGCGTTGCCGCCGCCATGAACACACAAACGAGAGAGAAGATGGACGGTGCAAGGCAATCCAATCTGCTGCGATTTGCAGCATCAGATTGTCGAGGATATCGACAATATTTTGGTCGTACTATCTTGATTCCACCGCCGTCAGCTTCGACAAACTCGTTCTCGCTAATCTCAGATCCAATCGGTTGATATGGTTTGTCGAAACTAACAAACTAAGAAGATCCCTCAAACTTCTCTAATCACTAATAACAAGTGTCTATGTGTTTTCTCTGGTTTCATATAAAATTGTAGGATGATGCTGTTGTTTTTCTTTTAATCATACACTCATGTGTGAGAGAGTGTTGTTTTGAGAGGTTTTCTTCCTTCTTGACTTGTGCTATTCTGATAGAGAATACATGAACCAGACCCCCTTTCCAGGTGGTTGTGTGAATGGGAAATATACAAGGGTATGGATTGGTTTTATGAAAAGAAAAAGGGTCTCCTTGTTTTTGTTTTTTTTTTTCGGTGTCCCCTCCCCTGGTTAGAAAAAAAAAATGCCTCTCTTATAATGTACAAATTAGGTTTTCTATACCCTAATGGGCCTATCATCTATTTAATCATTTTAGCCCAAATAAATTACCCGTCCATTAATTAATTGTATATTGTATATATAATAACAATAATAGTTGGACATAATTATAATAGTCTTAATAATAATATTATTAAAACCACTACTAATTAATAGTAATAACTAGTTATAATAATAAAATGATTAAACCAATTATAAATAATAAACCATGTGAATAATTTTGTAAGAATGGACTAAAAACCTCAAAAAAAAAAAGGAATATATGTGTCAGATGACTGGGCCCAAACACCTTCTATCCTTAACCACATTGTTTGGGCAAATTTTGGGGTACAACAAGGTGCAAGTGTGCAAAGTGCTTTTTTTTTTTAAGTTTTATCTTGATTATTAATGTTTTAGATCAAAGGTAAAAATATGGTCCAAGTGGTCAAAAGGAAGATGACGGAAACATAAACAATGCGTCCAAATGGACAAAGAAAAATAGCGGAAGCATAAATAATATGTCCAAATGGACAAAGAGAAAATAGCGGAAACATAAATAATATGTCCAAATGGACAAAGAAAAATAGCGGAAACATAAATAATATGTCCAAATGGACAAAGAAAAAATAGCGGAAACATAAATAATATGTCCAAATGGACAAAGAAAAAATAGCGGAAACATAAATAATATGTCCAAATGGACAAAGAAAAAAAATAACAGAAATATAAATAATATGTCCAAATGGACAAAGAAAAAATAGAAGAAATATAAATAATATTTCCAAATGGACAAAGAAAAAGTAACAGAAACATAAATAATATGTCCAAATGGACAAAGAAAAAATGACAAACATAAATAATATGTCCAAATGGACGAAGAAAAAATGAAAGAAACATAAATAATATGTCCAAATGGACGAAGAAAAAATGACAGAAACATAAATAATATGTCCAAATGGACAAAGAGAAAATAACATAAACATAAATATGATGAATGATAAAATAAAGTATAAAGCAAGAAATATAAAGAACAATATAATAAAATGCGGAATTTAAAGTTAATTGTTAGTATGTTAGCACGCGAATCATCTTGAAGCTAGTCAAGTATATCCACGATGTTAGTGAAGATCAATGGTGAGTGAATGATGATCTCGGATTTAAAGTTAATGAAAATTTATCAGAAGCTTTATAGAATCATAGCGACTACACGATAAATTTCCAAAAGTCTTAAATCAACTGCATACAATCTCTGCCATATTTGATCTTTTATTCCAATTTAGGACAAAGAAAAAGATAAGAAATAATATCAAATAATATACAAAAATAAATATAAAACAAATTAAACTTAATTCAATTTTTTTTGTGATTTTTTTGGAATTGATTTTAAGTTAATTAACAAACTAACTAAACAAATAATTATACAAATAATTAAACTTAACAAGAAAAATATTCTTTTTATTTCAAAAATTAGATTATAAAAATATAAACCTAAATCTAAAGGAAAACTATTTTTTTTTGGTTTTTTAGGTATTTGCAATTCCAAATTCTTACTCCCTTTGAAACTTGAAACTTGAAACTTGGAAGAGAGAAAAGAAAAGAGAAAACAAAAGACTTGGCAATGTTTTTTTTGTGTCCTCCAATTATTAACATATGGTTGCCTATTTATAGGAAAAACTTGGCTTATGGAACAAGTAAGGTAATGTATGCAATGGTTAATGGATAGAATTGTGAAGTTTGAATAGAATTTGTTGAATGGTGACTTAACAATTCTCTCTTATAATATATAAGGATAATGACACAAATAAAAATTAAAATATAACATTTAAAGATAATATCAAAATAAAAATAGTTAAATCAAGTTACAAGATAATATCAAAATAAAACTTGAATACTAATTTTGGTTTAAGACAATAACAAAAATGAAAAAAAATATAAAAAAAGAAAAACGAGATAATAATAATAACATAACTAATAAAATAAATTTAAACAAAAATATGGTTAATTAAAATAATATTAACTAAAATAAAAATTGAGAATGAAGATTTGTAGAAAAAATCAGATAAGATGGTTAGATAAACTATTCTAATAAATTAAAATGATTGTGGAATAAAAATATAGTTAGTTAGAATATTCTATTATAACAAAAAAAATTATGATATTATTTGGATAATTATTAATAAATATGTGATGATGAACTTTGAAGATAAAATGGAATATTAGCATTTAATGCTTTAAGTTAAAAAGACTAACCATGGTTTAAAATCTCAAGTGTTTTATTATTCCTTCCAACTTATGATCATTTCATATCTTGAATGGAATCTTGGCCTTTAGAGATGAATTGGATCATTGCTTGCATCATATGAGCATCTTGGATATGTTGTGAATATCTTTAAACATATGAGAATCAATATTGAATCACAAAAGAATTGGCCTTTTTGAAAAAAAAAATCAAATTTTGGTCATTACTTGTTTCATGCATTTTTCCAAAAAAGGTCAAATTCATCAAGGCATATCTCCCTCAATTTTGATCCTATGAAAGTGTTCTTGTACTTTTTGGAAAGCCCAAGATGTCCTCTACAAGCCACTTTGGAAACTTTTCTGCATTTGGAGAAGTTATCTTGATGATATGGGCTTTGACAAAAAACTGCTTTTTGTTGACTTTGAAAATGACTTGTAATTTTTTGGCTTATATCTCTTAGGCGGGAGCATTTATTGACCTTGGTCCCAACATCAAAGTTGTAGAGAATTGAATTTCCTTGAGAATGAGCTTTGGTTGGAATTTTTCTGATAAATTATGAGAGAGTTATGGTCGGTCAGAGTTTAGTTGACTTTTAGGTAAAAAACTCTAATTTTGCAATTTTGAGTTTTGTTGATTTCTAAACTTTTCTTGATGAATTATGATCAACCATTGATCACATGATGAATCTTTTGACAAAATATGGATGTTGACAAAAAATTGCATTTTTTACTGTCTGTTGACTTTTTGGTCAAACTGGTCGTTTGTTGACTATTTGAGCTGTTGACTGTGCGTCTGGGTATTAACGTAACAATTAAAGTGAAAACTTAATAGTTAAAGTTAATTTTTCTCCTTGTTTTTGTTGTGTTAATGGTGAAAAATTATTTACATGGTTTGTTAGAAAAACAAAAAAAAACATAAAAAATATACTATACGCGAATGAAATTATCGATAATAACATTGAAAAGGATTTAATGCATAGAAATACAAATTTAACTAGCAATAAACACGCATAATATCATCTTCAATAATTAAACGACGGTACAACAAATAATACAATATTTAATACTGACAGTACAAATATTATATAACAAAAATATAACAAACAGTACGACAAATATTATGAACGGTACATTATTTGAAAGCGACAGATACGACAAACTTTAAGTATGACGATTAAAGATCCATGCTATAAACAACAGTATATAGATGCATGGGAGTGTAAACATCCCAGGTCCGCATTTTTCAGGACTATGCAGACAGAAAAAGGACATGATCACCACAAAAACAGTGATGACCACAAGAAGAAACGTATCCACCCACTTTGCCATTTTTTGCCGGGGAAGAAGAGAAAATGATTAGGAGATAGTATGATAGAAATTTGGGAGATGAGTGAAATTTGATGTGATCAAATTACAAAAAAAAATGAGGAGTATTTATAGAGTGAAAAGAGAGAGATAGAGACGTTGGGAATGGAGTGGTACCAATAGTAGTAGGATTTGAAAAAAAGTATGGTAGGTTTTGAAAAGAAAAGGGGTGTAGAATAAAACTAGGATTTGATTTGAAAGAAAGAGATTTGAAAAGAAAGGAAGATATTTGAAAAGAAAGAAAGAGATTTTGAAAAAATAATATAGTATAAAAATAAAAATTAGTGGGAAATAAAACCAATAATAATTTAATTGTTACCAGTATAATCTGACACCCAGACTCCGCGCTTGCAAATTTTAATTTTGTACCAACTGCGTCAGCATTATTTATCTGAAAATATATCTCAAATAAACAGTGTATGAATTGATAAATAGTATTTGGCGTTTATGTAAGAATAAATTTAACAGCGAACCAAAATACTGGAGTATTTATAAAATCAGGATATTTATGAAATAAAAATCCAAGATTGTATAAAACTCCAAATTTTTAGACATAAGTCGGTTGACTTCTCTTTTTAAAAAAACGCAGGCAAATTTTGGGGTATAACAATAATGATCATAACACTTAGAAAATGATGGGATCTCAGAGGTCAAAATTTGGGGTGCAACAGATGCCCCTATATAAGTATCTTCTTTCCGGAGATGTGAAGATTGTAAATCTTCGTTTCGACGTGATTGAAGAGACTTAAATATATATAAAAACACAATTTTTGAACCTGAGATGCAATGTAATGCTTATGATTATGAATGCATATGATTTCCACGAGAATGAAACAGGACACCACAGGGGAGAAGTAAACAGACTCCGTTGGGGAAAAGGTATAAGTCATCCAGGAATAGAATCGGACTTCACAAAAGAAAGAAATAGTCGACATAAGCTTTCAGGAATAAAACGTGAAAGGAACTCTGGACAGGAAATCAATAGAGACGTTCAGAAAGAAAAATCTCTGGAACTCATATCAGAAATAACTCAAGTGTAAAACATGAATGAATTTGAAAGGAGTATAAATTGACAGAGGCATTCAAGAGTAAAACATGATTGAACATCACCATAGGCAATCAAGACTAAAACATGATTGAATATTCATCAACGGACAATCAAGAGTAAACCATGATTGGATAACATCATAGGCAATCGAGACTAAAACATGATTGAATAGTATCAAAAGCAATCAAGAGTAAACCATGATTGGATAACATCAAAGGTCATCAAGAGTAAATCATGATTGAACAACATCAAGGGTAAAACATGATTGAGACACCAACCGAGAGTAAAGCACGATCAAACAACATCAAGAGTAAAACATGATTGAGACACCAACCGAGAGTAAAGCACGATCAAACAACATCAAGAGTAAAACATGATTGAATATAAATAAAGATTAATCAAGAGTAAAGCGTGATTGAATAATATTAAAGGTCAATGCTAAGTAAGTTGGACTTTGATCTCAGGGTAAGATGTTGATAACAACAAGACTTGGAAAAATATAAATGAGCACGAGTTTGTTTCTATGCATGATGTTAAATTTTTCTATGCATGATGAATGCTCAATGCAATGTAGTTATTTATGACAACTGAGAATGAATCTTTTGTGAGGCAAGATTGGGGCTTTGATTCCTCAACACGGGAACTCTGAAAGTTCTGCTTGGAAAGAAGATGCTTGAACAAACTTCTTGTCACACTGATAACTGTATAAAACAAATGATCCTTTGAGAAAGACTGGTAAATTGTGCTTGGGGATTACTGAAGAAGATTGCCCCTGATTGAATAATTGTTGCAAGTTAACTGATCATGGCTTCAGTTGAACTATGTTGGGGATGAATTGATCATAGATTCAACTCTTGAAATGAATGTTAGGAAGACTTTCCCCAGTATACATCTTGCAAAGGATATTCTGATCAACAAATCTTGATTAAACATCTGAACAACAGGATCTTGAAGTAATGTGCCCCTGACAGGATCACTGATCAAGTTTCTCGACTGTTTGAACTTCCTAGAAGATGAGTGCTTACTTGCAAATAAAATGTTCATTCAAGAATGGTAATTTTAATGCAATGCTCAAAACATATTTTTGAAATCAAAGTCACTTTTAGAATGATGTTATATATGTGAAAAGCAAATGGAATCACTGGTCAAAACATAAAGGTTAAGACAATCAACGTGAAAGATAAAGCAAAGATATGGTATGAACATAAATGATTGGTAAATCTCTTAGGAGTCAGCTTACGTAACCTTGTTGTAGTATGCTTTCAAAATAAACGTTGCTTCAATTAGGGCTTTTGAAGGTTGTAACGTGGTCAGGTTCATGGTTTAAAAAACAAAAGGTATAAGGCTCAAAAATTTTGTAACCCACCCCATCTTCCTGATGATCTTCAGTCCTAAACTCAGTTAATTCAAAATATGCATTCAGGTTCTAAGAGACTTCTGGAATTTTATCTGTTGTAATGATGATAGTTCACAAGCCAAGAAAACTTAGAGATGGCAGACACTTCTTCCTTTTGATAGTCACAACATTTTGTGGTTCAAGAATTTATTGACTTATCTCTCCTTTGTCCTTCTTTTTATATCCATGACTTTTTCCTGAACTGTTTATTTTGAACTTACAGTCAGCGGGATGCCTTAATTTTTGCCTAAGTCATTTTTTTGATTTTGACTTAGCAGGCTTTTCTTTGATTTTATTTTTTGATACTTTTTTTTAATGATAGTGACTACCTTGCTTAATGATTATAATGAACCATCATCGACTTTTGCTTGGCGTTTCCAACATTTCTTTGATGTAAGCGGAGGAAAGCTTGTGATTAAAACACTTGTTGAAAGGTGTATTGAATGATTCTCTTAAAATAGAATGCACAACCAAATTAACTGGGAACTACCCTGCCCCGGGTTAAAATGTGGGTTATTTCATACAGAAAGAAACACCAACTTCCAGGCTCAAAGGGGTTGACGAGGGATTAACTTCCTTATTTCTCCAGTGTTTGGGAATTGAAACAATGCATGTACATCGTCAGCAAAGTTTTATTTGAAAGCATACAGTTCAACAACCTGGGTATTTCGTTGTCATCACCCTCCCTCCAATCTTTGCATAAAACACAAGTTTGATAGAGAAAGCAAAATTATTATTATTTTTTTGTAAAAGAAGCATAAACATAGACATAGCAGATGAAAATGAATTCAAACATACAATGCTCATTTCATTAAAACTAACATTAAGGAATAAACAAATTTTAAAAGCAAATAATACAACTGAGGAAATGCAAACAGTAAGGAAACATGGCCTAGTGACTAATCAATGACGAGGATGAGCTGTCCTGCCTTGATACACTGGCTTTAGGGAGGTAATTGTCTCTGACCCGTTTTCAGCCATTCTGATTCGGCAAAGGATTAGTGACAACATTGGGACCAACATTCTTAAAAGATAACATCTTTGATCTAATCAACTCTTGAACTCTGGCCTTCAAAGGGAAACATCTTTCTAAATCATGGCCCGCTGCCCCTTGATGGAAAGGACAATGAAGATCAGACCTAAAACCTTCTGGAAGAGGATTCTGAGGAGGAGGCATAGATCTTGTTGTGATCAACCCTTTATGAACCAATGCAGGATATAATTCAGTATAAGTCATAGGGATGGGGTCAAAGTCAACCCTATTACGAATCTGATTTTGGTTAGCAACCTCAGGTCGAGGAGCTTGAACTTGTACAGGAGCAACAGCAGCCACATAAGGTTGATCACCATTATGAGGTCTATGACGAGATCTTCTGTCTTCCGACACAGCATTCATCTCATTTTTCTTCTGGAAGTTTCCATAAGGCTTCCTCGCCCTACTAGAGGATTCAACAACATGAGTAACTTTTCCATTTTTGATTCCTTGTTCAAGTCTCTGACCAATGGTTACCAAGTCTGTGAAGTTGGAAGATACACTACCGATCATCTTCTCCCAGAAGAAAGGTGAGAGAGTATCCATAAACATGTCTGTTAGTTCCTTTTCAACTAAAGGTGGCTCTACTTGAGAAGCAAGCTCTCTCCAGCGTTGAGCGTATTCCTTGAAAGACTCTTTCTCTTTCTGGGACATGCTTTGTAGTTGTCGGTGATCAGGTGCCATGTCCAAATTATACTTATATTGCTTAATGAAAGCATCAGTTAGGTCTTGGAATCATTGAATACGACTCCTCTCGAGTCCCATATACCATTTTAGCGAAACTCCGCTCAAACTATCTTGAAAACAATGGATGAGCAGTTTGTCATTTTGAATGTAAGCAGCCATTTTGCGATAGTACATGATCAAATGGCTTTTTGGACAGGTGTTTCCTTTGTATTTCTCAAATTCAGGAGTCTTGAATTTTGCAGGCATGATGACATCAAAAACCAAACACATATTCTTAGCAGCAACCCCAAAGTAATTATTGCCTTCCATGGCTCTCAGTCGCTTTTCCAAAGTCTGATACTGTTCTTTGACATCTTCAATATCTCCAGCATCCCCTTGGCTTCCATTCTGGGAATTGGCAGCTTGGTATTCAAATAGAGGATTTTCATAAGCATGCTGAGCAACAGTATGCACAATGGGCTGAGACTCAGTCATGATAGGAGCACGAATAACTGGGTTTGAAGTTTGACCCATCACATGTCGTGATGATTGACCAATACCAGGAGTCTTCTCATAGGGAGGAGTAAAATCAGGTGGAAAACCAAACTCAGGCCATGTTGAAGGTGGTTGTTGAGTAGGTTGAGGGTCAACATCAGCACTTGGGACTTCAACAATGACAGTCTT
Organism: Vicia villosa; assembly: GCF_029867415.1. Taxonomy (NCBI): domain Eukaryota; kingdom Viridiplantae; phylum Streptophyta; class Magnoliopsida; order Fabales; family Fabaceae; genus Vicia; species Vicia villosa. Next base: position 239,620 of record NW_026705544.1, on the reverse strand, counting down.
CTGAGGTGGTTCCCCTCTAGCGATCAAAACTTGCAGCATTTCAGTAAGCTTGGTCATACTTGACTTCAAATCCTCTATTTCCATTCTGACCTCTACGTTATGTTGCTCTTGATACTCCATTCTTAATCCGACGTTGGCTCTAGTTCTGTACTTGTGTGAAGGAATCAGCTTGACGGTAGACAGACAACTCTGAAGAAGATGGAGACAGACAAGGATAAGTTTCTTGGGTAACCTGGATGTATGTATGCAAATGATGCAATTGTTGTTTATATTATTTGAGTTTCAAAGAACTTAAGATATTTATTTGCAAACATTCAAGCATCGGATTAAAGCATTGATCAAGTTATCATCAAAATCAATCATCCATTTTGGTGGATTAGAGTTTTCACCCCATCAACACCCAAGATCCATTGAGTTTGATGAAACTTACGATGTTTACAAAAAAAGACCTCTGAGTTCATTGGAAATCAGAGGAAAAGATTTTTATGAATGTATGAATGCATGAATGCCACATATACATAAATGGTAACACAAACATGGTGCACATAAGGTAGGTTCCAAAGTTCAACGTCACGAGCATGAGGTCAAAGAACCAAATATGGGATAGTACTAGGGGTTAATAACCTGCACAACATGTTCTACTGATACATCAGAGTCTACATTTTTCTTTCGGATATTACCGGCTTGCACAACTGAACTTGTGAGCTAGCAATATTCTCAAGAAAAACTCGTCTGAGTGTGGCTCTTCGCATGACAACTAATCCAAGCCTTCACCTGAATAGTTTCTGCGCCACAACATAAGAAGGCCAAGATGGGATAATGGGTTCTACGGTCAACTCAGCTTCTATAGTTCAATGAAAGCAATAATGTTTTAGCAACTGAACTTGCTAAACATATACTGTAACACCCCATATTTTCTATTTTTAATTTAATCGGAAATTAAATTATTATTTGGAATTTATTTGGTATTTTCGTTGAACTAATTGGAAGAATTATTGAGTATTGGTCTTTGGGCCAAGTGGAGTATTTAGTAATGAGGGGGTGTTAAGTGTTGAGCCCATTACTAAATTATGCCATGTTTTAATAAAACAAGTAAATAAGAGAAAATTGAGAAATAGAGAAGGAAAACCTAAGAGGGAGAGAAGGAGAATTCATGGAGAAAAGGGATTTTCGTATTCATGGTGCAGCCCTCACAAAATGGGTCATAACTCTCTGCTCGTAGCTCCAAATCAGGTAATTCTTGAAGATTCGGATTCTACACGAAATTTCCTTCGATTTGATATATTAATTCGTGTCAGGGAAGTTCTCGGTGAGGGAGATAAACGGGTTTGAAGATTGGAGATTCTTGCTGAAAGTGATGAAAAGAGCCTTACGGGTTTGATGGAGAAGAAGGAGAAATGTCCGGATTCTTGGCTAAGGTAAGGGGGGACTCTTCCGGTTAATTTCTATTATGTGATTATGGGTAATAGGATGAATTAACGTATGATTCGATTCGATTGGGTATATTGGGATTTGATATTGTTAGGTATGTCATGATTTGGGATAATTGATGAATTTGTATAGATTGTTGGTTATTGATGTGTTGTTTTGATGTATAATGATGTGTGATGATAAATTCAATGTTTGTGTACCTGTATATGATGTCTAGAATCGTTTTATGGTGAAAAGGGGTGTGGAATCGCAGGTATATCGCAGACCTGAGAATTGGTGAAATCGCAGGTCCGCTGAGCGGAGGGTGTCCGCTGAGCGGAGGGTGTCCGCTGAGCGGAGGTCCCAACGTAGTTCGCTTCTGTTGGAAGTCGCTAGAGGTCCGCTGAGCGAAGGTCTGAAGGATTTGTTTCTGTCGGGCTTCGCTGAGCGAACTTTGCTGTGTTGAATTTTTCTAAAACTTTAAAATAACGTATCTTTTGATCCGTGTATCCTTTCTTGGTGCCGTTTGGGACGTTGTGAAGCAAATTAAATATTTTATATGACGAATTGGTGAGATGGGCGGTGACCCGAATTATTTTTAAAAGATTATTTAATTGCTTCGGTGATATACATCGTGTGTATGTGGAATTGTGTAAACATGACAATGTTTTCGTGGGATGATGGAATGAACCGTTATTATTATTAATGTGATGATTATATGTTATATGTGGACATGTATGATTGAATGTAACATTGTGTGCATATGTTTTTGAATGTGACAATGTGTTGATGCGGTGATAGATTTGTTGTGACTATTATCATGATTGTTGTGATAATATAACAGTGATGATTGAATGATATATTTGATGTAAATATATGTGAATAATTGAATAATTGTGCAGCGTGTACATACTTATTCGGTGATGAAAATGGTGAGTTATGATGAGACGATGCGGTGCATCGGATCGGTGATGTTTTTAAGTATGGTATATGTGTACATTCATTCATATGCATTTGATGATGGATCCCGGTGATGTTTGGATCGTTGGTGGACATATTTCCCATTGTGCGGAAATTGTGTCGGTGGGCCGTATCTCGATGAGGCGTAGATCGGTTAGGTGGATTAATTCCACGTTTTATTGGTACCACATGCATAGTGTCAGTTGGTCATATGCATCTTTGTCATAACATGATTGAATTGAATTTCAGTGTTATGTTTGGTGTCGTATTTGTTGTAATTGTTGTATTTGTTGTGATTGATGAATGATCATTGAATATCTGAATATATGACAAATTGGGTGAATGATATATTATGATGTTTTGTTGCTTATGAATGCATAACATTGATTAATTGAGAATGAGACTCACCCTTACTTGTTGACATTTTTCAGATTTGAGAAGTAGCGGCATTAGTGCTCGGTGAGGATGACTCGTAGAGTTTATCCGTTGTTTTGGGTCGTGTCGGTCATGCTCTGATCTTGTAACACTGGGGAACGATAGTTTTAGAGTTTTAAGAGATTACTCTATTTTATTTCGTGTTGGATTATATTTCCATTTGGTTGTATTGACGCTGTTTCCCATTCCGCTGTGATAAATATGATTATGTTTTGGTAAATCGTTTCCTAATGAAGCATGACTTCGACCATAATTGGTTTATTTGTTTTTTTAAATAATTGTGGCACCCTTGTAATTATATTTTACTCTGATTATTTATTAAAACTTCCGCGGGGTTTAGAAGGGTGTTACAATAGTGGTATCAGAGCAGGTCGGTCCGTCCGGCCAATTGTCGAGTCAGTTGAGTTGCACGACTGTTGAATACCGTCGGCGTATTATCCCTTGGTACGTGACATGTGAGTGAATCACTGTCGGTACTTGGTTGTTTGTTGCAGAAGTTGGTTTGAAACAAGTGGAGGAGAAGCTTCGCTTCTCGGTTATGTTTCACTTGTGAGATGATTGATTCAGTAGGCTGTTGTTGGCAACAGTGTGAACGTTGTTGGAGTCGTTGTTTTCCGAATTGAAGGTGACTTGGAATTAAGACTTGACTGGTAATTTAGTTGGAGCATCTTGAAGGAGGATGATTATATGCAATTGATGATTGTTTGTAGGAGAGGAAAAATTAGAAAGTTGCAATGTATCAGCTCTGCTGGTGTGCTGCGAAGTTGTCAGTTGAGTAGACTTACGTCTCGGAAGAGGTTCAGCTGCAAGTTTACAAAGAGGATTGATGTCGTAATGTTTCAGAAATCGCACTTCGGCGATGGGATGTGTTGCTCAAGTTATAAGAATGTTTGGAAGTGAAGAGATATGATAAGGGGCTGTTTGGAATGTGATTGAGTTGAAGAGAATGAGTTTTGGAGTGAGATTTTCGTAAGCAAAACGTAGGAAAATTGCTGAATAGCTGCATAACTTCGAAAATTCATAACTAGAGTTCTGGACATCCGATTTGAGTTCCGTTTGAAGCGTCGGAAAGCTAACGAGATGAACTTTGTTATAAAAATAGTTGCAGGAGCTGTAACATAATTAGTTGTGACAGGGAGACGTTGGAAAGAGGTGACGTTACGGTTACTCTTGTTCTTAGAACTAGACTTATTGGTACCGCACGGGCTGTCAGTGTCAGCGTTGGACGGATTGAAGGAATAATTAGAAGGTTGTTGAGAAGTAATTTTAAGAATTCAATATACCATTTGAAGAGTTTTGCAAATACCGTATAGAGCGTCGCTGCATGATGTCGATGTTGCATTTCGGATAATGATTGGAAAATTCATATCTTGAGTTCCGAGTGTCGGATTAATGTACCGTTTGAGCCTATGAAGGGGTAAAATTATGTTCTACCTTATGGGAGAGTTATAAATACAGTAGAGGTGATCCTATGAAGAGATATTTTGAATTCGGTTAAGGAAGCGTGAAACTTGTTGAATAGGAATGCCTACTACCGCGATTGTGTGAAACGAAGTTGAGTAGTATATGTTGTTGATGAATAAGTTGATGAGATGTTCAGTAATAAAGATGATTTGAGTGCCGATGGATTTTAAGTGAGGGGTGGATTAGTAGTAAAGGTGAAATAAACTTTAGAGCCGTTTGTGGTGTATTGTGATGCGTCACCGATGAGTTTGGGTGGTGTATTGATGCAAAATCAGCAAGTACTAGCTTATGCGTTGAGTAAGAAGTCTTTAAATATGTTGGTGCTGATGGTGAAAGAGTTGGATTTAATTGGACAATTTAGATATTTGAGATTGATATGTGAAGGTACTCCTAGGAATGTTAGATTGGGTATGTTAAAGCTGACTAGTGGTATTTTTGATGGGATTAGAGAAGGTCAGAAAGCTAATGTTGAGTTGACCGATAAGTTGACTTTGAATTACCAAGGTAAAGGCGGTGAATTCAGAATCGACGAGAACGGTATGACGAGGTTAGTGAGCAGGTTTGTGTTCTTGATGTTTTTGAGCTTTGAAAGAATATTCCAGAAGAAGGACACCGTAGTGAATTATTGGACTATGACGATGTTAATGAGTGAGTGTAAACTCAGAAGGGACACTATTATGTAGTAACGACAGTTTATGCTTAAATGTGGTTGTCAGCTATCTATTGACAAATTGAGGACTTGATCACCCTTAATCTCTTGTTGATAGTAGGCGGAATCATATAAATAGAATGAACTTGTTTTGTTACCTTAATGGTATAAGATGCGATGGATACTAAGCCGTAAAGAATAAATCACTCACCATGTTGTGTGAACTTATGAAGAAGTGAATATGAAAGAGTGAAATATATTGGATGATGACCTAAGATGGGTAATCAGAGTCGCGTAGCGAAAGTGTGATGTGGAGTAGTGTTGTGAGTACTACTCGTGGACAATGAGGAATTAATATGTCGGGAGCCTACTTAGAGAATATGTATTAATCTATATGTTGGATTTAGAATTTAGAGGATGTAAAGATGTTGTGTCGGGGAATTAGAACTCTTTTGAATAATTTCCGAGATGATGAACATGTTATTATGGTTGTACGTGGTTGACGAGTATGCATTCGGCGAAGTTAAGACGATGAGTTGATACTATATGATTCTATAATAATTTTGTGCTGTTGAAAGGTGTTATTATAGATTTTCATATATAATGAGGAATTATACTCTATGAAGGACGAAGTTGATTTAATTCTTGGAGAAGAGTGGGACTCAGTTGAGCTATTTTGTAAGCAATGGTATAATGAGGTTAATGAGTGTGGTTATAACTACTCATGTATACTCGTTCCGATGATTGAAATGTCTTAATAGATGTAGTAACTCAGGAATTTGTTGTTGAATGAGTATAAGTATTGCTAAGTGGTAAATTAATACCATGTATGGTAAAGGAGGATTTTAAACAAATGAGTAAAGAGAGTTGGAATTGCGCAAAACTAAGAAATCTAATTGGTGTAGATGATTGTAATGAGTAATCGGAGTAGTGTAGCGGAAGCAGAATGTAAAGTGTTGGATAGTTGATGGTGTGACTTAAGAGGAGTCAGATAATTTGAATTCAATGGTATGAAAAATGCTATTATTGAGTTTTCTTGAAGGAAGCAGTGGGTGAAAAGTGTAAGTATTACTTTATCGCGCAAATGGGAAAGTGTGTTTCAGGTTGGTACGTTCGAATATGGAATGCATTGCTGCATAGTTGATCAGGTGTGATTATACCACGAGTTGTGTAATTATATTATTCAGTTATTGGGCGTATTGTATGGGTTGTACCTCAATGCTCTATTGTTGTTAACCTTTTGGAGGTATAATGAGTAGTACACCTTTGGGTGGTCAAATACGACGTAAGAGCTGAGATTGAATGTGTGAGATGTGCTTCCTATTGGTTATGTCAGATGGATTTTTGAGGATCGACTGATGGAAATTTTACATGGGAACTGAAGATTCAGATGAAGGACTCCTATCTGAGACTTTTCACTTGAAGTATGTTTTCGAGGACGAAAACTCTTTTAGTGGGGGAGAGTTGTAACACCCCATATTTTCTAATATTAATTTAATCGGAAATAAAATTATTATTTGGAATTTATTTGGTATTTTCGTTGAACTAATTGGAAGAATTATTGAGTATTGGTCTTTGGGCCAAGTGGAGTATTTAGTAATGAGGGGGTGTTAAGTGTTGAGCCCATTACTAAATTATGCCATGTTTTAATAAAACAAGTAAATAAGAGAAAATTGAGAAATAGAGAAGGAAAACCTAAGAGGGAGAGAAGGAGAATTCATGGAGAAAAGGGATTTTCGTATTCATGGTGCAGCCCTCACAAAATGGGTCATAACTCTCCGCTCGTAGCTCCAAATCAGGTAATTCTTGAAGATTCGGATTCTACATGAAATTTCCTTCGATTTGATATATTAATTCGTGTCAGGGAAGTTCTCGGTGAGGGAGATAAACGGGTTTGAAGATTGGAGATTCTTGCTGAAAGTGATGAAAAGAGCCTTACGGGTTTGATGGAGAAGAAGGAGAAATGTCCGGATTCTTGGATAAGATAAGGGGGGACTCTTCCGGTTAATTTCTATTATGTGATTATGGGTAATAGGATGGATTAACGTATGATTCGATTCGATTGGGTATATTGGGATTTGATATTGTTAGGTATGTCATGATTTGGGATAATTGATGAATTTGTATAGATTGTTGGTTATTGATGTGTTGTTTTGATGTATAATGATGTGTGATGATAAATTCAATGTTTGTGTACCTGTATATGATGTCTAGAATCGTTTTATGGTGAAAAGGGGTGTGGAATCGCAGGTCTGTCGCAGACCTGAGAATTGGTGAAATCGCAGGTCCGCTGAGCGGAGGGTGTCCGCTGAGCGGAGGTCCCAACGTAGTTCGCTTCTGTTGGAAGTCGCTAGAGGTCCGCTGAGCGAAGGTCTGAAGGATTTGTTTCTGTCGGGCTTCGCTGAGCGAACTTTGCTGTGTTGAATTTTTCTAAAACTTTAAAATAACGTATCTTTTGATCCGTGTATCCTTTCTTGGTGCCGTTTGGGACGTTGTGAAGCAAATTAAATATTTTATATGACGAATTGGTGAGATGGGCGGTGACCCGAATTATTTTTAAAAGATTATTTAATTGCTTCGGTGATATACATCGTGTGTATGTGGAATTGTGTAAACATGACAATGTTTTCGTGGGATGATGGAATGAACCGTTATTATTATTAATGTGATGATTATATGTTATATGTGGACATGTATGATTGAATGTAACATTGTGTGCATATGTTTTTGAATGTGACAATGTGTTGATGCGGTGATAGATTTGTTGTGACTATTATCATGATTGTTGTGATAATATAACAGTGATGATTGAATGATATATTTGATGTAAATATATGTGAATAATTGAATAATTGTGCAGCGTGTACATACTTATTCGGTGATGAAAATGGTGAGTTATGATGAGACGATGCGGTGCATCGGATCGGTGATGTTTTTAAGTATGGTATATGTGTACATTCATTCATATGCATTTGATGATGGATCCCGGTGATGTTTGGATCGTTGGTGGACATATTTCCCATTGTGCGGAAATTGTGTCGGTGGGCCGTATCTCGATGAGGCGTAGATCGGTTAGGTGGATTAATTCCACGTTTTATTGGTACCACATGCATAGTGTCAGTTGGTCATATGCATCTTTGTCATAACATGATTGAATTGAATTTCAGTGTTATGTTTGGTGTCGTATTTGTTGTAATTGTTGTATTTGTTGTGATTGATGAATGATCATTGAATATCTGAATATATGACAAATTGGGTGAATGATATATTATGATGTTTTGTTGCTTATGAATGCATAACATTGATTAATTGAGAATGAGACTCACCCTTACTTGTTGACATTTTTCAGATTTGAGAAGTAGCGGCATTAGTGCTCGGTGAGGATGACTCGTAGAGTTTATCCGTTGTTTTGGGTCGTGTCGGTCATGCTCTGATCTTGTAACACTGGGGAACGATAGTTTTAGAGTTTTAAGAGATTACTCTATTTTATTTCGTGTTGGATTATATTTCCATTTGGTTGTATTGACGCTGTTTCCCATTCCGCTGTGATAAATATGATTATGTTTTGGTAAATCGTTTCCTAATGAAGCATGACTTCGACCATAATTGGTTTATTTGTTTTTTTAAATAATTGTGGCACCCTTGTAATTATATTTTACTCTGATTATTTATTAAAACTTCCGCGGGGTTTAGAAGGGTGTTACATATACTACCAACAAGGAACCTCCACTGAGCAGAAGGATTCTCATGACAGCTTGTTAAGGACTGAAATCCTTGTATGCCATACATGAATATACACTCCACCTAATTCTTATGTGTACTTAATCCGGGTTAGGATTTGTCCATAATGTATCTCAAGTGACGGAACCACACATATATCCAGAATAGCAAAAAATAACAAAATAAACAAGTATAAGCAAGTATTAAAGTGATCAAAAACTCTAAGGTAACCCCTCTTTTAAAAAGATTTTCTTAAGTCCCCAGCAGAGTCGCCAGTTCTGTAAACTCGGTTTTTTGCGAACTGACTCCTTACTCTCTCTTTTTTTAATTAATTTTTTTATGCAAGAGTCGCCACTGACTTTTATTTTATCCAAAAAAAGGAAAGGCATAAAAGATTAGGAAAGACCTTTTGACATATTTTGGGTTCGGGGGGTTGGTTATACAAAGGGAAGGTTTTAAGCACCCTTTGTATCCATGGTTATCCATGGGCTCTTAATTGCTTAGCTCACTTTTTAAATGCTTTATTGATTTAAAAATAGAAGAAGTGAAGATGGACAATAGGTCACATAGGTCTATGAAGAGTTTCACCGGGAATAATGCCCTTCAAATACCAGATGAAAGTTTTGAAAATAGATGAGAAGTTTTGAAAATACGTTGTTTGAAAATGAAAGTGTTTGAGCAAGCAATTAGGAGTTATCTACTCTCAATTTATAAGATCTTTCCTAAGCATTTAATACTTTTCTTATATGATGGTATGATTAAAGAAAAGTAATAAGAGGGAAAACCATAGAGGTGCAAGTGTGCAAAGTGCTTTTTTTTTAAAGTTTTATCTTGATTATTAATGTTTTAGCTCAAAGGTAAAAATATGGTCCAAGTGGACAAAAGGAAGATGTCGGAAACATAAACAATGCGTCCAAATGGACAAAGAAAAATAGCGGAAGCATAAATAATATGTCCAAATGGACAAATAGAATATAGCGGAAACATAAATAATATGTCCAAATGGACAAAGAAAAATAGCGGAAACATAAATAATATGTCCAAATGGACAAAGAAAAAATAGAGGAAACATAAATAATATGTCCAAATGGACAAAGAAAAAATAGCGGAAACATAAATAATATGTCCAAATGGACAAAGAAAAGAAATAACAGAAATATAAATAATATGTCCAAATGGACAAAGAAAAAATAGCAGAAATATAAATAATATGTCCAAGTGGACAAAGAAAAAGTAACAGAAACATAAATAATATGTCCAAATGGACAAAGAAAAAATGACAGAAACATAAATAATATGTCCAAATGGACGAAGAAAAAATGACAGAAACATAAATAATATGTCCAAATGGACGAAGAAAAAATGACAGAAACATAAATAATATGTCCAAATGGACAAAGAGAAAATAACATAAACATAAATATGATGAATGATAAAATAAAGTATAAAGCAAGAAATATAAAGAACAATATAATAAAATGCGGAATTTAAAGTTAATTGTTAGTATGTTAGCACGCGAATCATCTTGAAGCTAGTCAAGTATATCCACGATGTTAGTGAAGATCGATGGTGAGTGAATGATGATCTCGGATTTAAAGTTAACGAAAATTTATCAGAAGCTTGATAGAATCATAGCGACTACACGATAAATTTCAAAAAGTCTTAAATCAACTGCATACAATCTCTGCCATATTTGATCTTTTATTCCAATTCAGGACAAAGAAAAAGATAAGAAATAATATCAAATAATATACAAAAATAAATATAAAACAAATTAAACTTAATTCAATTTTTTTGTGATTTTTTTGGAATTGATTTTAAGTTAATTAACAAACTAATTAAATAAATAATTATACAAATAATTAAACTTAACAAGAAAAATATTCTTTTTATGTCAAAAATTAGATTATAAAAATATAAACCTAAATCTAAAGGAAAAATATTTTTTTTTTTTGGTTTTTTAGGTATTTTTAATTAATTATGCAAAGAAAATAAAATGATTAAAAGATATTGAAGAAAATTAAATAAAAGGATCTTGTGTGGTGAGTTTATGATGGATCATGGTGAGCTTGATCAATGGCAAAGAAGTATTTCAATTATTAACATCATCGAGTAAAAAAGGAAACAAGGCTGAATACTTAGATAAATAAATCAAAGTATATTTGGAAAATAAAAGAAACTATTGAATTAAAATGAAATATAAATGATGCATATTTTATAGAGTTTCAAAGTAAGGAAACTTACCTTCAAATGATGCTTGGTTTGAGTGGAGGTTTCTTGGTTTTGCAATTCCAAATTCTTACTCCCTTTGAAACTTGAAACTTGGAAGAGAGAAAAGAAAAGAGAAAACAAAGACTTGGCAATGTTTTGTTTTTGGTGTCCTCTAATTATTAACATATGGTTGCCTATTTATAGGAAAAACTTAGCTTAAGGAACAAGTAAGGTAATGTATGCAATGGTTAATGGATAGAATTGTGAAGTTTGAATAGAATTTGTTGAATGGTGACTTAACAATTCTCTCTTATAATATATAAGGATAATAACACAAATAAAAATTAAAATATAACATTTAAAGATAATATCAAAATAAAAATTGTTAAATAAAGTTACAAGATAATATCAAAATAAAACTTGAATACTAATTTTGGTTTAAGACAATAACAAAAATGAAAAAAAATATAAAAAAAGAAAAACGAGATAATAATAATAACATAACTAATAAAATACATTTAAACAAAAATATGGTTAATTAAAATAATATTAACTAAAATAAAAATTGAGAATGAAGATTTGTAGAAAAATATAAGATAAGATGGTTAAATAAACTATTCTAATAAATTAAAATGATGGTGGAATAAAAATATGGTTGGTTAGAATATTCTATTATAACAAAAAAAATGATGATATTATTTGGATAATTATTAATAAATATGTGATGATGAACTTTGAAGATAAAATGGAATATTAGCATTTAATGCTTTAAGTTAAAAAGACTAACCATGGTTTAAAATCTCAAGTGTTTTATTATTCCTTCCAACTTATGATCATTTCATATCTTGAATGGAATCTTGGCCTTTAGAGATGAATTGGATCATTGCTTGGATCATATGAGCATCTTGGATAATATCTTTGAATTATCTCACTTTAATTAAATTTTAAATGAATAAAATTTAATTAAAATAAAATAAAAATGTCATGAATCACGTATATGTTGTGAATATCTTTAAACATATGAGAATCAAGATTGAATCACAAAAGAATTGGCCTTTTTGAAAAAAATCAAATTTTGGTCATTACTTGTTTCATGCATTTTTCCAAAAAAGGTTAAATTCATCAAGGCATATCTCCCTCAATTTTGATCCTATGAAAGTGTTCTTGTACTTTTTGGAAAGCCCAAGATGTCCTCTACAAGCCACTTTGGAAACTTTTTTGCATTTGGATAAGTTATCTTGATGATATGGGCTTTGACAAAAAACTGCTTTTTGTTGACTTTGAAAATGACCTGTAATGTTTTGGCTTATATCTCTTAGGCGGGAGAATTTATTGACCTTGGTCCCAACATCAAAGTTGTAGAGAATTGAATTTCCTTGAGAATGAGCTTTGGTTGGAATTTTTCTGATAAATTATGAGAGAGTTATGGTCGGTCAGAGTTTAGTTGACTTTTAGGTAAAAAACTCTAATTTTGCAATTTTGAGTTTTGTTGATTTCTGAAATTTTCTTGATGAATTATGATCAACCATTGATCACATGATGAATCTTTTGACAAAATATGGATGTTGACAAAAAATTGCATTTTTGACTGTCTGTTGACTTTTTGGTCAAACTGGTCGTATGTTGACTGTTTGAGCTGTTGACTGTGCGTCCGGTATTAACGTAACAGTTAAAGTGAAAACTTAACAGTTAAAGTTAATTTTTCTCCTTGTTTTTGTTGTGTTAATGGTGAAAAATTATTTACATGGTTTGTACGCGAATGAAATTATCGATAATAACATTGAAAAGGATTTAATGCATAGAAATACAAATTTAACTAGCAATAAACACGCATAATATCATCTTCAATAATTAAACGACGGTACAACTGATAATACAATATTTAATACTGACAGTACAAATATTACATAACAAAAATATAACAAACAGTACGACAAATATTATGAACGGTACATTATTTGAAAGCGACAGATACGACAAACTTTAAGTATGACGATTAAAGATCCATGCTATAAACAATAGTATATAGATGCATGGGAGTGTAAACATCCCAGGTCCGCATTTTTCAGGACTATGCAGACAGAAAAAGGACATGATCACCACAAAAACACTGATTACCACAAGAAGAAACGTATCCACCCACTTTGCCATTTTTTACCGGGGAAGAAGAGAAAATGATTAGGAGATAGTATGATAGAAATTTGGGAGATGAGTGAAATTTGATGTGATCAAATTACGAGAAAAAAATGAGGAGTATTTATAGAGTGAAAAGAGAGAGATAGAGACGTTGGGAATGGAGTGGTACCGTTTGAATAGTAGTAGGATTTGAAAAAAAGTATGGTAGGTTTTGAAAAGAAAAGGGGTGTAGAATAAAGCTAGGATTTGATTTGAAAGAAAGAGATTTGAAAAGAAAGGAAGATATTTGAAAAGAAAGAAAGAGATTTTGAAAAAATAATATAGTATAAAAATAAAAATTAGTGGGAAATAAAACCAATAATAATTTAATTGTTACCAGTATAATCTGAAACCCGGACTCCGCGCCTGCAAATTTTAATTCTGTACCAACTGCGTCGGCATTATTTATCTGAAAATAAATCTCAAATAAACAGTGTATGAAGTGATAAACAGTATTTGGCGTTTATGGAAGAATAAATTTAACAGCGAACCAAAATACTATATAAAAAATTCTAAAAATTGAGTAATTATAAAATCAGGATATTTATGAAATAAAAATCCAAGATTGTATAAAACTCCAAATTTTTAGACAGAAGTCAGTTGGGTTTGTGTCATGCTCTCGTTGTGTAACACTGGGGACGTCGTTTAGAGTTACTTGCTGAACTCTTTTTATTTAGGTGTTTTATTATGGTGGTGTTTTAAGTCTATGACTTGGATGTGGCATTGTTCAGATGTTAAATATATTTCCGATGTGTTAACATGATGATTTGAAAAATATTTGGGTTTAACGTTCTCTTTTATGGCATGACATGAGTAATTGTTATATTAATGGAAGTTGTAATGGCCTTTTCATGTTTTACTCTGATTATTGTTTAATATTTATGCGGGGTATTATAAGGGTGTTACAACTTCAATATCTGCAAAATTCTCAAACTGCTTCGGCTTTTCAAGACCAAGCTTATCATCAAATCTGATATTGATTGATTCTTCAACAATCAATGTTTCAGTATTGTATACTCTGTAGCTTTTTGAGCGGTCAGAATATCCAAGAAGGAAACACTTCTGTGCCTTAGAATCAAACTTACTCAGATGATCCTTAGTGTTCAAAATATAACAAATACATCCAAAAGGATGAAAATATGAAATGTTGGGTTTTCTGTTCTTCCACAATTCATAAGGAGTCTTTATGAGAATAGATCTAATAGAGATTATATTCTAAATATAACATGCAGTATTTATTGCTTCTGCCCAGAAATGCTTAGCCATATTGGTTTCGTTGATCATGGTTATGGCCATTTCTTGTAGAGTCCTATTCTTTCGCTCTACAACTCCGTTTTGCTATGGAGTTCTAGGGCATGAGAAATCATGGTAATACCATTTTCTTTGAAATAAATATCAAAGAATCTGTTCTCAAATTCGCCACCATGATCACTTCTGACCTATATGATTTTATACTCTTTCTCAGATTGAATCTGAGTGCAAAAGTCAAAGAACGCTGAATGAGACTCATCCTTGTGTTTTAAGAACTTTACCCATGTCCAGCGACTATAATCATCTACGATGACTAATCCATATTTATTCCCTCTGACAGATGCTGTTTTGATTGGGCCAAACAGATCAATGTGCAGGAGTTCTAGCGGCCTAGAGGAAGAAACAACATTCTTAGACTTGAATGCAGATTTGGAGAACTTGCCCTTCTAACATGCTTCACAAAGAGCATCTGATTTGAATTTCAAATTTGGGAGCCCTCTGACTAGATTTAGTTTGTTAATCTGAGAAATCTTTCTCAAACTAGCATGGCCTAATCTTCTGTGCCAGACCCATTGCTCTTCACTACCAGGCATAAGGCAAGTCACCTTCTGCTTCTCAAGATCAGAAAGATCAATCTTATAAATGTTGTTCTTTCTCTTGCATGTAAATAGGATTGATCCATCCTTCTGACTTACATCCTTGCAAGACTTTTGATTGAAGATTATGTCATAACCATTGTCACTTAATTGACTTATGGACAATAAGTTATGAGCTAATCCTTCTACAAGAAGTACATTAGCTATGGAAGGAGAGTTACCAATACTTATGGTACCAGAGCCAATTATCTTGACCTTCTGATCTCCTCCAAACTTTACTTCTCCAGTGGACTTAAGTACCAGGTCTTGGAACATAGACCTTTTTCCCGTCATGTGCCGCGAGCACCCAGAGTCCAGGTGCCATGACATGTTTTTCGTTTTCTTCTTTGTTGCCAAGGATATCTGCAACATAAATTATCTTGTCCTTAGGTACCCACAATTTCTTTGGTCATTTCTTGTTAGATTTCCTCATGTTCTGATTGAACATGGGTTTATCATGATAAACAATAGGAGGAACAACGTGATAATTCTTAGGTTGAGCTGCGTGATATTTTTTAGGTTGTGTCACATGCTTCTTAGTGTGTGTTATGTGAAAGCTTTTGACATGTGATGTGAGCCTAATATCATGAGAGTGGCCAAACTTGAACTGATCATACAATGGCTTGTATGTGATTTTCATATCATCCACGGGTTCAAGTTTGTATGGGGTTTCACCCTCATAGCCAATGCCCACTCTTTTGTTTCCAGAAACAACATATATCATAGAAGCAAGATGACTTCTACCTATACTTCTAGATAAGAATTTCCTGAAACTCAAGTCATATTCTTTAAGAATATTGTTCAGGCATGGAGTAGAACTTTCAGAACCAGAAGATGACTCAACATCTTTGGATAATTTTGAAACTTTTTCTCTAAGTTCAGAATTTTATAATTCAAGCTTCTTAGTTTAAGATACAAATAGCTTTCTCGGCTTCTTGTACTTGATACTAAGTATGGCCTTGATTTCAAGAATTTCTGCTAAACTGGAAGCCAGCTCTTCTCTAGAGAGTTTAGAAAATACCTCTTCTGAATCTGATTCTAATTCTGATGTAGATTCTGATCCATCGTCGACTGTGGCCATCAGCTCAATGTTTGCCTGCTCGCCTTCAGAGTCTGATTCTGATGAATCTGAATCATCCAAAGTTGCCATAAGACCCTTCTTCTTATGAAACTTCTTCTTGGGCTTCTCCTTCTGAAGCTTTGGACATTCACTCTTGAAGTGTCCAGGCTCATTGCACTCGAAGCAAGTGATCTTCTTCTTGTCATATCTTCTGCTTCCAAAAGATTCTCCTCTTTCAGGCTTCTTTGAACTTCTGAAGTTCTTGAACTTCCTTTGTTTGCTCTTCCAGAGTTGGTTTACCCTTCTGGAGATCATGGACAGTTCGTCTTCTTCTTCTTCTTCTTCTTCTTCTTCTTCTGATTCTTCAAAATCTTCTTCTTGTGCCTGAAATGCATTAGTACATTTTTTATAATTAGATTTTAACGCAATAGACTTACCTTTCTTCTGAGGTTCATTAGCATCTAGCTCAATTTCATGACTCCTTAGAGCACTGATCATTTATTCAAGAGAGACTTCATTCAGATTCTTGGCAATTTTGAAAGTAGTCACCATTGGACCCCATCTTCTTGGCAAGCTTCTGATGATCTTCTTGACATGATCAGCCTTGGTGTATCCCTTGTCAAGAAATCTTAATCCAGCAGTTAGAGTTTGAAATCTTGAGAACATTGTTTCAATGTTTTCATCATCCTCCATCTTGAAGGCTTCATATTTCTAGATCAAGGCAAGAGCTTTGGTCTCCTTGACTTGGGCATTTCCTTCATGAGTCATTTTCAATGATTCATATATATCATAGGCAGATTCTCTGTTTGATATTTTCTCATATTCAGCATGAGAAATAGCATTCAGCAGAATAGTCCTACACTTGTGATGATTTTTGAATTTCTTCTTTTGATCATCACTCATTTCTTGTCTTGTGAGCTTTACATCACTAAAGACCCCATAAGTCACCATCTAAACCAAGAAAGTAACTTTCGAGTCTATCTTTCCAATATTCAAAGTTTTCACCATTGAATACTGGTGGTCTAGTGTAGCCATTGTTTCCATTTCCATTATGTTGCTCAGTAGAGCCATATGTAGATGTGGGTGTAGGAGTAGCATCAGCCATTGTTTCCATTTCCATTTCCATCATGCTTCTTGCGATGATGACAAAAACATACATAATTGATATGAATTTGCAATCTGAATTTCAGATGACTAAAGACAATTACATAGTTATAGCATAAGCATTTAAACATAGTGAATATGTCTCCCCCTGAGATTAACAATCTCCCCCTGAAATAAATACTAGAAGAATTTATGAATAAAAGACTTCCCTTAGTATTTTCAATTTCAGTCGAGACTTTCACATTTGCTTAGATCTTTAGAACATTCAGAGCTTCTACTTCTTGCTTCCATGGGACAGCTTCAGAGCTTTGAATTTCTTCTTGAATCATTGCATGCTATATTGTATCCTAACATTCTTGAATGTACCAGAGCATCATCAGAGCATCTCTACATCCTGAAATGTTTCAGAACAAACTAAATGACAAAAGACAGAGCATGTGACCTTCTTTTTATCAAATCTACTGATTCCAGAATATTCTCCTCTTTCAGGCTTTTTTAAAACTTCTGAAGTTCTTGAACTTCCTTTGTTTACTCTTCCAGAGTTGGTTTACCCTTCTGGAGATCATGGACATTTCGTCTTCCTCTTCTTCTGATTCCGACTCTTCAGAGTCTTCTTCTTCCACCTGAAAAGCGTTAGTGCATTTTTTATTCAAAGACTTTAAATCAATAGAATTACCTTTCTTTTGAGGTTCATTGGCATCTAGCTCTATTTCATGACTCCTCAAGGCGCTGATCAGCTCTTCCAAAGAGACTTCATTCAGATTCTTCGCTATCTTGAATGCAGTCACCATTAGGCCCCATCTTCTGGGCAAGCTTCTGATGATCTTCTTAACATGATTAGCCTTTGTATATCCCTTATCAAGAACTCTTAATCCAGCAGTTAGAGTTTGAAATCTTGAGAACATTGTTTCATTGTTTTCATCATCCTCCATCTTGAAAGCTTCATACTTCTGGATCAAGGCAAGAGCCTTTTGTCTCATTGACCAGGGCATTTCCTTTGTGAGTCATCTTTAAGGATTCAAAGAAGTCATGAGAAGTTTCTCTGTTTGATATCTTCTCATATTCAGTATGAGAAATAACATTCAACAGAATAGTCCTTGACTTGTGATGATTTTTTAATTGTTTCTTTTGATCATCACTCATCTCTTGTCTTGACAACCTTGCTTCACTAACATTTACCGGATGTTTGTAACCATCCACAAGTAAGTCCCATAAATCACAATCTAGACCAAGAAAATAACTTTCCAACATGTCTTTCCAGTATTCAAAGTTTTCACCATCAAATACTGGTGGTCTAGAATAACCATTTAAATGGTTGTGTTGATCATTTGAAGCAGATGTAGAAGTAGATGTAAGAATATCAACCATAGTGACTTTGTGTTTTTCTCCCTGAATATTTTTCTAACGCGGTTAAGTGCTTGCACCTATAACCGGCGCTCTGATGCCAATTGAAGGATATAAAAACACTTAGAAAGGGGGGTTTGAATAAGTGTGACATTAAAAAATCTTAAGACAAAAACAATGAACACAATATTTTTATCCTGGTTCGTTGTTAACGAAACTACTCCAGTCCACCCCCTTAGAGTGATTTACCTCAACTGAGGATTTAATCCACTAATCAAACTTGATTACAATGGTTTTCCACTTAGAAACACTCTAAGTCTTCTAGAGTATACTGATCACACCTTGATCACTCTAGGAAATTAACACTTAGAAACTTCTAAGTCGTCTAGAGTTTACTGATCTCACTGATCACTCTATGAACCTTTTACAATCAATGTAAAATAAATGTTACAAGAGTTTGAATTGCTTCTTAGAAAGCTATAATCACAACTGTGATATTTCTCTTAAGTTTTATGCTTAACACTCACTAAAATATTACAAAGAATGTGAGGTTGAAGATGAAGTTCGTATGATTTTAATTCAACAGCGTTTCAGTATGATAGCAAAAGTTCGTTATTAGCTTTTGATCAGAACTTCATATTTATAGGCGTTTGAGAAGATGATTGTTGGGTTGCATTTAATGATTTGCGTGAATAGTGCAACTCTACATTTAATGTTTCACACTTTTGTCAACTACCTCGAGCCTTGCTTTTCCTGCTTTTACTGACTTTGCCTTTTGTAGCTTCAACGTTCCTTTTGTCAGTCTTACTAGCCTGACATCTAGTACTTGCTTCTGATTCTGATGTTTATGAATACAATGTTTGAATAATCAGAGTCTCAGCTTGGTGCAAAGCATCTTCTTGTCTTCTGACTTTGAAGAGCTTGAGCGTGATACCATAAGAGCTTCAATGCTTCTGCTTCTGAATTCATGTTCTTATGATGCTTCATTAGACCATGTTCTGATTCTGCTTGACCATCTTCTAATGTCTTGTGACCGCATGTTCTGATGTTGCAATCGTGAACCTTCTGAGTCAGTGCTTCTTAGCGTTGAATTGTGCATACTCCTTATATATTTCCTGAAATGGAAAATGCATATGATTAGAGTACCACATTTTCTTATACAAAATTCATATATAATGTTATCATCAAAACAAGAATATTGATCAGAACAAATCTTGTTCTAACAAGTATTCCTTCCGTCCATTATTATGAGCAAAAAATTTCTTTTTAGGTTTATTGAGAAATAAATGCATCTGGTTTACATAAAAGACCAAATATATTTATTATTCAATAATTCTTAAAAGATAATATTTGCTTATAATAATGGTCCGAGAGAATAATAATGAAGGTCGACTGTAGTCAGCAACGAATAATTTTAATAAACAAATAGTTATTAACGTCAATGAAAAAATATGACAAAAAGAGAAAAATATTTGTTAATTGTTGACTGCAGTCAATACTTTTATAATAACATTTGTTAAATATTAATTTATAATGGTTAGATTAATAATAATGATATTTAGCAAAATAGTTAGATTTGTAAAATACTGCAACATGATAAGAACATAATTATTGATAATATTAGTAATAATAATAAGAAATGACTATTTGTTTAGGATTTATTAAACTTCAAAATAATATTTTAATTTAACCTAATATTGGGTGACAATCTTAGAATGTTAAGCCCACTGATAGATACACCCTCTTAGATTTCTTCCCAGACCCAAATAAATAAACTCACCCTCATTTTATATTACTAAGCCCAATTATATACATACTTGTTTTTAAATACACCTCTCTATTCAACAACTTAAATATGCATCTCATAAGCAACAATTATTTTGAATATTTGAAGCAAATCATAATTCTTTTAAATATGCACCCTACAAATTTAATTTAAATGCACAGAGGAAAGGAAAATAAATTGTTGATGCTCGAGGCGGTCAAATTTGGTGTATGACATGTAGCATTGCATTCTTTGTGACATTGCATAATTTTTGATTCCGTGATGTTTGACAATTCGTGAATAAGTGAGATTTAATTAAGGAATATGACTGAATTATGTGATGATGTTGTGAGTAGATGATGATGTGCAGGTGTGAGTAAATATGTGAAGTATGAGGATACACATGTGTTAGTATATGTATAATTATTGATGCATATTGTATAACTACTATATTTCTCCCTTATGTCTTCTATAATGACTATGAATTACTCACTCTTTCTGTTTGAATGTTACCTCCACGTGGGTAACGCGCAAGTAATCAAGAATAGTTCGTTGGTGTTTGGAGGATAGTTTCATGAAATCTCTTAGCGCTTTATTTGGAATAAAGATGGTCTTGCTCGCTTACGTAACATCGAGGTTGGGGTCATTTAATTGGAACAATGTCATTCTTTTAATTGTTTTGAGATCTGAACTATCTATTGTGGTATTTAAGATGTTTTGAAATATGAATTCCGCTATGAGAATTTGAATTACAATTGTTGTCATTGAAGAAGTATTTTGTTTTGACAATTTGAAAACCCGTGTTACAGAGCAGAACGTTTTATTATGAAGTTTTTATCAAGGTGACACTCTAGTTTGTGATTCGTGTTAATTTAATTATTAGAATTTATGCGAATTATATATGTGGGTTTAGATGGGTGTTACAACCTCCCACTTATCTAAAAATCCAAGACGAGCGTTCATTTGAATACTCCAGTTTTATTAGTTAGACGTTGTTAGCCATGGTAGTGGCATTTCACTCATCACGTTCACCATTAGCTCTAATGTCAATTTGTTGATATAAATACTACTTTATATATTGCTCTCTTGCTTATTGAAATGAAAATACAACAAAGTCTTTATAAAGACCCAAGATACTACTATTCTAGGAATTAAAATGCAACTGATTTCTATTAAAAGACCACTAACCTCTTGGCCTTTTTATTTGTCCACTGACTTCTAAATTAAAACTCATTTAAAAAATTAAACACATACTTCATACTCTCTTTTATAGAATTAATAAATAGAGTTGATTTTTGCAAAATCAAGAGTCTTTTTTCCATCATGAGAACTTCTGAAGTAGTTGTCCATATAATCCTGCCACAAGACATCTCTATAACCAGCGAATCCATCTTTCTTCACCAATTCTGGAAATGGGCCAATCCTCTCAGTAAGCATAGAAAGACTGAACATTGGAACTGATACTCTTGATTGTGTGGAAGTTGTCAGTACTCTATGTTCAGCACTTTTATATTTTCCATTGCTAAGTACCTTCAAGTAAAATACAAAAGGATTATTAGTTATGATGCAAAGTACATTAGTACCTTTAAGATTTTAACTATGTCGTATTTTTTGATTTAAAGATATATCAAACCTCTAAAGCATCACCAACATTGATGACTAAAGCTTCCTGGATTGGAGGAATTTCAAGCCACACTTCTTTTTCATCATTACTCTCATCTTTTGATTTAACATGCAATCAACCAATTCCATCTTGAAGAAGAATTGTGATAGTTCCCGAGTCTGAGTGACGCACTGTACCGGCGGTGAGTTCTGGATTTGGACATGCTGGATAGTAGTTCATGTTAACCATCTTCGTACCAATAAGACTCTCCATTTTTGACTCATCTAGTTTCACTCCAAGTTTATCAATTAATATTTTTAATAAGTCTCTCGCTATCTTGGATGATAACTTCAAATATTCAAGTGCAATTTCCCTGCAAATTGAGAGAAATAAATAATTCAACAAAATCTATAATGTCTAATTTCTATGCTATATTAGATTGGACTTACTTTCATATATTAGGCCAATGTTGAAGAGCATCTTCATCACAACTATAAACCATATTGATATAACCTTTCCATTCCAACACTTTTTCTAACTCAGGTACAAAGCTAGTTTTATATCTCGTATTACTCGCACTATTGCGGTAAATAACTTTCTCCTCTGGTGGCAAGTTGAAGAAAGAGTGTGCTGAATCTTTAAGTGATTCCAACAACTCGGGAGGAACACAATGATTCACTACTTGAAAGAATCCAAGTGTCTCAGCAGCTCTAACAATTTCATCCACCACTTTTTCATGTTCTGGCCCATTGAGTTTTGATAAATCAATAGGTTAAATTTCACATGGTTTTGAGTTTAGTTTGTTGATTCTGTTGTTTATGGGTTGTATGTATATTTTTGGAACCTCTGATAAACCTGAGTCAACTAAAACTTTGATCCCATTTCCATCTTTTACATCAAAGTTGTACAATGAATCTGAGGAGTTGGAAATTTGTGCCATGAAAGTGTGCAATTTTTTATGCTTGGATTAAGAGGAAATTGTTGTGAAAGAAGGAAACTTATTAACGAATGTAACATGAGTGATATGCTTTTATAAGTCTTCGTAAGTGAAAAATAATACACATAAGGAGTTCAGCCACGGTTAAAAAGTAAGAAAAAAAACGGTTTAAAAATATATTGACATAAGGACTAATACGACTTGATTAAATTTAGCAAAAAATTAAATAGATACTATTTTTTATTTATGAATTTATTTGACCTCTCCAATTTTTGTGAGGAACTAAAATACTAAAATAGTTCTTTACCTTAAAATAAAAGAACAAAGCACAAAAAGTAAAAGAAAATTACACAAAATTCAAACACAAAAATTTGTATTGATAATATCAAAAAATGATATATTTGTAAAGACTAATAACATAATTAAACCTTAAGTAATTAATCTTTCAAAATAAAAAATATTCATTTGAATTCTTTCATAGTAGCTATCATTCTTCGTACCTTTCAATGTCTCGATACTATCTCATATTCTCTTCACCAATAAAAGAATTAGATTTTCTTTCTCCCCAAATTACTATGGCCAAATATACGACATCCTCATCCACTCTCATTTTCCAATATTATTTTTTGTTTTTGTTTGTTGCACCATTCTCATTCCCCAATATTGTTTTTTGTTTTTGTTTGTTGCACCATTCTTTTTTCCCAATATTATTTTTTTTGTTTTTGTTTGTTTCACCATTCTCATTTTCCAATATTATTTTTTATTTTTGTTTGTAGGACCATTCTCATTTACCAATATTATTTTTTGTTTTCGTTTGTAGGACCATTCTCATTTACCAATATTATTTTTTGTTTTTGTTTGTTGCACCATTCTCATTCTCCAATATTGTTTTTTGTTTTTTTTTTGTTGCACCATTCTTATTTCTCAATAATATTGTTTTGTATTTGTTTGTTTCACCATTCTCATTTTTCAAAATTATTTTTTATTTTTGTTTGTAGGACCATTCTCATTTACCAGTATTATTTTTTGTTTTTGTTTGTAGGACCATTCTCATTTACCAATATTATTTTTTGTTTTTGTTTGTTGCACCATTCTCATTCCCCAATATTGTTTTTTGTTTTTGTTTGTTTCACCATTCTCATTTTCCAATATTATTTTTTATTTTTGTTTGTAGGACCATTCTCATTTACCAATATTACTTTTTGTTTTTGTTTGTAGGACCATTCTCATTTACCAATATTACTTTTTATTTTTGTTTGTTGCACCATTCTCATTCCCCAATATTGTTTTTTGTTTTTGTTTGTTGCACCATTCTCATTCCCCAATATAATTTTTTTGTTTTTGTTTATTTCACCATTCTCATTTTCCAATATTATTTTTTATTTTTGTTTGTAGGACCATTCTCATTTACCAATATTATTTTTTGTTTTTGTTTGTTGCACCATTCTCATTCCCCAATATTGTTTTTTGTTTTTGTTTGTTGCACCATTCTTATTTCCCAATATTATTTTTTTGTTTTTGTTTGTTTCACCATTCTCATTTTCCAATATTATTTTTTATTTTTGTTTGTAGGACCATTCTCACTTACCAATATTATTTTTTGTTTTTGTTTGTAGGACCATTCTCATTTACCAATATTATTTTTTGTTTTTGTTTGTTGCACCATTCTCATTCCCCAATATTGTTTTTTGTTTTTGTTTGTTGCACCATTCTTATTTCCCAATATTATTTTTTTGTTTGTATTTGTTTCACCATTCTCATTTTCCAATATATTTTTTATTTTTGTTTGTAGGACCATCCTCATTTACCAATATTACTTTTTGTTTTTGTTTGTAAGATCATTCTCATTTACCAATATTACTTTTTGTTTTTGTTTGTTGCACCATTCTCATTCCCCAATATTGTTTTTTGTTTTTGTTTGTTGCAGCATTGTCATTCCCCAATATTGTTTTTTGTTTTTGTTTGTTGCACCATTCTTATTTCTCAATATAATTTTTTTGTTTTTGTTTGTTTCGTCATTCTCATTTTCCAATATTATTTTTTATTTTTGTTTGTAGGACCATTCCCATTTACCAATATTATTTTTTGTTTTTGTTTGTAGGACCATTCTCATTTACCAAATTTTTTTTTTATTTTTGTTTTTTGCACCGCCTGCCTTAACAACAATATTTTTTTGTCTTAAGAATCCAATGTATATGGCCATAAACGACCTAACTCATGTGCCCCTTCTTGAAATAGTCTACATATGAAAGTCAAAAAAATCAATATTGTTGACTACACTCAATACTTTTATAATAACATTTGTTAAATATTAATTTATAATGGTTAGATTAATAACAATGATATTTAGCAAAATAGTTAGATTTGTAAAATACTGCAACATGATAATGTCGCGGGGAAAAATCGAGGTCCTTTCGGGATGAGACACCTGATGCCTTCTTTGGGCTCGAGTGCTCAAGGAAAATGATTTTTCTTTTGTTTTTGTCACGACCAAGCTTTTTATTGTTTCCAGAGTAGGAAAAGGAAAAAAAGTTACAATAACCTTAAAAGAGATGCAAAGCCCAAAACTAAAAGCAATGCAAAAGTGGGGGAGAGATTCCGGGTAAGAGGGTTGGTTATACGAAGGGAAGGTATTAGCACCCAACGTATCTATAGTACTCTATAGGTTTCTTTGTTATGTTTGTTTCATTCTATGTTATGGTGGGGGTTCTATTGTGAGATAGGTGGGACCTAAGGTGTTTGTTTGATTATGCTCGCAAAGATCATCGCGATCCTCTGCATACATATCCCTTAGAGGGAATCAGAGCATCTGTAGCTCGGGGTCTAAGGTTTGAGTGGTTTGAGGGAGAAGTTTTGCTCGCCAAGAATACGACCTTGTGCCTACGTATTCTCAAAGGGATGTTGAGAAAGTCAGAGCAATCGTAGTTCCCACTTATGCTAGTGGAAGCAAAGGGTAAGAGACAAATGTCATCTTAATGATCGATGTATCTAATCTATATCATCACATACATCTGTTTGATTATTGTTTGAAAATCTTTTCATTACAAGCCCTGGGATGTGCCACTTATGGTGCTTAGAATGATAAAGATGTTTTAGCCAGCCTCGTGGCAAAAACTTTCAATGAAGTCAGCCTTGTGACAAAAAGTTTTGATTACTCAGCCAGCCTTGTGGCAAAAGTTTTGACGAAGCCAGCCTTGTGGCAAAAACTTTGATTAATCAGCCAGCCTGGTGGCAAAGGGTTTGATTGATTAGCCAGCCTTGTGGCAAAAAAGTTGAGTTTTAATTGTTTGTGATGATATAGAAGAGATACTCCTATCATAGAGATGAAAAATGTCTAATCTCCTAGGGTATTTGTTTTGGATATCGGGGATGTTTATAAGAAGCCCGTGGGTCCTTGTACGAAGCCCAAGAGGAGGCTATCCGAGGGTCCTTGCATTGTAAGCCCAAGAGGAGGCTATGGGAGGGATAATCGAGGGTCCTTGCATTGTAAGCCCAAGAGGAGGCTATGGGAGGGACAAGTCGTTTGTACAAAGCCCAAGAAGAGGCATGGTATAGTTGGTTTGAGCTCTTAGAGCGATTTCACCGAGAAACCATACTCTATGTCCTAACCTAAACTAGGGAGATTCTTTGCATGAAGCCCAATAGGAGGCTATGGGGAACCTAGTGTTGTACTAAGTTGAACAAGTATATATAACATGAACAAACACATGAACAAGTATGAACAAACATGAACAAGTATATGAACAAGCACATATATATGACAAAGTGTGTGTATACAATGGAGTTTATGAAGGAAATATACCTGTAAGTATGATCTGTTTGTATACACGGGGCTCGGGACTTATACTCGGGGAGATGCCCGTTTATTCAAAGCTATGTAAACAAATATTTACAAGGAAGGTTGGGAATTATACCTACATGGAGGCCCATGGTATTTTTGGGAAGATTCAAAGAAAACCTTCATTTTTTGTTATTCGAGGTCAAAAAACAAATTGATCGAGGTATGTACAACAAAGGTGTATGTACAATGAAATACCTAATTTCATGTAAGAGAATGGGACTTATACCTATGTGGAGGCCCATGTTTTATTTTATAAAACATGGTTGATTCTTTTGTTAAAAACGCGAGGTTTCGTCGTTTGAAAATATTTTGAAAGTTTTGTTTCGAAAGAAGTTTTCTATTTAAAGAAAAAACTATACAACAAAAAGGAAAGGGACTTACACTCTCTAATATTAGAGAGGCCCCTTATTTTGAAAATCAATTGGTCAACCCAAAAGATTTGATCAAGAGTTTCTTTTTGAAAAGAAAGTCAAAAAAGTTTTATTTGTTTTGAAAAACGGTGATCGTTTGTTTTAAGATGGTTTGAAATTTTGAAAGAAATCAACTTAATTAAGATAAAAATAAAGATTATAATTAATTAATACCTAAATGATTAGGGTTTGATCACAAAATATTTACAAGTGACTAAGTTTGAAAAATCAAATGAAAAACAATATTTAAAGTATTAAAAAACACTTAAAAACATGTCATTTTAAACCTATTAAAAAATGTATTAAATAAATATTTTTTTTGTGATTTTTTTTTTAATCATCATAAAATATATGTGTTAAATAAGAAGTGTACAAAAAATGAAGTGAAAATGGATTGATTTGATTGGTTAATTAATTAGATGAAGTTGTGTAAAAAATGAAAGGAAAATAGTGATAAAAAATAAGGTTTGTCTTCACAAGGACTTGAACCCACACCCTTATGTTCATCATTAAAAAACATAACCAACTGGACCACGCGTGTTGTCTGATAAACAAAAGCATTGAAAAGATTATATTTTGAATCAATTTCTCAAGTTCAGAACCAAAAATATGGCGCCAAGAACATGAATCCTTTTTGAATTTGAAAATTCTCAAAACTGAATTGTTTGGATCAAGTGAATAGCCTATCTTGCTCGATTTTTCACAAGGAACATGATGGTATCATTTAATTTCATTTATTTTTGATCTAAGATCATTGATTTTCTGATGAACATGAAGAACCCTAATTCCATGATTCAATCTGAAATCGTGTATGTGCAAGTTATGATGCAATTGATTGAGGGTTAATGATCCATATGTGTGCAGAAACAAGATGGCAAACCAGTTTTTCATTTATGATGCATGTATGATGGAGTTTGAAGTTCAAGAGATCTTACCTTAAAAATAGAAAAACTGAGAATCGAATCCTTGCCTGGAGGTGTTACAGATGTTGTTTCATGATCTTGATAGCTTCAATGGACCTTATGTAAGGTGTTTGAATGCTTTGAGTGGATTGAATTCATCTGGATCAAGGTGTGGAACTCGATTTGCAGTCACTTGGAGCATGAATCAAATTCGATGATTATGATGTTACAGGTCATGGATGATGATTGGGATATCTCACATATGGTATATTGAATCTGTTTGGATGATTAGCTTGGACAGAATTGGCCTGGAATTGATTTTGGCATGATAAGGCTAGTGTTATGCATATTTGGGAAGTGAGGTAGTGATTCTGAGTTCTTGGTGTTTTTGGGAGGTTTCAATGGTTCAAACAACTTCCATATGATATTTGGGAAGTGTTAGAAGCAACACTTTGCCTAGACCTTCAAAGGTTTAGAGGTTGAGAATTTTACCTCTTTGAAAACTATGAAACTTGTAATTCAAGAAAGGAAGAGAAAACCTATGCTTATGAGGTTTTGGTGTGATTTGAAGAATGGAAATGACCTCTATTTATAGGCCAAGCTTTCTGAATACAAAGCCTTTGTAAGTGGATCAAAGAGTGATGATTTGGCTTAAGAGATAAAATGGAATCTTTCACATTAAATGCAAGATGGTTAAAACCTAAACCATGGTTAAAATTGGCTATGCTTCTTATCTCTTTCCAATCTGTCTACAAACCAGAAATATCTACCAATTATTGCATGTATATGTCATTGCTTTCATCATAAGGTAAAATAGTGCATAACTTTGGCAAGAATGACTTGTAATTTCAAATGAAATGCTCACTAATGGCAAAATTCAAAACCATAGCTATGCTCCACATTTTTCCATGCTCTTGGACATTTTGGAAAGCTCATGTTATGTACTTCAAAACCCTAGTTGAAAGTTTCTTCAAGACCTTTAGGAAATGGGTGAAAAAGATCCATGAACTTTGAAGAAAATGAGATTTTAAGTGAAATTTTCAAAAGATACCAACATTGAAGCTCCATATCTCTTAAATGGTTGATCTTTTGAAAAAAAAATTATGTGACAAAGTTGTTCATTGGATCAAAATCTACAACTTTCATGTTGGAAGTTTTTTTCAGTTTGTAGGTGAAATTTTGAGTTATTCCCTTCCAAAGTTTGGAAAAAACCATTGAAAAACACTTAGAAAATTTTCTAAGTATGAAAGTCAAACTTTTGACTTTTTGATTCTTGATTGATTTTCTTGATTTTCCTTGATCAAATGACTTCATATAACATATATTGATGATTTAAAACTTCGAAAGTCATGGTTGACCAAAATTTCCAAAAAGTCAATGGTGATCTTGTACAGTTGACTTTTTCAGACGAATCGCGTTTCTGGAGATTTCAAATGAACCAAGCTATCCTCACCAAATGAATGGTATGAATGGATCACATTGAGTTATTGGAGAACCTTGAGACATGGTTTAAGTTGTGGCACCATGTTCTGATTAAAAAGTCAGTTGTTTAGGTGAATTAGGTCAAAAACCCTAATTGTCGACCTGATGAGATTGATGACTGTGGATCTTGAATTGAGATACAATTTCCATTGGATATTGTCATAGGGATTATTTGAAGATGATTGAAACTTTTGAGTGATCCCCTGGATCTTGTTAGGGTTTCCCAAATGTGATCCCTGATTTTAGTCCCTGATAGTTCAAAACCCTAATCTGATGATTTGAAACTTCACTGTTGATCAATCTTTGTGTAGGAGGTGTCTTGAGCCAATAGATTAGGTCAAAATGATGTAATTGGGGGCTTGAGGTCATGTCCCAAGTCATTAGGTCAAATCCTGAGCAAAAGTCAGGAGTATGCTAACTTCAGTCAAAACCCTAATCTGGTTGATTCAGAGCTTTTGGAGCTGGTTGAAATGAATCTTTGAGAATCAAATGTTGACTGTTGATGAAGATGATTCATTTGAGATGAAGGGAGAACAAAAACCTAATTGATTGTTTCTTGTACTGATGAGTGATTTCTTATTTAAATCCTGCTGAGTCACAAGTAGCAAACACAAGCTATGCAATTTGTTAGAGATGCAAATGATGCATATGCTGTGATATGAGGTGGTATCTTAGGTCAAAAATTGGGGTATGACAGATGCCCCTATTTAAGTTTCTTCAACCTGAGACATGAAGATTGAAAATCTTCGTTTTGATAGGGTGGAAGAGACTTAAATATCAGAAGACGCGAATTTTGGACCTAAGATACCAAAATTGCGGATGATGCAAGAACATCTTTGCCGAGGGGACATCAAGAACTGACTTCACTGGGGACAAGAGATTGGGAAGGATGTCTCAATCTGTCTTAGGAAGAGAATCCGTTTTTCTCTTTTCGGGAAAGCAAGTGTATGCTTCACCGGGGAATGATAGCTTTGTAAGAAAAGCTTACCTATCGACATTACCGACTATCAGCATAATGATAGACTTGTTAATAATGCGAAGGTGGAAGGTATGAAACTGTATTACCGACTATCAGCATTGTGATAGACTTGACATGGTAAAAAGAGTTTCAAAGGTGCGGTTAATATTACTGACTACCAGCACTGTGATAGACATGATAAAGTAATATAACCAGAACAAAAGGTTACCGAATATCATCCTCGTGATAGCGGTTTTGAAGACATGATCAATTATCATCCGAGTGATAAAATGATCCTGGAGACTTTGTTAGGGAAATTACTGGTTATTTAGCCTTGTGAACAGTAATAAGGCCCTAATTGTCAAATGGTCTTCATGATTGATTTTCTTGAGAGGAAAAATCTTTTGAAAGAAACATAAGCTGCTCAGATGATGAGGCTTTTGTTTATGGTCTATTTTTCTCGACTCTATTTGGGGAATCGAAATTTGAATCTTTGGTAAAGACATGGTTCTAACCAAGAATGAATTGGAAAGAAACAGTCAAACAAGACTTTGTACCCACGAGGAATGAACTCAACTGGGGATTTTCTCCTTTGTTTTGGAGAGGATAAACTGAAACAACCTTCTTCCACGAGGAATGATCTCAGTGGGAAACTGGAGAAAGGAGATATTCTTTATGCTTATGGGTGACAACCTACTAGAGAGATGACACGCCCATGCTGTTTCCTTTTTTGGGATGGATACATCTTAAACAAGTGATTCCAAAGCAATCATTGAAAAATGCAAGAATGCATAAATGATGCAAATATGTATGAATGATGAATGTCATGAATGTCGCATGCATGCTGACGATACTGACAGACAGAAAAGTATATACTGGAGAAAGACCAACGTCGCAATACAACCAGATACTTGGCAAATGTTCTTCAACATGGTGCAGATAACATGGGTGATGAATGGTGTTGCATGCTTTAGACTTCTCTGGGGAAAATAAACATCTTTTCTTATTGAGATGGAAGAACTTCTTCACTGGGGATAAAAGAACTTTTTCTACCACAAGAGGTGATTGGTTTAGGAATTCTTTCCTGTGATAAGAATATCGTTGTCTCATGATCTCTTTTGTGGAAGAGAGCAATTCTCCGGGAGAATCCTTTTGTTCGTCCTATGGAGATAGTTGTTGATGTTCCTTCTGTTGTTCACAACTCAGAGGAAAGTTTCGCTTTTATTTTGAAAAAGGAAAGTAAATTCATTTAAAACTTTTTTTCTTTTTTTTTCTTCAAAAGTGAATAACACAATTAAAGTGTCATTTTGAAAGCTAAAAGAAATTAGAGATTGCAAACAAATGGGCACAAGGCTCAAATTTATTTAATAGGATGGTAATCAGCTAAAGGCGTGATTCCATGGAGTATTTACAAAAGTTGGAAATGGTAATTATGCGGAAAAGGCTACATCGAAAGCAATAACCACTATTCTCCCTAACAACTTTTGAGTTCTAACTGTGTTTGCTGCTCCAGATTGGCGATGATTTGATTGAAGATCCTTTGATGAAAAAGACTCTTCAGGTGACGAAGTATGGACTGATGTAGTTACTTTGTCATAAATCCTTAATTTTTGCCTAGATTGCCTTTTTAGGTTTTCAATCTACCAGGATAATTTTTCTTTTTATTGTCTCTAATTTTTGCCTGGACCGCCCTTTCGGGTTTTCAGTCCACCGAGACGCTCATTTTTTCCTAAGTCGCCCTTTGCGGATTTTCGACTTACCGAGCTGTTTTTTGTTTTTTTACACAAAGTATTTCTTGACTGCATCAGCATTCACAGGATGTGGGAGTTCATCACCATCCATGGTTGCAAGAGTCATGGCGCCGCCAGAAAATGTTCTTTTGACAACATACGGGCCTTCGTAATTAGGAGACCATTTGCCCCTAGAATCCGGTTGAAAAGACAAGATCTTTTTAAGCACGAGGTCGCCTTCTTGAAATTCACGAGGTCGAACCTTTTTGTTGAAGGCTTGTTTCATCCTTGCTTGGTATAACTGTCCATGGCATAGAGCAGTCATACGTTTTTCTTCAATTAAGTTCAACTGATCGTATCTGCTTTGACACCATTCAGCCTCTGATAACTTAGTCTCCATGAGGACTCTCATTGATGGGATTTCAACTTCTACGGGGAGCACATCTTCCATGCCGTATACTAGAGAGAAAGGGGTTGCCCCTGTTGAAGTACGCACTGAAGTACGGTACCCGTGTAAAGCAAATGGCAGCATTTCATGCCAATCTTTGTAAGTGACGACCATTTTCTGGACGATCTTCTTAATGTTCTTGTTGGCGGCTTCGACGGCGCCATTCATTTTTGGTCTGTAAGGAGAAGAGTTGTGATGCTCAATCTTGAATTCCTCACATAATTCTTTCATCATTTTATTGTTTAAGTTCGAACCATTGTCAGTAATGATTTTGCTGGGAATACCATATCGACAAATGATGTTATTCTTGATAAACCTCACAACCACATGTCTTGTAACGTTGGCGTAAAATGCTGCTTCGACCCATTTGGTGAAGTAATCAATAGCCACCAATATGAAACGATGTCCGTTTGAAGCTTTTGGTTCGATCATTCCGATCATGTTGATACCCCACATGGAGAAAGGCCATGGAGATAATAGAACGTTGAGTAGAGTCGGTGGCACATGGATCTTATCTGCGTAGATCTGGCACTTCTGACATCTCTTCACACGTTTATAACAATCAGATTCCATTGTCAACCAATAGTATCCTGCTCTTAAGATCTTCTTGGACATTGCATGCCCATTTGAATGAGTTCCAAAGGACCCTTCATGCACTTCATGCATTAACATGTCTTCTTCGTGTCTATCCACACATCTGAGCAAAACCATGTCGAAGTTTCTTTTGTATAGCACATCTCAGTTCTGGAAAAAACTGCTAGAAAGCCTCTTTAGAGTTTTCTCATCTTTGTTTGATGCCCCAAGCGGGTACTCTTGAGTTTGAAGGAAGCGCTTGATGTCGTGGAACCACGATTTATCATCGATGACTGCTTCAGTTGCAAACACATAGGCGGGCCTTTCAAGGCGCATAATCCTGACTTTAGGCATATCATTCCAATGACTGACTTTGAACATGGAAGATAGAGTAGCCAAGGCGTCTGCCATTCGATTCTGATCTCGAGGTATATGATGCAATTCAACAGACGTCTTGCATAATCTCTGTAAGGGATCAAGCCAGGGTGGTAAGTTTCCCATTTGTCTTTGATTTGGTTGATCACGAGGGATGAATCTCCATATATGTCGAGGATCTTGATCCTTAAGTCAATGGCTTCTTCGAGACCCATGATACAAGCTTCATATTCTGCGACATTGTTGGTACAATTAAATAATAATCTGGCAGAGAATGGGATATGAGTACCCTTGGGAGTGATAATGATTGCCCCAATTCCGTTGCCGAAAGCGTTTACTGCTCCATCAAAAATTAGGCCCCATTTTGATCCAGGATCAGGACCTTCTTCCGGTAGCGGTTCGTCATGATCTTTCATCTTCAAGTACATGACATCTTCATCAGGAAAGTCAAACTTGAGAGATTGATATTCATCAATTGGTTGATGTGCCAGGTGGTCTGCGAGAATGCTTCCTTTGACCGCTTTTTGGGCACGGTACTCGATGTCATACTCGGATAACAGCATTTGCCACCGGGCAATCCTTCCTGTTAAGGCCGGCTTTTCAAAGGCGTACTTGACCGAATCCATTTTGGAGATCAGCCAAGTAGTATTGTTGATCATGTATTGACGGAGACGTTTTGAAGCCCAAGCCAAAGCAAAACATGTTTTTTCGAGCATGGAGTAACGAGACTCACAATCTGTGAACTTCTTACTTAAGTAATAGATGGCATGCTCATTCTTACCGGTTTCATCTTGCTGTCCAAGCATACAACCCATGGATTCTTCCAACACAGTAAGGTACATGATTAATGGTCTTCCTTCAACCGGAGGAATCAATATTGGTGGTTCTAACAGGTACTCCTTGATACTGTCGAATGCTTTCTGGCAATCTTCAGTCCATACAACCCCTTGATCTTTACGGAGAAGCTTGAAAATTGGCCCACAAGTAGCAGTCATTTGAGAGATAAACCTGGAGATATAGTTCAATCCTCCGAGAAATCCTCTTACTTGCTTTTCTGTTTTTGGTGCTGGCATCTCTTGAATAGCTCTGACTTTGTCGGGATCTACTTCAATACCTCTTTGGCTGACAATGAAACCCAAAAGTTTTCCAGATCTAACCCCAAAAGTACATTTGTTAGGATTCAAGCGAAGCTGATATTTCCTTAGTTGTTGAAACAACTTTAAAAGGTATTCAATATGTTCTTCTTCTGTGCTGGACTTAGCTATCATGTCGTCCACATAAACTTCAATTTCTTTATGCATCATGTCATGAAAGAGAGTAGTCATTGCCCTTTGGTAAGTTGCACCTGCATTCTTTAATCCAAACCGCATCACTTTGTAGCAAAATGTACCCCATGGGGTGATGAAAGATGTCTTCTCCATGTCTTCAGGAGCCATCTTGATCTGATTATAACCGGAGAACCCGTCCATGAAGGAGAAGACGTTGAACTTAGCGGTGTTATCGACCAGCATGTCAATATGAGGTAATGGGAAGTCATCTTTTGGACTGGCTTTGTTCAAGTCACGGTAGTCAACACACATTCTGACTTTGCCATCTTTCTTCGGAACTGGCACTATGTTGGCCAACCATTGAGGATACTCAGAGGTGACAAGAAAACCTGCGTCGAGGTGTTTCTGAACTTCCACTTTGATCTTATTAGCCATGTCAGGGTGAGTCCTTCGTAATTTCTGCTTAACTGGCAGACATTCTGGCTTCAATGGCAAGTAATGCTGAACAATATTGGTATCCAACCCAGGCATGTCTTGGTAGGACCAAGCAAACACGTCAACATATTCTTTGAGAAGATTTATCAACTTACTCTTGATATCAGCATCAAGCAGCGATCCAATGGTCACTTCTTTTTTGTCTTCTTCAGAACCCAAGTTGATCTTTTCTAAAGGCTCTTTGTGAGGCAGAATGGCTCTTTCCTCGTGCTTAAGTAATCGAGAGATCTCGTCCGGGATCTCCTCTTCTTCCTCTTCTTCGGCTTCGAACACAGGAAACTCAAAGTTGGGAGAGGGCATAGGGTTATTGCATTCAATGGGTTTATTAATAGTTAATCTGCACATATGATTGATGTTTGTTTCAGAAAAACTATGAATGCAAGAGTGTATGCAGATTATTGAAGAAGTTTTTTTTTTGGTTTTTTATGATTACCATTTCCGAAATAAGCAAAAATAAAACATATAATGTAAGGGAATTCAAAATGACACTTTATTTATGATTCATTTTTGAAACAAAGCCCTAAACACAAACAAATTTGTCTTGGGCAGGACAAAGAGGGAAACTTTTGAAAACAAAGCCCTATACACAAACTTATTCGGGCGAAACATTTAAAAGCAAAGCCCTATAAAACATCTCTCTGCTTTGGGCCAGGCAGGAGGTCAAAATAACAGCGAGGTGATTACTTTGAGCGGCGAACAACATTCGGAACGTCGACAGCTTTCCAGTAGCAACGAACTCCTCTATGTATTATGTATTCAGGAAAATTCTCCTCAAAATTATCTTCAGTATTGACATTGACCGTTGGTCGAGCAGGATTTGAAGGTCCTGGTTTGTCAATCTTGTTCTTTGTGGAGTTGAGACAGTCTTCTTCTACTTCTTGAAGAGCATAAGATGAGTCACAATCTTCAGAATTTTCAGGATATACTTCCCAGTCTTCAAGATGAAGAGACTCATTGTTAGAGACACTTTTCGAGTCAACGGCGGGGCCATCTTCCCCTTCATCTTCAAAAATGGCATTTATGTGATAATAACCATCTTCAGGATTGTCAATCTCGGTAGATGCGTTGAAGCCGAAATCTTCAGTAATTTCAGGCTGTTGAGAAAATTGAGAGGGCTGATAAACCTCTTCTGGTTGACTGTTATATTCAAAGGAATATCCCCATCCAGTTGGTTGGATATCTTCAATCGCAATCTTTGAACTTTCAGGTGCAGTATATTTCACCATATAATCATATTTGCCACTTGGTTGTCCCAAGGTGTCCCAGACCTCTGCAGGAACAGGCTCACTTTCGTTGCCTTTTGATTTCTCTAAAGGAGGATAGAACGGAGGATATGGTTCTTCCTGAGATATATATCCCGAGTCATTGAGATAACATTTCCATTCTTCTTCAGTATCAGGTAGACCTTCTTCGATGCATTCTTCGATAAGGACATTAGCCTCTTGAGGAATTGGGTTAAGGAATCCCCCACTAATGAATGTATCTTTGATCGGACGAAGGGTTTCATCCTTCTTGGTGCAGTTTGAGAATGTTGGTGAACATCCGAGCCCTGCTCTGGTTTCATTCTTGGTAGGGATCACAACTTGCCCCCCGCCAGTGGTAGTTCCATCTTTTACTGCTTTTATCGCCTCTATGTAAGAAGAGATTGATGCTTTCTTCCTGGAAGATTCGTCTTCTAAAGAGAGACCTTGGAACTGCGTTCCTTCCATATTATCAGAACCAATGAAAGAGAAATTGGATAAATGGCTCACCATCAAGGCTTGTTCTCCACTTATTGTTACCAATTTGCCGTTTGTTACAAATTTTAACTTTTGATGGAGCGTAGAAGTTATTGCCCTTGCTTCATGGATCCATGGTCGTCCCAACAGACAACTATAAGCACCTTGAATGTCCATGACCTGGAAGGTGATTTGAAATGTATGTGGACAAATTGTCATGGGAAGGTTGACTTCACCAATAACAGATTTTCGCGACCCATCAAATGCTTTGACAACTACACCACTGAACTTCATAGGCATTCCTTGGTAAGATAAACGAGCAAGAGTCGTCTTCAGCATCACATTCAAGGAAGATCCGGTGTCTACCAACACATTGGACAAAGATTCTGACTGACAGTTCATAGAAATGTGCAGAGCAAGATTGTGATTTCTACCCTCCTCGGGGAGTTCTTCATCACAGAAGCTTAAATTGTTGCAAGCTATTATGTTGGCTATTATCCCATCAAAATGGTCAACAGTCACATCATGATCTACAAAAGCTTGATCCAAGACTCTCATTAGGGCTTCCCTGTGGGCTTCAAAGTTCAAAAGCAATGAAAGTATTGAGATCTTTGAAGGAGTCTGCATAAGCTGATCCACAATCTTGTATTCGCTTCTTTTGATAAGCTTCAAGATTTCATCAAAGTCAGGATTGACATTGGTTCCACTGGATTGGCCAACATCAGTGCTTGTATTACTGATAGGAGTTTCCACAGGATTCCCCACTGGTGCATTGATAGGATTTTGTCCGGTTGTAGGAGCAACAGGCTGCTTTGGAGGTAGTGGAGTATACACACGTCCACTTCTTGTTACTCGACTTACATCAGCGATGTTTACGACAGATGAAAGAGTAGGTAAAGGAACTTCTTGTCCATTCTTTATCATTGTTGCATTGTAGTTGTAGGGAACTGCCTTGTCGGAGTCATAGGGAACAGGTCCAGGTAGACAAATGATCAGGGGAGCAATAGGAACCTTTGGCTTGTTGTAGGTAACTTCTATGCGTTCGCGCATGTTGAAATGAGGAACGATGGTGTTAACCTTAGGCATTTCCGAGTTGATATCTGAGACTAAAAGCTCATGCGGATAACATCCTATCATGTTAACTTCATCTTCATTCCTATTTCTGTAGATCTGAATAGTACCATTATCTAGCAAAACTTGAAGATCTCTTCTCACAATCTAACATCCATGAGGATCTACACAGCATATGTTACAGGAACGGTAGTGATGCTGGCGAAAATTTTGCCCTTGACAGAGAGTGGCGTGCATCTGTACCAAATCTGCTCTTGAGAAATTGATATTATAGACTCGGTATGGACCAGGACATCCATACACCATGTTTACAACCTGCCCTCCATGATTGGGCAGCGGATTTTCTTGCACATTTGGGTTCAAATTTCTGAAAGAGAGGATATTAGATCTAACCAGCCTCTGAACTTCATATTTCAAGGCTATGCAGTGCTCAAGATCATGGCCAGGTGCTCCTTGATGATAAGGGCATGAGACCTCAGCCTTGTACCACCATGGGAGTTTTTCAAATACTGGTGGTGGTGCTTTGGTTTGAACAAGACCTCTTTCAATCAAGGCAGGGTACAATTCTGTATAAGTCATTGGAATTGGATCGAACTGTGGAGATCTTTGCACGCGATTCTGATTATTGTTAAACTGTTGAACCTGTTGTCGAGGCTGCTGTTGTTGAAATTGTAGGGTAAATCCCGGATTTGGTGCTGCGTTAATGGCTGGTGCGATAAAAGCTACCTGTTGTTAACGATTGACGTTCCCTCTTGACTTTCCTTGGGATACCATGTCAACACTCTGTTCTTTCTTCTTTTGGAAACCACTTCCGAACTTTTTGGTTCCGCTTGAAGATCCACCTTCTTTAGTTAGACGTCCAGTTCGGACTCCTTCTTCTAGACGCATCCCCATGTTTACCATTTCGGTGAAATCACTTGGAGCACTAGCAATCATGCGTTCATAATAAAACGGGCCAAGAGTATTCAAGAAGATCTTTGTCATCTCTTTCTCTTTTAACGATGGATTAATCTGAGCAGCAGTTTCTCTCCATCGTTGGGCATATTCCTTGAAAGCTTCATGGTCTTTCTGAGCCATGGATCAGAGATGATCTCTGTCTGGAGCCATATCTGAGTTGTATTTGTACTGTCGGACAAAGGCCTCGCCTAGGTCATTGAAAGTTCGAATGTTGGTGCTATCCAATCCTGTGTACCACTTCAGTGCGGCACCAGTCAAACTGTCTTGAAAGTAATGGATGAGCAACTGATGATTATCTGCGTAGGTAGACATCTTCCTAGCATACATCACGAGATGGCTTTGTGGACAAGAACTACCTTTGTACTTCTCAAAGTCAGGGACCTTGAATTTGGCTGGTATTTGTACACTGGGAACTAAGCAGAGCTCCTGGGCGTTCTTTCCAAACAAATCTTTCCCACGAATAGCCTTGACTTCCAGTTGAATCTTGTTGAACTGTTCTTGGAGATCTTCCACAAGGTTACGCTGATTTGTGCTATCACCTTGATCATGATAAATCTCATTGCCATCATAAGGAACTGTGTGAACCGTAGGGGTCGGAACTGTCATAGTGGGTTGAGAAAGTGCCATAGTGATTTGGGAAAAAGTCACCCCTGGATGTGGAGTAAACACTGAACCTTGTGTAGCAAGCGCTTCAGTTGTGGTTGTTTGAACCCCAAAGAAATTATGGCGGAAGCCTGCACCAAAGCTGAAAGGCGTGCCCCAACCTTCTGGCATGGAGAAAGATGGAATGCTGAATGCGACTGTAGAAACTGGAGTAGTGACCTCGGATATCATCGTTGCTTGACTGTTGGGTGGTGGCAGCTGATTCTGTGCGGCCATTAAAGAGTCAACCAGAGTAGTGAGACTTTCCAATTATTCCTGAAGGGTGGTTACTGTACCACGGAGCTCAATATTCTCTTGTTCAGAGTGTTCCATTACTCTTCTTCTATTTGAACGAGTATTGTATCTGTGATCTGATTGCGAGCGCGGTCGAGAAACTTTGAGACGCGACAGCTTGATGATCTAATGGAGAAAAATCCAAGAGATGAGACTCTATACGACAGACTCGATATGCAGAATGATGCATGTAAAAAGGAGTTTATGATTTTTCCAAACATTTTAAAGATTATTTTCTTGCAAACATTTGAACACAAACTATTCTTTTATTGAAATAATGGGAAATGTTACAACATTGGAGCGTAGCTCCTTACAGAAGCAAATGATAAATAAAAGTTAAACAAATCCTAAACATCTTCATCGGACGAAGAACCAAGTGCGTTATGCAGCTTGAGCTTCATGATTTCTTTCCCATTGTAAGCTTTCAACTCGGCCTTTTCAGTCCTCAATTTGTCAACAACATTCTTCCAATTGTCAGGCATCGGAGCGTTGCTTGTCGAGCCTTCAAGATTTCTCTTGCTTTCTTTGATGTATCTCCTGATTGCGGCGTCTTTCCGACGAATCTTCTCATCTTTACTCATGAGCCACCCATCTTGATAATAGAGAGTTTCTTCGTGATCTTTCACTCTTTTTTTCAACTTTCTATTTTCCTCATCAGTTTTACGAAATTTTTCTTCCCAAGCGTCCTTTTCTAAACTCATCTTAGCCAAAGTCTCTTGGTATTCCTCCACAGTGTTAATGGGAATATTGGGTAGTTGAGATATCACAGGGAACATGGGTTTTTCATAATCATAAGGCATTTGAAACTCCCTTGCTCTTTTCTTCACCCAACAGGTGTAGGCGTTCGTAGCAATGCAGTTCCTTATCTCACCTTTTTCTTTTCTTCGGACGTCGTACCAGGCTCTTACCATTCTTGTTTTCAACCCTTGAGGATCCTCTCCTTCTTGGTAGAAGTAGCTTTCTACTGTGAGACCAATGGGTTTAACTGAATTTGCATACCCGAGTTGTCGTCGGGCTAGGACCGGATTGTAGTTAATTCCTCCTTGTGTACCAATGAGGGGTACGTTGGCGAATTCTCCACAACTATCAATGGTTTTTGTACTGCAACGAGCTAGAGTATACCAATGGATATCATTATTAGTAAGGGACATAAGTCTTCGAGGCCAACGCAAGCATTTCCGGTTTTCCGTGAAAATAGGAGACTTAGGTAAGTGTGAAACAATCCATTTGAACAAA
This sequence comes from Vicia villosa, assembly GCF_029867415.1. Classification (NCBI taxonomy): domain Eukaryota; kingdom Viridiplantae; phylum Streptophyta; class Magnoliopsida; order Fabales; family Fabaceae; genus Vicia; species Vicia villosa. The sequence goes on along the minus strand of NW_026705544.1, from coordinate 198,497 downwards.
AGAGGTGCGCAACATACAACGATTCCATCGCCTTGGCGATTCCTATGATGAATAGAGAAATACAGGTCACCCAGCAAAGTCGGGACAGGATTTCCAATCAGAAAGATCTTTATGGCGTTGATATCAACAAAGTCGTTGATGTTGGGAAACAGAACCAACCCATAAATAAGCAAGGCTAATACAGCTTCAAAAGATATCATGCTACGAGTTTCAATGAATTCAAAGGCTTTCTTTATTAGAAACTGCGAATTCAAACCCGGAAGGTTTCCTTTGGTAGTCCAATTGCTCTCTACTTCAGATTTCTTCAAGTGGATACCTGCTGTAATGACTTGTGACTTAGGAATGGCTTCCAAACCATTGAAAGGTATTTTGTCAAACACAGGAATACCCAAAAGATTGGCATATTCTTCCAAGGTTGGTACCAACTGGTAGTCTGGAAAGGTGAAACATCGGTAGACGGGATCATAGAACTGAACCAGAGTTTTGAGAAGTCCTTCATCAACATGAGTGTTTAAGATAGGCAAAAGCTTTCCATGGATTTTCCTAAAATCGGAAGGATCTTGTACAAAAGATGCTAACTCTTTCAGTCTTTCCACATTAGGTGCTTTGAAACCGTACTTCTTGGTATGCCTTTTTACCCACTCCATAATTTAATCCTATAATCTTTGCAAGGAATATTTCTCTAATTTTTTGGAAAAAAACATGTTGTTTTTTTTTTTTGAAAAAATGAATTTTAATGAATGTATGAATGCATGGATGCATGAATGCCACATATACAAACATGGTAAGGCAACATGATAATGCAAACATGGTAGTTCAAACATAGTTCTAAAAACATGGTAATTCAAACATGGTACACATAGGTTCAAGGGTCCAACGTCATGAGCATGAGGTTAGAGAACCAAACATGGGATAGTACTAGGGTTTAATCACCTGCACAACATGTTCTACTGATATGTCAGAGTCTACCTTTTTCTTTCAGATATTACCGGCTTGCACAACTGAACTTGTAAGCTAGCAATATTCTCAAGAAAAACTCGTCTGAGTGTGGCTCTCCGCATGACAACTAATCCAAGTCTTCACCTGAATAGTTTCTGCGCCACAACCTATTAAGGCTAGGATGGGTTATGGGTTCTACTGGCAACTCAACTTCTACAGTTCAATGAAAGCAATAATGTCTTCGCAATTGAACTTGCTAAACATATACTACCAACAAGGAACCTCCACTGAGCAGAAGGATTCTCATGCCAGCTTTTTAAGGACTGAACTCCTTGTATGCCATACATGACTATACCCTCCACCTAATTCTTATATGTACTTAATCCGGGTTAGGATTTGTCCATAATGTATCACTTGTAACAGAACCACACAAGTAACAGAACCAAAGAACCACACATGTAACAGAATGAAATAACAAACATAAAAAAATTAGAATTAGCCCTTTCTTTGGAAACAATAAAAAGTTTTGTCCCCAGTGAAGTCGCCATTTTTCTGTCGCGGGGAAAAATCGAGGTCCTTTTGGGATGAGACACCTGATGCCTTCTTTGGGCTCGAGTGCTCAAGAAAAATGATTTTTCTTTTGTTTTTGTCACGACCAAACTTTTTATTGTTTCCAAAGTAGGAAAAGGAAAAAAAGTTGCAATAACCTTAAAAGAGATGCAAAACCCAAAACTAAAAGCAATGCAAAAGTGGGGGAGAGATTCCGGGTAAGAGGGTTGGTTATACGAAGGGAAGGTATTAGCACCCAATGTATCTATAGTACTCTATAGGTTTATTTGTTATGTTTGTTTCATTCTATGTTATGGTGGGGGTTCTGTTGTGAGATAGGTGGGACCTAAGGTGTTTGTTTGATTATGCTCGCAAAGATCATCGCGATCCTCTGCATACATATCCCTTAGAGGGAATCAGAGCATCTGTAGCTCGGGGTCTAAGGGTGCTAAGGTTTGAGTGGTTTGAGGGAGAAGTTTTGCTCGCCAAGGATACGACCTTGTGCCTACGTATTCTCAAAAGGATGTTGAGAAAGTCAGAGCAATCGTAGTTCCCACTTATGCTAGTGGAAGCAAAGGGTAAGATACAAATGTCATCTTAATGATCGATGTATCTAATCTATATCATCACATACATCTGTTTGATTTTTGTTTGAAAATCTTTTCATTATAAGCCCTGGGTTGTGCCACTTATGGTGCTTAGAATGATAAAGATGTTTTAGCCAGCCTCGTGGCAAAAACTTTCAATGAAGTCAGCCTTGTGACAAAAAGTTTTGATTAATCATTCAGCCTTGTGGAAAAAGTTTCGACGAAGCCAGCCTTGTGGCAAAAACTTTGATTAATCAGCTAGCCTGGTGGCAAAGGGTTTGATTGATTAGCCAGCCTTGTGGCAAAAAAGTTGAGTTTTAATTGTTTGTGATGATATAGAAGAGATACTCCTATCATAGAGATGAAGAATGTCTAATCTCCTAGGGTATTTGTTTTGGATATCGGGGATGCTTATAAGAAGCCCGTGGGTCCTTGTACGAAGCCCAAGAGGAGGCTATCCGAGGGTCCTTGCATTGTAAGCCCAAGAGGAGGCTATAAGAGGGACAATCGAGGGTCCTTGCATTGTAAGCCCAAGAGGAGGCTATGGGAGGGACAAGACGTTTGTACAAAGCCCAAGAGGAGGCATGGTATAGTTGGTTTGAGCTGTTAGAGCGATTTCACCGGGAAAGCATACTCTATGTCCTAACCTAAACTAGGGAGATTCTTTGCACGAAGCCCAATAGGAGGCTATGGGGAACCTAATGTTGTACTAAGTTGAACAAGTATATATAACATGAACAAACACATGAACAAGTATGAACAAACATGAAAAAGTATATGAACAAGCACATATATATGACAAAGTGTGTGTATACAATGAAGTTTATGAAGGAAATATACCTGTAAGGATGATCCGTTTGTATACACGGGGTGTTAGAACAAGATTTGTACTGATCAATATTCTTAGTTTTGATGATAACAAGAATATGAATTTTGTGTGAGATAATGTGGTACTCTAATACATTGCAATTTCCTTTTCAGGAAATATATATATATAGAGTATGCACAAATCAACGCTCAGAAGCTTTGTCTCAGAAGGTTCAGCATGCAACATCAGAACATGGTCTGGCAAGACATTAGAAGATGGTCAAGGCAGAATCAGAACATGGGTCTATGGAAGCATCAGAAGAACTTGAGATCAGAAGCAGAAGCACTGAAGGTCACATGGTATCATGCTCAGAAGCACTTCAAGGTCAGAAGACAAGAAGATGCTATGCACCAACCTGTTTGACTCTGATGATATTCAAACGTTGTATACACAAACATCAGATCAGAAGAAAGTACAGGTGGCAGGCTACGCTGACTGACAAAAGGAACGTTGGAAGCTATTAAAGGCAACGTCAGTAGACACAGCGTGAACAAGGCTCGAGGTAGTTGACAAAAGCGTGAAACATTAAATGCAATGCTGTACGGAACACGCAAAGCATTAAATGCTCCCAACGGTCATCTTCTCAAACGCCTATAAGTATGAAGTTCTGATGAGAAGCAAGGTTAACAACTCTGAACCAATTCTGTGAATATTAACTTGCTGAAACGTTGTTCAACTCAAAGCTCAGAAACTTCATCTTCATCAAAGCTCACTACATTGCTGTTGTAATATATTAGTGAGATTAAGCTTAAACGTTAAGAGAAATATCACTGTTGTGATTATAGCTTTTCAGAAGCATTTGTAATACTCTTAGAATTGATTACATTAATTTGTAAGTAACTAGAGTGATCAAGTGTTGATCAGGATACTCTAGGAAGTCTTAGCTTGTGTCTAAGCAGTTGTAATTAGAGTGATCACGTGGTGGTCAGGATACTCTAAGAAAGTCTTAGCTTGTGTCTAAGCATTTGTTCCTAGAGTGATCAGGTTGTGATCAGGATACTCTAGAAGACTTAGTCGTGGGCTAAGTGGAAAACCATTGTAATATGTTGCGATTAGTGGAATAAATCCTCAGGTGAGGTAAATCACTCCGTCGGGGAGGACTGGAGTAGTTTAGTTAACAACGAACCAGGATAAAAATAACTGTGCAATTTATTTTTATCGTCCAAGTTTTTAGACTACACTTATTCAAACCCCCCTTTCTAAGTGTTTTTCTATCCTTCACGGGGCTCAGGACTTATACTCGGGGAGAGGCCCGTTTATTCAAAGCTATGTAAACAAATATTTACAAGGGAGGTTGGGACTTATACCTACATGGAGGCCCATGGTATTTTTGGGAAGATTCAAAGAAAACCTTCATTTTTTGTTATTCGAGGTCAAAAAACAAATTGATCGAGGTATGTACAACAAAGTTGTATGTACAATGAAATACCTAATTTCATGTAAGAGAATGGGACTTATACCTATGTGGAGGCCCATGTTTTATTTTATAAAACATGGTTGATTGTTTTGTTAAAAACGCGAGGTTTCGTCGTTTGAAAATAGTTTGAAAGTTTTGTTTCGAAAGAAGTTTTCTATTTAAAGAAAAAACTGTACAAAGAAAAGGAAAGGGACTTACACTCTCTAATATTCGAGAGGCTCCTTATTTTGAAAATCAATTGATCAACCCAAAAGATTTGATCAAGAGTTTCTTTTTGAAAACAAAGTCAAAAAAGTTTTATTTGTTTTGAAAAACGGTGATCGTTTGTTTTAAGATGGTTTGAAATTTTGAAAGAAATCAACTTAATTAAGATAAAAATAAAGATTATACTTAATTAATACCTAAATGATTAGGGTTTGATCACAAAATACTTACAAGTGATTAAGTTTGAAAAATCAAATGAAAAACAATATTTAAAGTATTAAAAAAACACTTAAAAACATGTCATTTTAAACCTATTAAAAATGTATTAAATAAATATTTTTTTGTGATTTTTTTTTTTGAATATTCATAAAATATATGTGTTAAATAAGAAGTGTACAAAAAATGAAGTGAAAATGGATTAATTTGATTGGTTAATTAATTAGATGAAGTTGTGTAAGAAATGAAAGGAAAATAGTGATAAAAAATAAGGTTTGTCTTCACAAGGACTTGAACCCACGCCCTTATGTTCATCATTCAAAAACATAACCAATTGGACCACGCGCGTGGTCTGATAAACAAAGGCATTGAAAAGATTATATTTTGAATCAATTTCCTAAGTTCAGAACCAAAAATATGGCGCCAAGAACATGAATCCTTTTTGAATTTGAAAATTCTCAAAACTGAATTGTTTGGATCAAGTGAATAGCCTATCTTGCTGATTTTTCACAAGGAACATGATGGTATCATTTAATTTCATTTATTTTTGCTCTAAGATCATTGATTTTCTGATGAATACGAAGAACCCTAATTCTATGATTCAATCTGAAATCGTGTATGTGCAAGTTATGATGCAATTGATTGAGAGTTAATGATCCATAAGTGTGCAGAAACAAGATGGCAAACCAGTTTTTCATTTATGATGCATGTATGATGGAGTTTGAAGTTCAAGAGAGATTACCTTAAAAATGGAAAAACTGAGAATCGAATCCTTGCCTGGAGGTGTTACAGGTGTTGTTTCTTGATCTGGATAGCTTCAATGGACCTTATGTAAGGTGTTTGAATGCTTGAAGTGGATTGAATTCATCTGGATCAAGGTGTGGAACTCGATTTGCAGTCACTTGGAGCATGAATCAAATTCGATGATTCTGATGTTACAGGTCATGGATGATGATTGGGATAGCTCACATGTGGTATATGGAATGTGTTTGGATGATTAGCTTGGACAGAATTGGCCTGGAATTGATTTTGGCATGACAAGGCTAGTGTTATGCATATTTGGGAAGTGAGGTAGTGATTCTGAGTTCTTGGTGTTTTTGGGAGGTTTCAATGGTTCAAACAACTTCCATATGATATTTTGGAAGTGTTAGAAGCATCACTTTGCCTAGACCTTCAAAGGTTTAGAGGTTGAGAATTTTACCTCTTTGAAAACTATGAAACTTGCAATTCAAGAAAGGAAGAGAAAACCTATGCTTATGAGGTTTTGGTGTGATTTAAAGAGTGGAAATGACCTCTATTTATAGGCCAAGCTTTCTGAATACAAAGCCTTTGCAAGTGGATCAAAGAGTGATGATTTGGCTTAAGAGATAAAATGGAATCTTTCACATTAAATGCAAGATGGTTAAAACCTAAACCATGGTTAAAATTGGCTATGCTTCTTATCTCTTTTCAATCTGTCTACAAACCAGAAATATCTCCCAATTATTGCATGTATATGTCATTGCTTGCATCATAAGGTAAAATAGTGCATAACTTTGGCAAGAATGACTTGTAATTTCAAGTGAAATCCTCACTAATGGCAAAATTCAAAACCATAGCTATGCTCCATATTTTTCCATGCTCTTGGACATTTTGGAAAGCTCATGTTATGTACTTCAAAACCCTAGTTGAAAGTTTCTTCAAGACCTTTAAGGAAATGGGTGAAAAAAATCCATGAACTTTGAAGAAAATGAGATTTTAAGTGAAATTTTCAAAAGATACCAACTTTGAAGCTCCATATCTCTTAAATGGTTGATCTTTTGGAAAAAAAATTTATGTGACAAAGTTGTTCATTGGATCAAAATCTACAACTTTCATGTTGGAAGTTTTTTTCAGTTTGTAGGTGAAATTTTGAGTTATTCCCTTCCAAAGTTTGGAAAAAACCATTGAAAAACACTTAGAAAATTTTCTAAGTATGAAAGTCAAACTTTTGACTTTTTGATTCTTGATTGATTTTCTTGATTTTCCTTGATCAAATGACTTCATATATCATATATTGATGATTTAAAACTTCAAAAGTCATGGTTGACCAAAATTTCCAAAAAGTCAATGGTGATCTTGTACAGTTGACTTTTTCAGACGAATCGCGTTTCTGGAGATTTCAAATGAACCAAGCTATCCTCACCAAATGAATGGTATGAAGGGATCACATTGAGTTATTGGAGGACCTTGAGCCATGGTTTAAGTTGTGGCACCATGTTCTGATTAAAAAGTCAGTTGTTTAGGTGAATTAGGTCAAAAACCCTAATTGTCGACCTGATGAGATTGATGACTGTGGATCTTGAATTGAGATACAATTTCCATTGGATATTTTCATAGGGATTATTTGAAGATGATTGAAAATTTTGAGTGATCCCCTGGAGCTTGTTAGGGTTTCCCAAATGTGATCCCTGATTTTAGTCCCTGATAGTTCAAAACCCTAATCTGATGATTTGAAACTTCACTGTTGATCAATCTTTGTGTAGGAGGTGTCTTGAGCCAATAGATTAGGTCAAAATGATGTACTTGGGGGCTTGAGGTCATGTCCCAAGTCATTAGGTCAAATCCTGAGCAAAAGTCAGGAGTATGCTATCTTCAGTCAAAACCCTAATCTGGTTGATTCAGAGCTTTTGGAGCTGGTTGAAATGAATCTTTGAGAATCAAATGTTGACTGTTGATTAAGATGATTCATTTGAGATGAAGGGAGAACAAAACCCTAATTGATTGTTACTTGTACTGATGAGTGATTTCTTGTTTAAAACATGCTGAGTCACAAGTAGCAAACACAAGCTATGCAATTTGTTAGAGATGCAAATGATGCATATGCTGTGATATGAGGTGGTATCTTAGGTCAAAAATTGGGGTATGACAGATAAGAACATAATTATTGATAATATTGGTAATAATAATAAGAAATGACTATTTGTTTATGATTTATTAAACTTCAAAATAATATTTTAATTTAACCTAATATTGGGTGACAATCTTAGAATGTTAAGCCCACTGATAGATACACCCTCTTAGATTTCTTCCCAGACCCAAATAAATAAACTCACCCTCATTTTATATTACTAAGCCCAATTATATACATACTTGTTTTTAAATACACCTCTCTATTTAACAACTTAAATATGCATCTCATAAGCAACAATTATTTTGAATATTTGAAGCAAATCATAATTCTTTTAAATATGCACCCTACAAATTTAATTTAAATGCACAGAGGAAAGGAAAATAAATCGTTGATGCTCGAGGCAGTCAAATTTGGTGTATGACATGTAGCATTGCATTCTTTGTGACATTGCATAATTTTTGATTGCATGATGTTTGACAATTCGTGAATAAGTGAGATTTAATTAAGGAATGTGACTAAATTATGTGATGATGTTGTGAGTAGATGATGATGTGCAGGTGTGAGTAAATATGTGAAGTATGAGGATACACATGCGTTAGTATATGTATAATTATTGATGCCTATTGTATAACTACTATATTTCTCCTTTATGTCTTCTATAATGACTATGAATTACTCACCCTTTCTGTTTGAATGTTACCTCCACGTGGGTAACGCGCAAGTAATCAAGAATAGTTCGTTGGTGTTTAGAGGATAGTTTCATGAAATCTTTTAGCGCTTTATTTGGAATAAAGATGGTCTTGCTCTCTTACGTAACATCGGGGTTGGGGTCATTTTATTGGAACAATGTCATTCTTTTAATTGTTTTGAGATCTGAACTATCTGTTGTGGTATTTAAGATGTTTTGAAATATGAAGTCCGCTATGAGAATTTGAATTACAATTGTTATCATTGAAGAAGTATTTTTATTTTACAATTTGAAAACCCGTGTTACAGAGAAGGACGTTTTATTATGAAGTTTTTATCAAGGTGACACTCTAGTTTGTGATTCGTGTTAATTTAATTATTAGAATTTATGCGAATTATATATGTGGGTTTAGATGGGTGTTACAACCTCCCACTTATCTAAAAATCCAAGACGAGCGTTCATTTGAATACTCCAGTTTTCGTAGTTAGACGTTGTTAGTCGTTGTAGTGGCATTTCACTCATCACGTTCGCCATTAGCTCTAATGCCAATTTGTTGATATAAATACTACTTTATATATTGCTCTCTTGCTTATTGAAATGAAAATACAACAAAGTCTTTATAAAGACCCAAGATACTACTATTCTAGGAATTAAAATGCAACTGAGTTCTATTAAAAGACCACTAACCTCTTAGCCTTTCCACTATAAGAACTTTTTATTTGTCCACTGACTTCTAAATTAAAACTCATTTAAAAAATTAAACACATACTTCATACTCTCTTTTATAGAATTATTAAGTAGAGTTGATTTTTGCAAAATCAAGAGTCTTTTTTCCATCATGAGAACTCCTAAAGTAGTTGTCCATATAATCCTGCCACAAGACATCTCTATAACCAGCAAATCCATCTTTCTTCACCAATTCTGGAAATGGGCCAATCCTCTCAATAAACATAGGAAGACTGAACATTGGAACTGATACTCTTGATTGTGTGGAAGTTGTCAGTACTCTATGTTCAGCACTTTTATATTTTCCATTGCTAAGTACCTTCAAGTAAAATACAAAAGGATTATTAGTTATGATGCAAAGTACATTAGTACAATTTTAAGATTTTAACTATGGCGTATTTTTTTTATTTAAAGATATATCAAACCTCTAAAGCATCACCAACATTGATGACTAAAGCTTCCTGGATTGGAGGAATTTCAAGCCACACTTCTTTTTCATCATTACTCTCATCTTCTGATTTAACATGCAATCCACCAATTCCATCTTGAAGAAGAATTGTGATAGTTCCTGAGTCTGAGTGACGCACTGTACCGGCGGTGAGTTCTGGATTTGGACATGCTGGATAGTAGTTCATGTTAACCATCTTTGTACCAATAAGACTCTCCATTTTTGACTCATCTAGTTTCACTCCAAGTTTATCAATTAATATTTTTAATAAGTCTCTCGCTATCTTGGATGATAACTTCAAATATTCAAGTGCAACTTCCCTGCAAATTGAGTGAAATAAATAATTCAACAAAACCTATAATGTCTAATATGTATGCTATATTAGATTGGACTTACTTGCATATATTAGGCCAATGTTGAAGAGCACCTTCATCACAACTATAAACCATATTGATATAATCTTTCCATTCCAACACTTTTTCTAACTCAGGTACAAAGCTAGTTTTATATCTCGTATTACTCGCACTATTGCGGTAAATAACTTTCTCCTCTGGTGGCAAGTTGAAGAAAGAGTGTGCTGAATCTTTAAGTGATTCCAACAACTCGGGAGGAACACAATGATTCACTACTTGAAAGAATCCAAGTGTCTCAGCAGCTCTAACAATTTCATCCACCACTTTTTCATGTTCTGGCCCATTGAGTTTTGATAAATCAATAGGTTGAATTTCACATGGTTTTGAGTTTAGTTTGTTGATTCTGTTGTTTATGGGTTGTATGTATATTTTTGGAACCTCTGATAAACCTGAGTCAACTAAACCTTTGATCCCATTTCCATCTTTTACAACAAAGTTGTACAATGAATCCGAGGAGTTGGAAATTTGTGCCATGAAAGTGTGTAATTTTTTATGCTTGGATTAAGAGGAAATTGTTGTGAAAGAAGGAAACTTATTAACGAATGTAACATGAGTGATATGCTTTTATAAGTCTTCGTAAGTGAAAAATAATACACATAAGGAGTTCAGCCATGGTTAAAAAGTTAGAAAAAAAAACGGTTTAAAAATATATTGACATAAGGACTAATACGACTTGATTAAATTTAGCAAAAAATTAAATAGATACTATTTTTTATTTATGAATTTATTTGACCTCTCCAATTTTTGTGAGGAACTAAAATACTAAAATAGTTCTTTACCTTAAAATAAAAGAACAAAGCACAAAAAGTAAAAGAAAATTACACAAAATTCAAACACAAAAATTTGTATTGATAATATCAAAAAATGATATATTTGTAAAGACTAATCACATAATTAAACCTTAAGTAATTAATCTTTCAAAATAAAAAATATTCATTTGAATTCTTTCATAGTAGCTATCATTCTTCGTACCTTTCTATGTCTCGATACTATCTCATCTTCTCTTTAACAATAAAAGAATTAGATTTTCTTTCTCCCCAAATTACTATGGCCAAATATACGACATCCTCATCCACTCTCATTTTCCAATATTATTTTTTGTTTTTGTTTGTTGCACCATTCTCATTCCCCAATATTGTTTTTGTTTGTTGCACCATTCTTATTTCCCAATACGATTTTTTTTTTGTTTTTGTTTGTTTCACCATTCTCATTTACCAATATTATTTTTTGTTTTTTTTGTTGCACCATTCCCCAATATTGTTTTTTGTTTTTGTTTGTTGCAACGTTCTTATTTCTCAATATTATTTTTTTGTTTTTGTTTGTTTCACCATTCTCATTTTCCAATATTATTTTTTATTTTTGTTTGTAGGACCATTCTCATTTCCCAATATTATTTTTTGTTTTTGTTTATAGGACCATTCTTATTTACCAATATTATTTTCTGTTTTTGTTTGTTGCACCATTCACATTCCCCAAGATTGTTTTTTGTTTTTGTTTGTTGCACCATTCTTATTTCCCATTATTATTTTTTTGTTATTATTTGTTTCACCATTCTCATTTTCCAATATTATTTTTTATTTTTGTTTGTAGGACCATTCTCATTTACCAATATTACTTTTTGTTTTTTTTTGTAGGACCATTCTCATTTACCAATATTACTTTTTGTTTTTGTTTGTTGCACCATTCTCTTTCCCCAATATTGTTTTTTGTTTTTGTTTGTTGCACCATTCCCATTCCCCAAAATTGTTTATTGTTTTTGTTTGTTGCACCATTTTTATTTCCCAATATAATTTTTTTGTTTTTGTTTGTTTCACCATTCTCATTTTCCAAAATTATTTTTTATTTTTGTTTGTAGGACCATTCTCATTTACCAATATTATTTTTTGTTTTTGTTGGTTGCACCATTCTCATTCCCCAATATTGTTTTTTGTTTTTGTTTGTTGCACCATTCTTATTTCCCAATATTATTTTTTTGTTTTTGTTTGTTTCACCATTCTCATTTTCCAATATTATTTTTTATTTTTGTTTGTAGGGCCATTCTCATTTACCAATATTATATTTTGTTTTTGTTTGTAGGACCATTCTCATTTACCAATATTATTTTTTGTTTTTGTTTGTTGCACCATTCTCATTCCCCAATATTGTTTTTTGATTTTGTTTGTGGCACCATTCTTATTTCCCAATATTATTTTTTTGTTTTTGTTTGTTTCACTATTCTCATTTTTCAATATTATTTTTTATTTTTGTTTGTAGGACCATTCTCATTTACCAATATTACTTTTTGTTTTTGTTTGTAGGACCATTCTCATTTACCAATATTACTTTTTGTTTTTGTTTGTTGCACCATTCTCATTCCCCAATATTGTTTTTTGTTTTTGTTTCTTGCACCATTCTCATTCCCCAATATTGTTTTTTGTTTTTGTTTGTTGCACCATTCTTATTTCCCAATATTATTTTTTTGTTATTTTTTGTTTCACCATTCTCATTTTCCAATATTATTTTTTATTTTTGTTTGTAGGACCATTCTCATTTACCAATAGTACTTTTTGTTTTTTTTAGGACCATTCTCATTCACCAATATTACTTTTTGTTTTTGTTTGTTGCACCATTCTCTTACCCCAATATTGTTTTTCGTTTTTGTTTGTTGCACCATTCTCATTCCCCAATATTGTTTATTGTTTTTGTTTGTTACACCATTCTTATTTCCCAATATTATATTTTTGTTATTGTTTGTTTCACCATTCTCATTTTTCAATATTATTTTTTGTTTTTGTTTGTAGGACCATTCTCATTTACCAATATTATTTTTTGTTTTTGTTTTTTGAACCATTTTCATTCCCCAATATTGTTTTTTGTTTTTGTTTGTTGCAGCATTCTTATTTCCCAATATTATTTTTTTGTTATTGTTTGTTTCACCATTCTCATTTTCCAATATTATTTTTTATTTTTGTTTGTAGGACCATTCTCATTTACCAATATTACTTTTTGTTTTTTTTAGGACCATTCTCATTCACCAATATTACTTTTTGTTTTTGTTTGTTGCACCATTCTCTTACCCCAATATTGTTTTTCGTTTTTGTTTGTTGCACCATTCTCATTCCCCAATATTGTTTATTGTTTTTGTTTGTTACACCATTCTTATTTCCCAATATTATATTTTTGTTATTGTTTGTTTCACCATTCTCATTTTTCAATATTATTTTTTGTTTTTGTTTGTAGGACCATTCTCATTTACCAATATTATTTTTTGTTTTTGTTTTTTGAACCATTTTCATTCCCCAATATTGTTTTTTGTTTTTGTTTGTTGCAGCATTCTTATTTCCCAATATTATTTTTTTGTTATTGTTTGTTTCACCATTCTCATTTTCCAATATTATTTTTTATTTTTGTTTGTAGGACCATTCTCATTTACCAATATTACTTTTTGTTTTTTTTGTAGGACCATTCTCATTTACCAATATTACTTTTTGTTTTTGTTTGTTGCACCATTCTCTTTCCCCAATATTGTTTTTTGTTTTTGTTTGTTGCACCATTCTCATTCCCCAATATTGTTTATTGTTTTTGTTTGTTGCACCATTCTTATTTCCCAATATAATTTTTTTGTTTTTGTTTATTTCACCATTCTCATTTTCGAATATAATTTTTTATTTTTGTTTGTAGGCCCATTCTAATTTACCAATATTATTTTTTGTTTTTGTTTGTTGCACCATTTTCATTCCCCAATATTGTTTTTTGTTTTTGTTTGTTGCACCATTCTTATTTCCCAATATTATTTTTTTGTTTTTGTTTGTTTCACCATTCTCATTTTCCAATATTATTTTTTATTTTTGTTTGTAGGGCCAATCTCATTTACCAATATTATATTTTGTTTTTGTTTGTAGGACCATTCTTATTTACCAATATTATTTTTTGTTTTTGTTTGTTGCACCATTCTTATTCCCCAATATTGTTTTTTGATTTTGTTTGTGGCACCATTCTTATTTCCCAATATTATTTTTTTGTTTTTGTTTGTTTCACTATTCTCATTTTCCAATATTATTTTTTATTTTTGTTTGTAGGACCATTCTCATTTACCAATATTACTTTTGGTTTTTGTTTGTAGGACCATTCTCATTTACCAATATTACTTTTTGTTTTTGTTTGTTGCACCATTCTCATTCCCCAATATTGTTTTTTGTTTTTGTTTCTTGCACCATTCTCATTCCCCAATATTGTTTTTTGTTTTAGTTTGTTGCACCATTCTTATTTCTCAATGTAATTTTTTTGTTTTTGTTTGTTTCACCATTCTCATTTTCCAATATTATTTTTTATTTTTGTTTGTAGGACCATTCTCATTTACCAATATTATTTTTTGTTTTTGTTTGTAGGCTGCCCCTTATTTAATCGTCTTATACTCGAAGGTGAGATTGGCGCTAGCCTTTCGAGCATTCGAGGTAGAAGAAGATTAAATATCAAAGTACCAGAAATTTGTCCTAAAGAGAAGATGGTGTGAATGTTATCCTTATTTTTTGTTATCTGCTGGGGAAAGAGAATTTTTATTTTTCTTTCTAGTGGAAGAATTTATGGTGAGTAATGGTTGAATGGGGATAGCTTGTAACGTAGCCCAAGGTGCCAATACAAGGTTCTCAAAGGAAATGTTTACTACATGGAAGTGGTCGGAGCAGAAGTATGTCTGGTGGGAAGGTAAGATAGACAAGTGTTTTAAAGGAGATACAGACGAGTATCGACAGAATGACACATACGAGCATCAAAAGGGAGATACAGACGAGTATCGAAAGAATGACACGTACGAGAATCAAAAAGAAGATACAGACGAGTATCGAAAGAATGACACGTACGAGCATCAAAAGAAGATACAGACGAGTACCAAAGGAACGACACATACGAGCATCAAGAGAAGATACATACGAGTACCAAAGGAATGACACATACGAGCATCAAAAGAAGATACATACGAGTACCAAAGGAACGACACATACGAGCATCGAAAGAAGATACATACGAGTACCAAAGGAACGACACATACGAGCATCGAAAGAAGATACATACGAGTACCAAAGGAACGACACATACGAGCATCGAAAGAAGATACAAACGAGTATCGAAAGAATGACACATACGAGCATCAAAAGGGGATACAGACGAGTATCGAAAGAATGACACATACGAGCATCAAAAGGAGATACAGACGAGTATCGAAAGAATGACACATACGAGCATCAAAAGGAGATACAGACGAGTATCGAAAGAATGACACATACGAGCATCAAAAGGAGATACAGACGAGTATCGAAAGGATGACACATACGAGCATTAAAAGAAGATACATACGAGTATCGAAAGAATGACACATACGAGCATCAAAAGGAGATACAGACGAGTATCGAAAGAATGACACATACGAGCATCAAAAGGAGATACAGACGAGTATCGAAAGAATGACACATACGAGCATCAAAAGGAGATACAGACGAGTATCGAAAGAATGACACATACGAGCATCAAAAGGAGATACAGACGAGTATCGAAAGAATGACACATACGAGCATCAAAAGGAGATACAGACGAGTATCGAAAGAATGACACATACGAGCATCAAAAGGAGATACAGACGAGTATCGAAAGAATGACACATACGAGCATCCAAAGGAGATACAGACGAGTATCGAAAGAATGACACATACGAGCATCAAAAGGAGATACATACGAGTATCGAAAGAATGACACAGACGAGTGTTTGAGAAGCTTGGTAGATGGACTTACTAGGGATTGGGATTTGGATTCGAAAATGGTGTGCCTGGACGAGAGGCGAGGGATGCGCAACAAGGGGGTTGGATATGAAAAATTTTCCCGTACGAGGGAAGGAATCACGGAGACTAGGGACGACTAGGCTCGGCAATAAGATGACAGTAACCACGGGGGATTACGAGGATATTGATGCTGACGAAGCATAAGAGTTACATTGATCCCTCAGGCCAAAAGGCGGGGTGTAACTCTTCAAGAGTGGCAATCGTTCGAATCGCCACACACCAAGTAGATTATTCAAACGATTGAAAAATGAAATGGGTTAAATGCCCACCCTCATTCGCACTCTAATTTTCGCGCGGCACACGGGAAATAACCACGACAAGACTAGGGACGACTAGACTCGACAAGAAGATGATAGTAACCACGGGGGATTACGGGGATATTGATGCTGACGAAGCATAAGAACTACATTAATCCCTCAGGCCAAAAGGCGGGGTGTAACTCTTCAAGAGTGGCAATCGTTCGAATTGCCACACACCAAGTATGGTTATTCAAACGATTGAAAAATGAGATGGGTTGAAAGCCCACCCTCATTCGCACTCTAATCTTCGCACGGAACACGGGAAATAACCTCGGAGACAACGATTCTGACGAAGAAAGACATTGCATCCGATCCATATTGGGGAGATTTCTTTTGGGGTTGAGGACACCAGGTATCGGCACCATGGCTGGAGGAGATTTGTAATGGAGTAGCAGATATCAATCGGAGTTTGTAAGGACAAATTTTTTTTGTATGTGGGGGAGTATCGTTGTCTTGATTGAGTGCTGGTTTGTATTATCTGGCTTATGCCCTGTATGCATGTTTGAATTTTTCTATGGCGTAATGATCCGCTTTGACGGATATGCTACGCTTTTGAGGATGCAATGTTATATGCAGTGAACACTATATGCAGGATGCCAAATAAAGGCATTAGTGAAGTAAACACCAGGGAGAATACCCTTGGTGTTAAGGACCATGTAGAGGTGCTAAAAGATATTGGACTTTGATTTGTAAGATGCACTTTTCTTTGACTTGAAGAATGATTTCTGACTTCTCACCATGTGCCACTGCTTGGAGGATTTTCAGTTTAAGGAGATTCCCTCGATTCACCATGTTAGGGATGAGAAATCCAGGTGACGAGCCTTGGTTAGGGAAGTAGGACGACTCCTAGGAGAAATAAACTCCTATGCTTGAGAAATGGAACGAACTCTCGGGAGAAATAAAATTCGTGCTTGGGGAAAGACCAAGTTTCCAGGAGAAATAAACTCCTATGGTTGGGGAGAGACAAGATAACTCGAAAGTTTGTGCCCCAAGCTTCGTGACCTACGGAGGAATTCCCCTCAGAGGATTTTGGCATCACAAATACTCGAGATAATTTTCCCCAGTATGTTCAAGCGTTTGAAGTAGTCCGTCCATATCAACGGATCCTTGAAGAGATTTGTCGAATCTCGACGCAACTGCCCCAGATTGACTGAACTTGAGAGAGAATCCTCCACTTAATTGCCCCAGATTAGGTACATCTTACTAGAATCCTCAAGATTTCTTTGTTTTGAAGTCAAACAAACACGGAAACAACTTTACCACGCTCAACGGAGTCTTCAAACTCTTCCCCCCCAGAGTAATCAAAGAACGCATCAATTGTCTATGCCCAACGGATTCCTTTAGAGACCTGTCCCTTGGTGGTCAACATTTGAGATGATTAGCTTTTACTCCTCGGAGTTCTCGAGCCTTTTATACTTTGACATGATCAAGTTACTCACTGATTCTCATCCTGAAATTTCTTTGATGTTTAAGCAGATGTTTGTATGCAAAAGAATGTTAATTCTAGGAATGATAATTCTAATGCAAAGTGTACGTTAGTCTTGAAGTTTAAAGAAACTTTTTTATTGAAATGAGGTTGCGACCTCTTGTGAATGGATCACTAGTTGACACAACCTCGATTTTTGCATGTGGAAGATAAAGCAAACATACAATACCAACATGCATATGAGTCTCGCTTCATTGGGAGTCAGTTAAATGCTATCTCATCGGAGTGCGTTTTCGAAATAAACCCTACTTCAATTAGGACTTTTAAGGATTGTAACTTGGTCGGGTTCGCGGTTTAAAGAAACAAAGGATTTTTAGGCTCAAAATTATTTGTACCCACCCCCTTCATGATGTTCTCCGATCCTATGTTCAGTTAACTCGACATGAGTGTTCATCCCTCACAAGGAATTTTGAAATGGTTGAAGAATCGATGGGGTTTTTTTTTTGGACATGGCAGTCACTCACCTTTCATTTTTGGTGTCTGATCACACGACTTTGTTCTTTTGACGAGGATCTTTATTTTGTAATCCTTGTTTTTCGCTTCTGCTTTGCTTTTCTTTTTTTTTTATTTCCCTAACTTTTGCCTGGACGAATTCATTTGAATTTTATTTTGGAGTCCAGCGGGATGCCCTAACTTTTGCCTAAGTCACTTATTTTCATGTTATTGACTTAGCGGGCTCTTTCTTTTCTCTTTTTTTTAATTCTCCTTTTTGAACAAGTCGTGTGATGTTGCGTTGCTCTCGATTTGTTTGGAAGAATTGTGACTGCCTCACTCCTTTGATTTGATGAAGGATTACCATTGTGGTATCGTCATCTCTTGATCTCTTGATGGAATAAGGATAATCATTGCGGTTTTGAAATTCCTCAACCTTTTGAAGGATAACCATTGTTGTATCCTTAGATGCATACCCTTTTGGTGAGTTTTGAACACTCAATCAAGTTAAATGAACACTACCCTGCCCCCAAGGTTAAAATAAGGGTTTTTTATGATTAGAAAAGAAACTACTTCTTCAAGGCTCAAAGGGGTTGACAAGGGTCTATCTTCCTTATATCTCCGGTGTTTGGGGATTTGAAACAATGCCTGTACATCCTCAGTAGGGTTTTTTATTCAAAAACACATGGTTAGAGATTTTGCATTTTTATTTTTCATCATTCTCCCTCAGTTTTTTGCCTATGCAAGCGATTAGTAAAGTTGGTATCGTAATGCCAAAAGCATTTTTATGAGTGAAAACGAATGGATTGCTTCAAGACGAACATAAACAATGTATTTTTATTTTCATTAAACGATTAACAAGCTTTTACATGCTAACAATGCTTAAACAAACAATGAAATGTTACGAATGAGAATGCAATGAAGAACTGAATGGCCGCCATTGTTGAGGAGACTTGACTCCGTATGGACTTATTGCTCTTGAATACTTTCTGCAGTTTTGAGACCTCATGCATGAACCTCTTGGAGTGAACGACACACAATCCTTAATTGAATGGCTTTGTGCTCAAGCATGGTAGTCACTTAGCATTATCATGTGAACACTTCAGATTACTTCAAAAGAGAACTCCAACAAAGATACCCAAGAGTTGTAAATTTTTGCCTCACTTTAGGGATTCGAGCAATGCGAGTGATGCAATGCTCAAGATAAGAGTACGTCTTGCTTAACCCTCAATCGGGAGCCCCAAGTATAGTTGCTAGAGTAGTAATCTCCATCTTAAACGGAAGAACCTTGTATGGTTATCAAATTGAAGAGATCTTTTGTGGTGAAGAAGACCCAATACACGAACCTTAACCAATTGAAATTCCGACAAATGGGGAAGAAAATGGGCACAAGGCAGTCACATCAATTTGTTTCTCATATCCCTTTTGTTTCTGGTTAACAAACGAAGGCCACTGAGAAGGAAATTCTGAGAAAAGTTAATTGGGATATGAAGCAAAACCTTGAGAATGAGAAGCGTTGTGTAAAACACTCTTGATTACCACGCGGAAAAAGATTCTGATGAAGTCACCCAGGAATTTGTAATGCTTTAAGGGATTCGAGCAATGCGAATGATGCAATTCTCAAGATAAGAGTACGTCTTGCTTATCCTTCGATCGGGAGCCCCAAGCAATTTCCACATATGCACAAGAGGTAGTTACCACTTTAGCTTCAATATCCAAACCATTCAGAGTGAGAGTAAATGACCCTTGCAATTCTTTTTACATCAGGCACAAACCAACAATATCTAAATCAGCGGAGTCATGACCTTTTTTATGGCTTCCAAACTTTCTTCCAAGAGGTGGACCTTTTGTCAATTTCAATACTCGGAAACTTGAAGACTTCAATGATGTGGACTCTCTTTACCAAGAATAAGAATCTCAACATTATTTCAAACATTCTGATTCATAGGACCTTCTTCTAGGGCGAGATTAACATTTGCATTTGGCCTCTGAGGAACTTTTCTCAATTCTTATTGTCAAAGAGAAAAGGCTTGGATAACCTCCACACACTAATTCATGTTGGTCTCCATTTCTGTTCTTACCTCAGTCAAAACCCCACGGAGTTGTTTCATTGTTAACTTTCAAGCACATAACGGTGAGAAGCCAATTACCTTGTTGATGTCAAAGTCTGAATAGAAAGGGCTCCATAAGCTTCTGAGCGAACCATGAAATGCATGCTAGTATGAATGCATGTTTCATTTCCAAGGGATCCTAAAGTCTTTTCACTAACTTCTTGTTTCTCTTTTTTCTTTTGAAATCAAGGCTTTGTTTTGTATAGAATATCTTTTCTTTTCTTTTTTCTGCTTTTCTATTTCCTTTTTTCTTTTTCTCTTTTTTTTTGGAAATAGACTTTAGGATCCCCCATAAATGAAGTGGATAAAACAATGATGTTATGCAATGCAACAACATGGATCGAGATCCATATAATCTTAGTAACCACTGTACAATCCTCTGAATAACTGATACAGGTCAAATGTCACAGGATCAAAGGTCCGACACCTTTTTGAATACCAGGAAAACCAATAGTCACCAACAGAACAGAATAGTCACCAATGGTACCTGTCATGTATATCCCACCCCACTCACAGGTTAATCTAAGTCAAGGTAGGTCAATGGCTTCCAGCGTTATCAGTTCTCCTGAAACACCATCATTGTCGCAAATACATGCCAACAACGGTATCTCATTTGATACTCGACTGGTCGTGGGTCTCATGATCGCAATCAACAGAACCTGACATTCTGTTGGCGTCATGACTATCCACTCTATCCTAGGTATCCTATGTGTCAACTCTGGCCTGGGTATTGGGCCTTTTACCTCATAGAACATCCCACCCAACCTGCAAACAGTGAGAATATATGGTCCCGAAGGGGATCCCAATCCAGTCCAGATGCATGCGGAAAGTAAACATGATATGCAAGCAGGAAAGTAAACAGGACATGCGAAACATAAAATAAAGGCACGTATAGACAGAACATAGCACACCCAGTAAATATACAAACAAACGGATAGGCTAGGATCGACTCACTAAGGATGGACCCGCAATAGGTCTAGCAACATCCCCAGCAGAGTCGCCAGCTGTCGCACGCTCGCGAAAAATGAACAGAGTCGCCACCAATATATTTATCCCATAAGGGAAAGGAATGTCAGAAAACCTAACAAAGGAAGGAACAGGGTCTTGCGACCAGAGAATCTAGGTACGGGCGTCGGTTACGCGAGGGGAAGGTGCTAGCACCCCTCACGCCCATCGTACTCGATGGTATCCACCTATGTCTGTTTCTATCTAAAGGGTGTATAACTATGTCTATGTCTAAATGCGAAATGAATGCAAAATGTAGGGAAAACAAAGAATTGTACTCGCACGGGCCCTACCCCGCTGCCTACGTATCCTTTTCAGGAATCAGAGTTACCGTAGCTCGGCTCACGATTTTCGGTTTGTTTTTGTGTTTTTTAATTGGGCGGAGTCAACGTTCGCACTCTTGCATAAGGGATCGACCTACGATGCGTACGAGTGGAAATGACATTGCCCTTAGGTGCCAACGAGGCAAAAGAAAAAGAAATGATTGGTTTGTGTCTTTTAAAGTGTTTTAAGGTGTTTTTTGGTTGGGTATTTTTTAAGGGGAATTTACTTCGCGATACCGGGCCACTCACCACTTTCTCTACTTTGCTTTAGTCTGAACCATTGTTAGGTGTTTTAAGGTGTTTTTTGGTTGGGTATTTTTTAAGGGGAATTTACTTCGCGATTCGAATCACATAAAATGTATAATGATCGAGAAGCAGATTAGGGAATGAATCCCACTCACTTCCATCCCATTATGTAATGTTTGAGAAACAGATTAGGGAATGAATCCCACTCATTTCTCCCCCATTGATTAATGTTTGAGAAACAGATTAGGGAATGAATCCCACTCATTTCTCTCCCATTAAGTAGTGACCGAGAAACAGATTAGGGAATGAATCCCATTCGTTTCTATGCCACTAAGCGATTGAGAAACAGATTAGGGAATTAATCCCACTCATTTCTCCATCACTTTCTTAATGTGATTCGCATCTTCCTTTTATTAATGTTTTAAAGAGTTAAAAAAGAAAAAGAATGCAATAGGGAACTAGATCTAACATTCTAATCTATGTTATTCTGATCTACAAATGGTCCTAAGGTCGAGGATAACTATCCTATCTCAATTCCTCTTAACAAAGGAGGAAGAGTCTAAGGGAACATGGCAAGTACATAGCAAGAGATAAACAACATCAAAGCAAGAAATGAGAGGCTAAGCATGGAAACAAGAGAAAGAAGCCCCAAGTCAGTAGCAAAACAAGGGATTGAATGTCCCAAATCAAATACAAAAGCATCACGGTATCGTGCAAAAACATCCACAAGAAGTTACCAAAGTATCGCATGCGTCGTTACTTACCAATTAGCGGACAAACCTCATTTAATCAAAACAAAAACAAGTGAACATATGAGCTAGGCTTGAAGTCAGTAGCAAACTCATTCATTTAGTTCCAATATCCTATGTTAATCTATATTAGTAAATTAGCATGAGGCAATACAAAACTCTACCCAAAACTAGACAACACTAGGTTAATACTAGCTAAACGGTTTCGAATTGTGAATGAAGTTAGAAACATGCAATCAAATGGTACAAGTCAGTAGCAAATAGCCTCTACTAGATGCCTAAACAATCACAAAATCATGCCAAGGGGTTTCACACAAAATTACGGGTCATTTGTACAAGTTACGGTGCGATCGTCAATAAAAAACAAGTTATTTACATGTGATAAAGGAAAATCAAGTAAAATAGGAAAACGTGATCTAAAATTTTCAATTCCAGGTCTTAGGACCTCTAAACATCCCTAATTATATGTACAAAAGGAACCAACATTATTGCATGAATGCATTTCAATTTGAGAGCACAAACGTCACAAGTATCTATTAGAAACGCATATTAATCGAGTTAAACAAAGCTAACCAAATACCAATCAAAACAAAGAATTAGGAAATCATTTTTTTGTACACAACATCATGGGTTAGTCTACAACAATCATACAAAAGGTGGTGCCACGGGCCTTCAAAGGGGTGTAGATTGCAATCCGTTTGGCCCAAGTCAATGATCCATCAGCTTTTCTAATCCACTCAGATTTTTTTGTTTATCCAGATTTATGAACAATTAAACATAACTAAACACCAATCAGTCCTAATTAATCATATCAAAACTCACGCTGATGCTAAAGAGAAATTAAAAAGGGAATTAGGTTTAGAGGCTGTGACCGTTCAACTCACCGAACAAGCTTTCTTCCTCCTTCTCAAGAACTCACGGCGGCCGGACCTCCGGAGAAGACCTTCGTTCCACCATGATCCAACAATCTCCATCGTCTTAGTCTGCATCAATGGTTTCTCGACCTAGCTCTTCTTTCATCTCTGATCTTTTCTCGTCATGAATTCGCCTCACTTTCTGTTTAAGATCCCAAACGAACTTCTTCTTTCTTCCGCCTCTTAATGTTGTTGTTTACGGTGAACATGTCTGATGCCGAAGTCGCAACGATCCGATAATTGAAGACTGAAGGAGCATTGCGATGTCGTTTTCGGATTGAAGCTTGCGTAGTTGTTGTTGAACGAAGCGCGTGATGATGATGATTGTTGATGAAGAGCGTTCTTGGCGATGATGCAGATGAAGAACGTTGATGTTGTTGGAGGTCGATGAAGATTGGAGAAGTGTTGAATGTGAAGTTGACGACGAACGTGAATTGGTGAATTGTTGATTCAGCGATGAAGATCGAAGATGATGAACACAGTTCAGAGATTGATTATGGCTAAGAATGGAAGGTTCCGAGAAGAAGGTGTGTTTCGATTCGGTTACCTGGTGAGTTACTCTTCTCAGAGGTTTGTTACGTTCTGTTTTCCGTTTGTTACAGCTTTTTCTCTTGTGAATGGAATGAAGGTTTTTTCGTAGGTAATCATGGTGGATTCAAGAAGATATGAAGAAGGTTATTGCGTGAAAAGTGATGTGATGGAGATGGGGAGAGGATTCGGTTATGGGTTGTTACGATCCTTTTTCTCTTGCGTTTTTTTGTCAATTTTTGTGATGATTAGAGGATGAAGATGATTGTGGAGTATGAAGATTCAGAGATGGGAACCGAGTGGAAGAAATGGTTGAGAGGCGGTTGGTGGTGAAGGGAGAGTCAAGTGATGAAGTGAATTGGAGGTGGTGAATCGTGAGAGGTAAGAATCGATTCTGTTACGTTTTTTGTTGTGAAGTTTTTTCAATTTGTTTTTCTACTTTGGCTTAGCTTTTCAATTATGCAATAGGTTTTGGGTTCGGTTTAGCCAGGAAACTTGGCTTGATGTCCAGGCTCATGGATTTCCTTTCTTTTGCTTTTATTTGAACCGGCTCCGGTTCGGTTTTCTCGTTTGGACGTGATATGGTGACCAATTTATTGATGCTGCACCTTTTTGAATTCATTTTCTTTTTTACCGCAGGATTTTCATATGGTCAATAGATGATTTCAGAAGATGAGAGATATGTGTCCACGTTGAATGGCTATGATGCTGCCTCAAGGAAAGCCCTGCCTATCATCCTTGTGCTTCCAGATGACGTTTTGGATTAGAACCTCCAATATAGAAACTGGGCTTTATCTGTGGTGCAAGAAAAGAGCTCAACGAGAATTTGAAAATGACGTAGCTCTGTATTTTGTATAATCTTTTTGTAGTTTGACTTTTGTAATTCATATTTGTTTTGTAATGGACATTTGAGTATTTTTGTAATGAAATGGAATGGACATTTGAAGCTTGAGTTTGAATTGGTGAATGAAGGATGACATATTAGATGATTAGAACAATGGTGAGAAATTGTTTGAAAAATTGAAATGGGTTTGAACTTGAATGCCTTTTTATATGAATAACTCCTTTATAAGGCTTTTGGATAATTTCAAGTTCCAGCAGATCATGGCCAAAGAAATTGATTTTTAAACACCTTGATCTTGTCCATTTTCCAAACTATCTCATCTGTATTTTCTATCCAAATTCCAACATATTTTCAACACACATCCTTTTGCATCGCAATCAACAAATTAATGAGAGAAATGATAAATCTTTGATCACAAGCAATCCATGACCTTATTTCTTGCATCACGTATTTAGTATCTTAGCTTGAATTACCCTCAATGAACAAAAAGGCCTTGAACAAAATTTGAATCATAAGGTCAATTAAATCATCGAATTCACCCTCAAATCATTGTGACCTTAATTTCAATCTCAATCCCTCAATTCAAACCAAACCACCAATCAATTACGTATAGCGGCGCCTTGAACACAATGAACCCACAAGTCTAACTCTCACATGATGACATGTATTGTACTTCAATTTGACATAAGAACAATTCTTTGAGGAATTCTTGAGGAAGATGAGAATTGGAGCACATAAGAACACCTCAACCTGAAAACCACTGAATCTCAGTTGAATTAACGATTGTAGACACTGCGCATAAGAACCATAATCCCCTTGCCTTTGATGAATCTTCATAGAGAAAGACCTTGCAGCTTTAGGAGAAAGAAGTCCATCATGAACGTCCATACAAAAACCTATCTTCCAAGACCTTTAATCCAATGCAAAGTTATTGATGAATGATGCATAATGCGTTAAATGACCTAATGGAGGTATGCAGATGAAATGCGAAGCTAAAGCCAGCTAGAAGTTAAAGGGTAGGACAAATTTGGGGTATGACAGTAGGACCATTCTCATTTACCAAAATTGTTTTTTGTTTTTGTTTTTTGCACCGTCTGCCTTAACAACAATATTTTTTTGTCTTAAGAATCCAATGTATATGGCCATAAATAACATAACTCATGTGCCCCTTCTTGAAATAATCTACATATGAAAGTCAAAAAAATCAATATTGTTGACTGCAGTCAATACTTTTATAATAACATTTGTTAAATATTAATTTATAATGGTTAGATTAATAACAATGATATTTAGCAAAATAGTTAGATTTGTAAAATACTGCAACATGATAAGAACTTAATTATTGATAATATTAGTAATAATAATAAGAAATGACTGTTTGTTTAGGATTTATTAAACTTCAAAATAATATTTTAATTTAACCTAATATTGGGTGGCAATCTTAGAATGTTAAGCCCACTGATAGATACACCCTCTTAGATTTCTTCCCAGACCCAAATAAATAAACTCACCCTCATTTTATATTACTAAGCCCAATTATATACATGTTTTTAAATACACCTCTCTATTTAACAACTTAAATATGCATCTCATAAGCAACAATTATTTTGAATATTTGAAGCAAATCATAATTCTTTTAAATATGCACCCTACAAATTTAATTTAAATGCACAGAGGAAAGGAAAAATAAATTGTTGATGCTCGAGGCGGTCAAATTTGGTGTATGACATGTAGCATTGCATTCTTTGTGACATTGCATAATTTTTGATTGCGTGATGTTTGACAATTCGTGAATAAGTGAGATTTAATTGAGGAATGTGACTGAATTATGTGATGATGTTGTGAGTAGATGATGATGTGCAGGTGTGAGTAAATATGTGAAGTATGAGGATACACATGCGTTAGTATATGTATAATTAATGATGCATATTGTATAACTACTATATTTCTCCCTTATTTCTTCTATAATGACAATGAATTACTCACCCTTTCAGTTTGAATGTTACCTCCACGTGGGTAACGCGCAAGTAATCAAGAATAGTTCGTTGGTGTTTGGAGGATAGTTTCATGAAATCTTTTAGCGCTTTATTTGGAATAAAAATGGTCTTGCTCTCTTACGTAACTAATTGGAACAATGTCATTCTTTTAATTGTTTTGAGATCTGAACTATTTGTTGTGGTATTTAAGATGTTTTGAAATATGAATTCCGCTATGAGAATTTGAACTACAATTGTTGTCATTGAAGAAGTATTTTGTTTTGACAATTTGAAAACCCGTGTTACAGAGCAGGACGTTTTATTATGAAGTTTTTATCAAGGTGACACTCTAGTTTGTGAATCGTGTTAATTTAATTATTATAATTTATGCGAATTATATATGTGACTTTAGATGGGTGTTACAACCTCCCACTTATCTAAAAATCCAAGACGGGCGTTCATTTGAATACTCCAGTTTTCGTAGTTAGACGTTGTTAGTCGTGGTAGTGGCATTTCACTCATCACGTTCGCCATTAGCTCTAATGCCAATTTGTTGAAATAAATACTACTTTATATCTTGCTCTCTTGCTTATTGAAATGAAAATACAACAAAGTCTTTATAAAGACCCAAGATACTACTATTCTAGGAATTAAAATGCAACTGAGTTCTATTAAAAGACCACTAACCTCTTGGCCTTTCTGTAGCAACCTGCCTAAAAATTAAGCTTTTAGAGTCGCCACCTATTCTGAAGGGCGAATATGAAACCCTACGTAGATACGAGATTCGGGGTAAGATACTATATTCAGGTCGAGGGAAGGTGTTAGGCACCCTCAACCCTTTCCTAAAGGCTAACACTTAAAGATAAAGGTTTACGGCAAAACATAAAGAAAGATGACAGACAGTAAAATAGGGTTAGAGGCTAATTATTTGAACATGATTAGGGTTTGAAGGAAGGGGACTCGCCTTGTTGCCAAGTGCCTACGTATCTCCTTAGGGAGAATCAGAGTCAACGTAGTTCGGGGGACGGGTTGTACGCCCTTAAGGTTTGAAATTTGATTTGAAGGTTTGAAGGCTTTGAATAGCCTGTCGTAGTTTTAATAAGGATGAAAATCCGTAGTTTGATTTGAAGTGTTTTGAATGTTTTAGATTTGGGAAGTGTTTTTGGATTTTGGCGTACAACCCTGATTTGGCACAATTAACCGCAATGATCAATAGGTTTGATCACCATAGTTAAGAGATTAGTAAAGGATTGCTGGCAATTCTAATCGATTGATTCGATTATCACTTTTAGCGAATTGATGTATTTTAATTATTAATTTATTAATTTATCGTTACCCCTCATAACCGATAGTTTCGATTACAAATAATAATGAACTGATAAGGGGAAATATGCTAATCATCCTAACCAATAAGATGGTTAAAACCATTTAACAAAATAAATTTATTTGAATTTTAATTTAGAGGATTTGATTAGTTAAATTAATCGATTATTAACCATCGCGACCAATAGATTTAGTCGGAACGAATAATAAATTAAATCCTAATATCTTTGATACTTTGGGCAAATGGGATGGAGCAAACCCTAATATCTTAATAGACTTTTCTAGGGCTTTTGTGATTTTTATAATTAAGATTAAATAGATTAAATCGATAGGATCGAAATAATCGGGAGGAAATCCTAAACATATCCACTAACCCTAATTGAATTTTACTATTAATTATTTTAAAATTAAATCATATATACATACATATAATAGTTAAGAGTAATTACATGATTATATGAATAATATTTAAATAAACCTGGGCGTATTATCCTGTGTGGTGCATTTTTTGAGTGAGCATGGTGAGCCTTCAGTCGTGGACGTTAGATCTGGATCATTGGAGATCCTGTGGCTGATGGCTGGAGGCGCAACGTAAGCCTTACTCCAGTTAGTACACCGGATCTGAAGGCAAGGCTTGGCAAATGAAATAATTAAAACAAATGCAGAACACTGGGGATCGAACACTGGGGATCGAACCCAGGTTCATGGGGAAAAGCAACTGCTACGCTAGCCACCTGCGCCATGTGTATTAGTTGATTCTATAATAAATCGAAAATTATATAAACGAAATCAAGTTTTACTTTTTCCAGCACCAACAGCCGCGCCCCCCATTGTCTTTCTTCCTCCTTCATTTTTTCTTCAAAAAGCGTAGAACACCCATACCCTGCAAGAATCCAAACCAACCAACATGCTCGATAAATCGCGAAGAAGACATAACTCACCCCGAAATCATTCTCTGAGTGCATCGGTACCACCATCTTCGTCCAATTCAACCTGTAATGAGGGATCCAATATAAAGCTCCAAAACCTATCAATGGTGAATGAGGATTTTTGCACTAAAACCTCAAACAAACAATCCAGAAGCAACATACACACGTATATGAATACAAATATATAATTAAAACAAGTTTATGCTACACGAATCATAGCAATCGGAACCGGAAAATCTCGAGCAAACCGTGACCAGTCTCGCCGTGACTCTTGATGCTGCGGCCTTTGAGGATCACCGAGAAACCTTCTATCATGTGCCAGAAATGTGTTTTGATCACCAGGACTCCTTGAACTGACCTTTAATAATGAATTCGATTTTCTTTTTTTGGCCTGAGTTTTCACGGTTTTTTTGAGTTCCAAAATATGGTTCTTCAGCCAATTTTTAGCGGCCAATCCTCTCCTTCCAGCATCCTCTCTCTTTTTTTATATTAATCTATTTTAGTTAGTTTTTTTTGTTTTTTTAACCTAATGGGCCTACCAAGACTAAACCTATTAATCCTAGAGATAATCCTATAATAATAATTAGTGATAATAATATTTACTAATAATACTAACTAATGTTAATTACTAATAATGATAATAATAATAATATAAACTAATGATAATTAATAAAACCTAAAAATAAAAACCTAATAAAAACAATAATAATATTAATAAAAGCTAATTAAAAAATCCTAATATTAACAACAATTAACAATGTTAACTACAAATAGTTAGTCATGTTAAAATAAATAATAATCAAAATATTAGTAAAACCCTGAAATACCCCCAAAAATGATAAAACCCTTGTGTTAATTGTGCCCAAGCGCTTGGGTCCCAAAATACCTGTTATCCACACCTCTATTCCAATTTATAGGAGAATGCTGCTTTGAATAGTCCCTTGAACCTTGAATTATTAAGGATGAAATGCGGAGGGCAAATTTTGGGGTATGACAGCTGCCCCTGTTCAATCTTCTTAAACCTGAAGAATCAGATAGGCACGTCTGCCTATCGTGATCTAAAGGTAGAAGATGATTGGACACTGAAATGCCCTGAAAATTGCATGCGTTGGGAATAATTTCCGTGAGGGATGGGCTTACAGATGCCACCCAAGGTAAACGCCATTTTTCAGCTTATGAAGCAAATGCTTTCTGGAAGGAACCCTGTACTTTGATTATAGCATGGCCTGAAAAGGCAACTTGAATTTTATGCAATGCTTATGATGCATGCGATGCATGATGCAGTTGAGCTTCTCAAAATAAATGAGAGCGGTGTATGTATATGCAATATGTATGAATGAGGTATGTTAGTTGAATGATGCATGATTGTTAGTTACGTTAATCGAAATATGTTAGTAATTCTGAAAAGAAAGATAACACCTTTAATTGTTTGTCGATGATGTTTTGGAAGATATCACTGTCGAGGGACTAACGTGATAAACCCAATTGAAGAACGGTTTAAAAATCTTGTGTGCCTGAAAAAGCTCCTAGAAAGGATGGAATACGCTTTAAAGAAGACTACCTGAAAAGGTTGAAAGATGTCTTAAAGAAGACTACCTGAAGAGGTTCTTGAGAGGGATGACGAATTGTTTTTTTTTTAAAGGGACTACCTGAAAAGGTGCTTAGGACAAGAATGTCTCGAAGAAGGCTATCTGAAAAGGTGCTTAGAAAAGTAATGTCTTCAAGAAGACTACCTGAAAAGGAACTTAGAAAGAAGGGAACGTCTTGAAAAAGACTACCTGAAAAGGAACTTAGAAAAGTAGCGTCTTGAAGAAGACTACCTGAAAAGGTATTTAGAAAAAGAATGTCTTGAAGAAGACTACCTCAAAAGGTACTTAGAAAAAGAATATCCCGAAGAAGACTACCTGAAAAGGTACTTAGAGAAGGAATGTCTTGAAGAAGATTACCTGAAAAGGGACTTAGAAAAAGGAATGTCTTGAAGAAGACTACCTGAAAAGGTACTTAGAAAAAGAATGTCCTGAAGAAGACTACCTGAAAAGGTACTTAGAGAAGGAAACGTCTTGAAAAAGACTTCCTGAAAAGGAACTTTAGAAAAAGGGATGTCTTAAAGAAGACTACCTGAAAAGGTACTTAGAAAAAAGAATTTCTTGAAGAAGACTACCTAAAAAGGTACTTAGAAATGACGATGATTGTCTTAGAGAAGACCCCCAGAAGGTTTTTTAGAAAAGAATGTCTTGAAGAAGACTACCTAAAAAGGTTCTTTGAAAAGAATGTCTTGAAGAAGACTACCTAAAAAGGTTCTTGGAAAAGAATGTCTTAAAAAAGACTACCTGAAGATACTCCTGAAAAGGATGACAATTTGTCTTGAATAAGACTGCTTGAGGAAACTCCTAGAAAGGATCGTGATATTTGTCTTAAAGAAGACCACCTAGAAAAGGTTACGGTGTAATGTATCAACCCATGTATGTAATGCATGAGTTGTATGTATTTGTAGGATGCTCCAATGGTAGGTTATTGATAACCAAAGCGTATATAGTTCGCTGGAGTTGCAGGTTTGCTTGATAGGATGGGGTGTGATGCTAGCGCGATTTCCCAATACCTGTTTTGTTTGAACTTTGAAGATCGTAGTCAGGAGAAAGATTGATTCGAGGTTGTAAAGTGTGAAGACGCCTTTTCCTTTGTTGTGTGTCTTGCCCCAGTTTGATTTTTTTAGAAATACTCCACGCCTTTAACCTTTAGAGGTTCTCCACACCTTTAACCTTTGAATTGTTTACCTTATGGATTTGATATCCAATGCCCAAATGATTAGTGGAAAAGATGCCTATGAGGGGAGTGCCCTAGGAAATAACCTTGTCGTATGCCTTGACATCTGGATTGAAGTGGTACGCCCTTGATCTCCAAGATATGGAGGGTTATACATAGTGTTCTATCCTTTGAATTTGAATTCTTCCCATGTTTGACATGCCCCTGTTTGAGATTGTTTCGAGATGTGACCCAGGTCGATTGAACCTTAGGAAGAATGCCCCTAGTAAATAGGATCTTTGATTGTATGCCCCTGCGATCCTTGAAAGTTTGCCCCTGTTAAGGGGAACCCCCTAGATGTGATTCCCCCCATTCCAGAGTCTTTATTAGAAAGATCGCCTTTGATTAAACCAATTTTGAGGTCTCCTTGATGCTAAGTGTATACTTGTAGATGACGTTGTATCCTTTGAGAAGTAACTCCAACGCAATGTGTATGCAAGTTTTGAAATCGAAGTCCGTTATGAATTAGGACGGGATGATTTAGAAATGAATGCTTGAAGAAGCACAATGGTTTAGAAATAGTTTTTAACAAACTTAGGAGTCAGTATAACAAATCCTGCGTAATATGCTTTCATAGTTAACCTTGCCTCAATTAGGACTTTTGAATGTTGTAACTTGGCCTGGTTCACAGTTTTAAGAAACAATGGATATAAGGCTCAAAGTTTATTTACCCCACCCCTTTCTCCTTGATGTTCTCCAAATCCTAAAAGTTCGCTTAATCCAATGGATGTGCTTTATTTGCAAGAGAACCACTTTGGTTTTGATGTTGAGCAGAAGCCCTAGTAGAGATCCAAGCCCTGATGAAAAATGTTGTAAAGATCCAAGCGTTTATGAGAAGCTTCGATGATTTAGCAGTCACAAGATTATCCTTTGTATTTCTCCCTTATTTTTGCATGAACCAACCCTTTTGAGTTTGATCCATCGGGATGCCCTAAATTTTTCCTAAGTCATTTTTGTTTTTTTTTTTTATGAAATTTTCCGTTTTGACTTAGCGGGCACTTTTTTTCTTTTGAATACTCCTTTTGAGATTGATCCTTGGATATTGAATGTTGTGACTGCCATGTCGATTTTGATTTGTAAGCTTCGCCTTTGATACTTCCTCGATCTTGAATGATGTAATGAGGAAGAAGATTGTTGTGAATGTTATCTCCATTACTTCCTCAATCTTTGATGAATGCGAGGAAGAAAATATGCTTGAACCTTTGCTTTGCTTGATCCTTTGCTTGGATTGAGTGATTCTCTTGACAGCCAAAATACACCATTGAATTAATTGAAATCTACCCTGCCCCTGGTTGAAATCAAGGTTTATTTAAAAAGTAGAAGAAAACTCCGACTTCTGGCTCGAGGGGGTGACGAGGGATTAACATCCTTATATTTCCACTGTTTGGGAATGGAAACAATGCCTGTACATCCTCGGCTCGGTCTTACCTTGAAAGCATATATTTAGCTGGACTTAGTTTTTGTATTCGTCATTCTCCCTCAAGTTTGTTAATAACCCTAAAAATAGAAGTGTGTGACTGGAAAGTCATGGTAGTGAGTGAATGAATTGACTCCAAAACCTGCATGGTTGTCCCATTAGAATTACTAATCCGAAGGTACAACTTTTATCTTGAGTAACACTTAGCGGTCGTAAGGGTTGAAATTGTGAGCACGGTAAACACCTATTGATCCTAGGGATAATCTCCTTTGTAGATCCACTGACCTTGTTTCACTCCTTAGATTCTTAAACTTGTAGAAATGAGGGCAACCTCGAATTTTCTTTGGACATGTCAAACCTGGCGGGAATAAATCGTTAGCGGTGGGTTTTCGTCGTATCGGAACTTCATGAGTTTCCTTTGACTGAACCTCTTTTGCTTTTCCTAAGGATAGTATCACCTATGACCCCTTTTTCTTGGTGTGGGGCTGACATATGTCGAATTCCCTCCATCGTAGTTGTGCCTCTTTGTTCAGGATATTGCCCCAGTTGGACTAATCCTTGCTTGATGACAACCTTCATTGTATTCATAATCCTGTTATGACAAGGCATGGACATGCGGCTGGCATGGAGAAAGGCATCTTTTTTTTCTTTAGCAAGACTAAGATCTTTTATTCTCCTTGCTCCGTAGTCTACGATCCTTTGATTTTTTGGGAGTTTCGGGAAACCGGCTAGCATGGTTGGTATGGATGCGGGCGAAGATAGAAATGCAAATGTGAATGTATGAATGCATGAAAATGCAAATGCACGCGTAAGCGAGAGACTCCTTATATTGTAACTCCGTGTATGCAATGCAGACGTGTAACATATGATCCTAGGGATAGCCTTAGAGGCGACATTAGACCCTCTTGGAATCTTTACAGGGTAAATATTATGACACGCTAAGGGAAATCCCTTGGATTCGAGAGTATGTAGGAGGTAGCGGCTGGTGACCGTTCAAGACAGTCACCAAGTCTCATGGCCATCGAGAGGCCAATCAACGTGTACCAATGAATTTGTCCCTCGTGGGAAAGTTCTCTATGCGGAACACACCCTATCTAAGGACGATATGGACGAAGAGAAATCCCTACAGGCTAGGGATGTGATGTGTAAATGGAGATCCAAACCCTACAAGTTAGAGGGTGCGCGGGAATGAGCATGGAGTGACCGTTCAGGACAGTCACTAGATTTCATAGCCATCGAGAGGCCAATCGAACGCATGCTAGTGAAGTTGTCCTTCGGGGAAGGACGCGTCATTGTGAAAACACGTAGATGTAACAGAAAATCCCTATATGCTAGGGAGTGCGTGGGTGTAGGCACGAGATGACCGTTCGAGACAGTCACTAGATCGCATGGCCATCGAGAGGCCAATTGACGTGCGTTAATAGAAATGTCCTTCGTGGGAAGGACACGCAGTTGTAAGAATACAAGGATATAAAAATAAAATCCCCACAGGCTAGGGGATGCATAGATGGTGATGTCCTTCGTGGGAAAGACATGATCTTTAGAAATTAGAGTCCCTACAGGCTAGGGACCACGTGGGGATACCTGCAAAATCGAAACACATGGATATTCGAAGTATATAAATTGCAAACATATGAAGAGAACAGCAGCATAAAAGTCCTAGGTTCATAGGTTCGACGTAGCGGCTCTAGGGAGCCTACCCTTTTTTTGGGAGTGTTCTAGAAGGTCTCATGGGGTCGTTCGTAGCCTCCGAGACTTTTTCGTCTCTTCGGATTTTGGAACAACTCATTTTATCCATGAGGTTCGAATTTTTGGGGTAGGTTCCCGGAGAGATCAGCTAAGTATCCAGTCCAGCCCTCCACAAAGTCAAGCTTCGTTTCGGACCTTTCCGAATACCTAACCCACTCCGAGTGGAGTTATCAGTGAGACTCGTATGGCGATTCATGTCCCCTTTTGGTCTCAAAGTTAACCCCCACACTTAAGGTTTTAACACTACATAATATATCCAGCAGTATATAAAAATATAATAGTCAATAAAAAATATAAATATATTCACATAAGTGATCAGATATAAACATATCCTGAATAATTAAATATTTTTTAAATAAAAATAAATTAATAAACAAATTTAAAAAAAAATAAAAAATAAAAAATAATTACAAACCCTGAAAAAGGCGCGTTAGCCAAACCCTAAAAAGTTGCCAAACCTAAACCCTGCCAAAGCCTAAAGCCTATAGGAGCATAGTAATTCACCGTTATAGTTATCCCCAGCAGAGTCGCCAGCTGTAGCAACCTGCCTAAAAATTAAGCTTTTAGAGTCGCCACCTATTCTGAAGGGCGAATAGGAAACCCTACGTAGATACGAGATTCGGGGTAAGATACTATATTCAAATCGAGGGAAGGTGTTAGGCACCCTCAACCCTTTCCTAAAGGCTAACACTTAAAGATAAAGGTTTACGGCAAAACATAAAGAAAGATGACAGACAGTAAAATAGGGTTAGAGGCTAATTATTTGAACATGATTAGGGTTTGAAGGAAGGGGACTCGCCTTGTTGCCAAGTGCCTACGTATCTCCTTAGGGAGAATCAGAGTCAACGTAGTTCGGGGGACGGGTTGTACGCCCTTAAGGTTTGAAATTTGATTTGAAGGTTTGAAGGCTTTGAATAGCCTGTCGTAGTTTGAATAAGGATGAAAATCCGTAGTTTGATTTGAAGTGTTTTGAATGTTTTAGATTTGGGAAGTGTTTTTGGATTTGGGCGTACAACCCTGATTTGGCACAATTAACCGCAATGATCAATAGGTTTGATCACCATAGTTAAGAGATTAGTAAAGGATTGCTGGCAATTCTAATCGATTGATTCGATTATCACTTTTAGCGAATTGATGTATTTTAATTATTAATTTATTAATTTATCGTTACCCCTCATAACCGATAGTTTCGATTACAAATAATAACGAACTGATAAGGGGAAATATGCTAATCATCCTAACCAATAAGATGGTTAAAACCATTTAGCAAAATAAATTTATTTGAATTTTAATTTAGAGGATTTGATTAGTTAAATTAATCGATTATTAACCATCGCGACCAATAGATTTAGTCGGAACGAATAATAAATTAAATCCTAATATCTTTGATACTTTGGGCAAATGGGATGGAGCAAACCCTAATATCTTAATAGACTTTTCTAGGGCTTTTGTGATTTTTATAATTAAGATTAAATAGATTAAATCGATAGGATCGAAATAATCGGGAGGAAATCCTAAACATATCCACTAACCCTAATTGAATTTTACTATTAATTATTTTAAAATTAAATCATATATACATACATATAATAGTTAAGAGTAATTACATGATTATATGAATAATATTTAAATAAACCTGGGCGTATTATCCTGTGTGGTGCATTTTTTGAGTGAGCATGGTGAGCCTTCAGTCGTGGACGTTAGATCTGGATCATTGGAGATCCTGTGGCTGATGGCTGGAGGCGCAACGTAAGCCTTACTCCAGTTAGTACACCGGATCTGAAGGCAAGGCTTGGCAAATGAAATAATTAAAACAAATGCAGAACACTGGGGATCGAACCCAGGTTCTTGGGGAAAAGCAACTGCTACGCTAGCCACCTGCGCCATGTGTATTAGTTGATTCTATAATAAATCGAAAATTATATAAACGAAATCAAGTTTTACTTTTTCCAGCACCAACAGCCGCGCCCCCCATTGTCTTTCTTCCTCCTTCATTTTTTCTGCAAAAAGCGTAGAACACCCATACCCTGCAAGAATCCAAACCAACCAACATGCTCGATAAATCGCGAAGAAGACATAACTCACCCCGAAATCATTCTCTGAGTGCATCGGTACCACCATCTTCGTCCAATTCAACCTGTAATGAGGGATCCCAATTTAAAGCTCCAAAACCTATCAATGGTGAATGAGGATTTTTGCACTAAAACCTCAAACAAACAATCCAGAAGCAACATACACACGTATATGAATACAAATATATAATTAAAACAAGTTTATGCTACACGAATCATAGCAATCGGAACCGGAAAATCTCGAGCAAACCGTGACCAGTCTCGCCGTGACTCTTGATGCTGCGGCCTTTGAGGATCACCGAGAAACCTTCTATCATGTGCCAGAAACGTGTTTTGATCACCAGGACTCCTTGAACTGACCTTTAATAATGAATTCGATTTTCTTTTTTTGGCCTGAGTTTTCACGGTTTTTTTGAGTTCCAAAATATGGTTCTTCAGCCAATTTTTAGCGGCCAATCCTCTCCTTCCAGCATCCTCTCTCTTTTTTTATATTAATCTATTTTAGTTAGTTTTTTTTGTTTTTTTAACCTAATGGGCCTACCAAGACTAAACCTATTAATCCTAGAGATAATCCTATAATAATAATTAGTGATAATAATATTTACTAATAATACTAACTAATGTTAATTACTAATAATGATAATAATAATAATATAAACTAATGATAATTAATAAAACCTAAAAATAAAAACCTAATAAAAACAATAATAATATTAATAAAAGCTAATTAAAAAATCCTAATATTAACAACAATTAACAATGTTAACTACAAATAGTTAGTCATGTTAAAATAAATAATAATCAAAATATTAGTAAAACCCTGAAATACCCCCAAAAATGATAAAACCCTTGTGTTAATTGTGCCCAAGCGCTTGGGTCCCAAAATACCAATTATCCACACCTCTATTCCAATTTATAGGAGAATGCTGCTTTGAATAGTCCCTTGAACCTTGAATTATTGAGGATGAAATGCGGAGGGCAAATTTTGGGGTATGACACTTTCCACTACAAGAACTTTTTATTTGTCCACTGACTTCTAAATTAAAACTCATTTAAAAAATTAAACACATACATCATACTCTCTTTTATAGAATTATTAAGTAGAGTTGATTGTTGCAAACTCAAGAGTCTTTTTTCCATCATGAGAACTCCTAAAGTAGTTGTCCATATAATCCTGCCACAAGACATCTCTATAACCAGCAAATCCATCTTTCTTCACCAATTCTGGAAATGGGCCAATCCTCTCAGTAAACATAGGAAGACTGAACATTGGAACTGATACTCTTGATTGTGTGGAAGTTGTCAGTACTCTATGTTCAGCACTTTTATATTTTCCATTGCTAAGTACCTTCAAGTAAAATACAAAAGGATTATTAGTTATGATGCAAAGTACATTAGTACAATTTTAAGATTTTAACTATGTCGTATTTTTTGATTTAAAGATATATCAAACCTCTAAAGCATCACCAACATTGATGACTAAAGCTTCCTGGATTGGAGGAATTTCAAGCCACACTTCTTTTTCATCATTACTCTCATCTTCTGATTTAACATGCAATCCACCAATTCCATCTTGAAGAAGAATTGTGATAGTTCCGGAGTCTGAGTGACGCACTGTACCGGCGGTGAGTTCTGGATATGGACATGCTGGATAGTAGTTCATGTTAACCATCTTCGTACCAATAAGACTCTCCATTTTTGAATCATCTAGTTTCACTCCAAGTTTATCAATTAATATTTTTAATAAGTCTCTCGCTATCTTGGATGATAACTTCAAATATTCAAGTGCAACTTCCCTGCAAATTGAGAGAAATAAATAATTCAACAAAACCTATAATGTCTAATATGTATGCTAAATTAGATTCGACTTACTTGCATATATTAGGCCAATGTTGAAGAGCATCTTCATCACAACTATAAACCATATTGATATAATCTTTCCATTCCAACACTTTTTCTAACTCAGGTACAAAGCTAGTTTTATATCTCGTATTACTCGCACTATTGCGGTAAATAACTTTCTCCTCTGGTGGCAAGTTGAAGAAAGAGTGTGCTGAATCTTTAAGTGATTCCAACAACTCGGGAGGAACACAATGATTCACTACTTGAAAGAATCCAAGTGTCTCAGCAGCTCTAACAATTTCATCCACCACTTTTTCATGTTCTGGCCCATTGAGTTTTGATAAATCAATAGGTTGAATTTCACATGGTTTTGAGTTTAGTTTGTTGATTCTGTTGTTTATGGGTTGTATGTATATTTTTGGAACCTCTGATAAACCTGAGTCAACTAAACCTTTGATCCCATTTCCATCTTTTACAACAAAGTTGTACAATGAATCTGAGGAGTTGGAAATTTGTGCCATGAAAGTGTGCAATTTTTTATGCTTGGATTAAGAGGAAATTGTTGTGAAAGAAGGAAACTTATTAACGAATGTAACATGAGTGATATGCTTTTATAAGTCTTTGTAAGTGAAAAATAATACACATAAGGAGTTCAGCCGCGGTTAAAAAGTAAGAAAAAAACGGTTTAAAAATATATTGACATAAGGACTAATACGACTTGATTAAATTTAGCAAAAAATTAAATAGATACTATTTTTTATTTATGAATTTATTTGACCTCTCCAATTTTTGTGAGGAACTAAAATACTAAAATAGTTCTTTACCTTAAAATAAAAGAACAAAGCACAAAAAGTAAAAGAAAATTACACAAAATTCAAACACAAAAATTTGTATTGATAATATCAAAAAATGATATATTTGTAAAGACTAATCACATAATTAAACCTTAAGTAATTAATCTTTCAAAATAAAAAATATTCATTTGAATTTTTCATAGTAGCTATCATTCTTCGTACCTTTCTATGTCTCGATACTATCTCATCTTCTCTTCACCTGTAAAAGAATTAGATTTTCTTTCTCCCCAAATTACTATGGCCAAATTTACGACATCCTCATCCACTCTCATTTTCCAATATTATTTTTTGTTTTTGTTTGTTGCACCATTCTCATTCCCCAATATTGTTTTTTGATTCTGTTTGTTGCACCATTCTTATTTCCCAATATTATTTTTTTGTTTTTGTTTGTTTCACCATTCTCATTTACCAATATTATTTTTTATTTTTTTTTGTTGCACCATTCCCCAATATTGTTTTTTATTTTTGTTTGTTGCACCATTCTTATTTCTCAATATTATTTTTTTGTTTTTGTTTGTTTCACCAATCTCATTTTCCAATATTATTTTTTATTTTTGTTTGTAGGACCATTCTCATTTACCAATATTATTTTTTGTTTTTGTTTGTAGGACCATTCTCATTTACCAATATTATTTTTTGTTCTTGTTTGTTGCACCATTCTCATTCCCCAATATTGTTTTTTGTTTTTGTTTGTTGCACCATTCTTATTTCCCAATATTATTTTTTTGTTTTTGTTTGTTTCACCATTCTCATTTTCTAATATTATTTTTTATTTTTGTTTGTAGGACCATTCTCATTTACCAATATTACTTTTTGTTTTTGTTTGTAGGACCATTCTCATTTACCAATATTACTTTTTGTTTTTGTTTGTTGCACCATTCTCATTCCCCAATATTGTTTTTTGTTTTTGATTGTTGCACCATTCTCATTCCCCAATATTGTATTTGTTTTTGTTTGTTGCACCATTCTTATTTCCCAATATAATTTTTTTGTTTTTGTTTATTTCACCATTCTCATTTTCCAATATTATTTTTTATTTTTGTTTGTAGGACCATTCTCATTTACCAATATTATTTTTTGTTTTTGTTTGTTGCACCATTCTCATTCCCCAGTATTATTTTTTGTTTTTGTTTGTTGCACCATTCTTATTTCCCAATATTATTTTTTTTGTTTTGTTTGTTTCACCATTCTCATTTTCCAATATTATTTTTTATTTTTGTTTGTAGGACCATTCTCATTTACCAATATTATATTTTGTTTTTGTTTGTAGGAACATTCTCATTTCCCAATATTATTTTTTTATTTTTGTTTGTTTCACTATTCTCATTTTCCAATATTATTTTTTGTTTTTGTTTCTTGCACCATTCTCATTCCCCAATATTGTTTTTTGTTTTTGTTTGTTGCACCATTCTTATTTCTCAATATAATTTTTTTGTTTTTGTTTGTTTCACCATTCTCATTTTCCAAAATTATTTTTTATTATTGTTTGTAGGACCATTCTTATTTACCAATATTATTTTTTATTTTTGTTTGTAGGACCATTCTCATTTACCAAAATTGTTTTTTGTTTTTGTTTTTTGCACCGTCTGCCTTAACAACTATATTTTTTTGTCTTAAGAATCCAATGTATATGGCCATAAATGACATAACTCATGTGCCCCTTCTTGAAATAATCTACATATGAAAGTCAAAAAAATCAATATTGTTGACTGCAGTCAATACTTTTATAATAACATTTGTTAAATATTAATTTATAATGGTTAGATTAATAACATTGATATTTAGCAAAATAGTTAGATTTGTAAAATACTGCAACATGATAAGAACATAATTATTGATAATATTAGTAATAATAATAAGAAATGACTATTTGTTTAGGATTTATTAAACTTCAAAATAATATTTTAATTTAACCTAATATTGGGTGACAATCTTAGAATGTTAAGCCCACTGATAGATACACCCTCTTAGATTTTTTCCCAGACCCAAATAAATAAACTCACCCTCATTTTATATTACTAAGCCCAATTATATACATACTTGTTTTTAAATACACCTCTCTATTTAACAACTTAAATATGCATCTCATAAGCAACAATTATTTTGAATATTTGAAGCAAATCATAATTCTTTTAAATATGCACCCTACAAATTTAATTTAAATGCACAGAGGAAAGGAAAATAAATTGTTGATGCTCGAGGCGGTCAAATTTGGTGTATGACATGTAGCATTGCATTCTTTGTGACATTGCATAATTTTTGATTGCGTGATGTTTGACAATTCGTGAATAAGTGAGATTTAATTGAGGAATGTGACTGAATTATGTGATGATGTTGTGAGTAGATGATGATGTGCAGGTGTGAGTAAATATGTGAAGTATGAGGATACACATGCGTTAGTATATGTATAATTAATGATGCCTATTGTATAACTACTATATTTCTCCCTTATTTCTTCTATAATGACTATGAATTACTCACCCTTTCAGTTTGAATGTTACCTCCACGTGGGTAACGCGCAAGTAATCAAGAATAGTTCGTTGGTGTTTGGAGGATAGTTTCATGAAATCTTTTAGCGCTTTATTTGGAATAAAAATGGTCTTGCTCTCTTACGTAACTAATTGGAACAATGTCATTCTTTTAATTGTTTTAAGATCTGAACTATTTGTTGTGGTATTTAAGATGTTTTGAAATATGAATTCCACTATGAGAATTTGAATTACAATTGTTGTCATTGAAGAAGTATTTTGTTTTGACAATTTGAAAACCCGTGTTACAGAGCAGGACGTTTTATTATGAAGTTTTTATCAAGGTGACACTCTAGTTTGTGAATCGTGTTAATTTAATTATTATAATTTATGCGAATTATATATGTGAGTTTAGATGGGTGTTACAACCTCCCCCTTATCTAAAAATCCAAGACGGGCGTTCATTTGAATACTCCAGCTTTCGTAGTTAGACGTTGTTAGTCGTGGTAGTGGCATTTCACTCATCACGTTCGCCATTAGCTCTAATGCCAATTTGTTGATATAAATACTACTTTATATATTGCTCTCTTGCTTATTGAAATGAAAATACAACAAAGTCTTTATAAAGACCCAAGATACTACTATTCTAGGAATTAAAATGCAACTGAGTTCTATTAAAAGACCACTAACCTCTTGGCCTTTCCACTACAAGAACTTTTTATTTGTCCACTGACTTCTAAATTAAAACTCATTTAAAAAATTAAACACATACTTCATACTCTCTTTTATAGAATTATTAAGTAGAGTTGATTTTTGCAAAATTAAGAGTCTTTTTCCATCATGAGAACTCCTAAAGTAGTTGTCCATATAATCCTGCCACAAGACATCTCTATAACCAGCAAATCCATCTTTCTTCACCAATTCTGGAAATGGGCCAATCCTCTCAGTAAACATAGGAAGACTGAACATTGGAACTGATACTCTTGATTGTGTGGAAGTTGTCAGTACTCTATGTTCAGCACTTTTATATTTTCCATTGCTAAGTACCTTCAAGTAAAATACAAAAGGATTATTAGTTATGATGCAAAGTACATTAGTACAATTTTAAGATTTTAACTATGTCGTATTTTTTGATTTAAAGATATATCAAACCTCTAAAGCATCACCAACATTGATGACTAAAGCTTCCTGCATTGGAGGAATTTCAAGCCACACTTCTTTTTCATCATTACTCTCATCTTCTGATTTAACATGCAATCCACCAATTCCATCTTGAAGAAGAATTGTGATAGTTCCTGAGTCTGAGTGACGCACTGTACCGACGGTGAGTTCTGGATTTGGACATGCTGGATAGTAGTTCATGTTAACCATCTTCGTACCAATAAGACTCTCCATTTTTGAATCATCTAGTTTCACTCCAAGTTTATCAATTAATATTTTTAATAAGTCTCTCGCTATCTTGGATGATAACTTCAAATATTCAAGTGCAACTTCCCTGCAAATTGAGAGAAATAAATAATTCAACAAAACCTATAATGTCTAATATGTATGCTAAATTAGATTGGACTTACTTGCATATATTAGGCCAATGTTGAAGAGCATCTTCATCACAACTATAAACCATATTGATATAATCTTTCCATTCCAACACTTTTTCTAACTCAGGTACAAAGCTAGTTTTATATCTCGTATTACTCGCACTATTGCGGTAAATAACTTTCTCCTCTGGTGGCAAGTTGAAGAAAGAGTGTGCTGAATCTTTAAGTGATTCCAACAACTCGGGAGGAACACAATGATTCACTACTTGAAAGAATCCAAGTGTCTCAGCAGCTCTAACAATTTCATCCACCACTTTTTCATGTTCTGGCCTGTGGTGTCGTTTTTTTTACCTCCCCGTTTCACTTGGGAGGACGGCACGCTAGACCCTTCACGCGAAATTTGGAAGGAGAATGCGCCCGTGGTGGGATGAATTTTGTTTCAGTTCTTCCTACGATATCACACGAACTTTCTTATTGTCCTACGAGTAGGAAAGGGAAAAAAAGATCTCAACTAAACCCTAAGAGTTTTCTAAGTGTGGGGATTTCACCTAGACTAGAAATTCTGGAGTCCGGGGGGTCGGTTATACATAGGGAAGTGTTTAAACACCCTACATATCTATAGTACTCTACAGGAACCTTCTCTGTGTCATTGTGATTGTGTTTGCTGCTAATGATTGGGAAAGTTTCTCCTTTGTGTTAGCAGAGAGAATTGAATTGATTAAAAAGACAGACAGATAGACAAACAAACTGACTATTTTTGGTATTTTATTAGCTCGCTGAGATTCCTTGTGAACCTCATGCCTACATATCCCTAGTGGAAGTCAGAGCTTAATGTAGTTCGGGGAACTAACTAGGGAAATTAATT
Source organism: Vicia villosa (assembly GCF_029867415.1). Classification (NCBI taxonomy): domain Eukaryota; kingdom Viridiplantae; phylum Streptophyta; class Magnoliopsida; order Fabales; family Fabaceae; genus Vicia; species Vicia villosa. The sequence goes on along the minus strand of NW_026705544.1, from coordinate 153,988 downwards.
ATTTTTGGTGCCTTGCTTGAAGCTCAAGGTTGAAGCTTGAATTAAATCTCTGTTTACAGTAAAGAGGCATGAAATCATCTTTACAGAGAGGTATTTGTACTATTCTACCACAAACATTGTAAAGGAGTGACAGAATAACTGAATTCATTTCATTCAAGAGGGGGACCTTACTTGTGTGTTTGCAAGTATGCCAGTCAGATGCCTCTTAAATGAAAGAAAGATGCTCATCCTAATTAGGGAAAGTTACCTCATGTCCGAGTTTTACTGCCAGCTCATGCCTTTCAAAATCCTAAATGGGAGACTTGATTGAAATTGAAATTGAAATTGAAATGTTTGAAATGTTTGTTTGTTTGAATGTGGTAGAGTAGTAAAAATACCTCTCTATAGAGATAAGCTATGTCTATCTACTGTATGAAAGATTTGACTTTAGCTGGCTTGTATGAGGCCCAAGCTTGAGGCTTTTTGATTGATTTATTAATTATCATTCATTGACTCTGGGAGATGACTCCACTGGGGATTAATTACAGGGTATTTTTGTGTTCTGTACAAAGCCCAGAATTGAGGCTGACTCTATTTGGAGAGTGTTTATTTTGATGGATTTTTATTTGGTGTTCTGTATAAAGCCCAGAATTGAGGCTGACTCTAGCTAGGGAAAACATTATTTTCTGCCTTGTACAAAGCCCAAGGTTGTGGCTGACTCTTAAATAAACTGAGTATGGATGACTCTATGGGGAAAAGATCCTAGGTGTTAGGAATCTTTGACACATAAAAATATGGTTTAATCTGCCTTGTAAAAATCCCAAGGTTGTGGCTATTGGATGATGAAGAACTCACTGGGGAGACTCTATTATCTGCCTTGTACAATGCCCAAGGTTGAGGCTGACTCTTGACAGGGGAGTTTTATTGTTTGGTGCCTTGTATGAAGCCCAAGGTTGAGGCTAACTGTTTTTGTTGGTTTTGACTCTACTGAGGAGATTTATTTATTAAAAGACTGTTTTTCTTTGGAAGCTAACCCTTTCCAGGGATTTTGACTCAGCTGGTGAATTTGTCTTTTGAAAAAGAATGATTTTTGGAAGCTAACCCTTTCCAGGGATTTTGACTCTTTATTGACTGAACTTGGAGGCTAACCCTTTCCAGGGGTTTTGACTCTTTTGGGGAAATTATCTCCTAAGAGAATGAATCTTTGGTTTTGAAAGACTGATGTTGTTAAAATGAAAGAATGATGTTGGAGGCTAACCCTTTCCAGGGGTTTTTATTGAAATGAAGGATTGATTTTGGAGGCTAACCCTTTCCAGGGATTATTATTGAAATGATAGATTGATTTGGAGGCTAACCCTTTCCAGGGGTTTTTGTTAAAATGACAGATTGTGTGGAGGCTAACCCTTTCCAGGGATTATTATTGAAATGATAGATTGATTTGGAGGCTAACCCTTTCTAGGGGTTTTTGTTAAAATGACAGATTGTGTGGAGGCTAACCCTTTCCAGGGGTTTTTATTAAATGAATGGCAGAAAGATTATCTAGTGGAGACTTCTTGTTTAAAGCCCAAGATGAAGGATGACACTTGCTGAGGATAAGCAAATATGGATCCTAGACTCTGCTAAGGAAGATTGATGAAGATAAGGGTGACAGAGACTGTCCATGTCTCTCATTCCAAAAGGTGTACTCAATGTAAAATTGAGACAAACTTAGCTTGTTTAAAGTCTGGTTTAAATTGGAAGAAACTCACCAGGGTAGGCTAAAAGGTGACTAAAGACCTGTTCCTATGTTTATAAGAAACCTGATGGGTCCTTGCATACAAGCTCAAGAGGAAGCTGGAAACGCTTTTAAGAAGCCTGTGGGTCCTTGTACAAAGCCCAAGAGGAGGCTAATCGAGGGTCCTTGTTATAGCACAAGAGAAAGCTATGTAGTTTTGAACTTATTTTGGCTCTAAGCAAATGGGTAAGAGGTTTCACCGGGAATAATTCCTCTTTGGGTGGATGTGTCCTATTTTTTTTGGATTCTAAGGTTTTTGCCAAGATGTTTCACCGGGAATAATTCATCTTGGGGGTTTGAACTACATATCTCTAATTAGGAAAGAGCCTTCACCGGGAAGACATTCTCAATCCTAGGCCATATTCCTATAATATATATATAGTTTAACTGTCCTAGGGTTTGTACTTAAACGTAGTTCTAAACAAATATATGTACAGTTTATATTTGACAGTAATCTAAATAAAGACTGTAAATTGAAAGCTTGTAAAGCCTAACCTGGATGGAGTGGAGGCCTTTGAAGAAATATGTATAGAGCCTCAACAGTAATTGGTGGATAACAGTTGAATATATATATGATAAACAGTTAATGGTTTTTGAAAACAGAAGAAGTGAAGATGGACAAAGGTCACATAGGTATCTGAAGAGTTTCACCGGGAATAATGCCCTTCAAATACCAGAAGAATGTTTTGAAAACAGAAAGAAGATTTTGAAAATACAGTTTTGAAAACAAGCTAAGAAGAGAAAGTGTTTGGGACTTACACTCTATTAGAGGCCCAGTACTTTACAGTACTGGCTATAAAAGCAATTTGAAAATGATTTGAAATGATATAAGGTTTTGTTGTTTGAAAACCTTAATCATCCGTTTAATCGGAGACTGATAAAAGTTTTGAAAATTGACAAAAGTCAACTTAATTAAGGTAAAGATAAAGATCTATGCCTAATTAAGACCTAAACAATTAGGGTTTTATCATAAAATTATTCACAAAATAATTAGGTTAAAACAAAATGAATATATATATTTAAAGTATTTAAGAAAACACTTAAAACATACTATTTTAAACCTAATAAAAATATAAGAAATAAATAATATTTTTATGATTTTTTTGATTATTCACAAAATAGATATGCTAAATAACAAGTGTGTGAAAAATGAAGTGAAAATGACTTAATTTGATAGGTGAATTAATTGTGTGAAGTTTGTGAGAAAAATGAAAGAAAATGAGTGTTAAAAAATAGTTTTGGCCCTTGGAGGATTTGAACCCACGCCCTCTAGGTCACACACTCAAAACAAACACCACTGAGCCAACGCGCGTGTGGTGATAGTAAGCTGGTTTCAATGCAATTCATATAGTGTTCAAGTGTATAGAAGCAAAAAAGAAAATAAAATCAAAAGGTCTGGGGCGAGGGGGATTCGAACCCCAGACCTTGGGCACGCGCAACACACAAACACTCTTTACCACTGGGCTATCACGTTTTAGTCGTTTATGAAACAACTACCATTCAAAATAAAATAAACTTCAACCCTGAATTTGAATTTTTGCGCGCCACCACCATTATCATCTTCAACCTCAAGCTCTCAAATTTTGAAATTCTGAACTCCCTTAATTCTCAACCATTTGCAAAGATGTAAAGATGAAACTTGTTCTAAATTCACTCACGATTCTAAATATGTAACTAACATAAATTTATATTAACTACATCTAACTAATTTACCAGAAATCGTGATGAACCCTAAAATTTTAAAATCAAATTAAATGGCTATACTGAAAGATAAATGAATGATGATAGAGGGTTTTCAATCCTTTGATGATGCTGAACAAGATAGAATCGAGCTTTATCATAAAGAGTGCTTAAATTAAAGAGGTGGAGTTCAGAAACTTACCTCTGAAAATGAAGGTCGTGAGGATGTTGGAGAGCACCTGGGCTTGTATGAATGATCCCAAAAGCTTCCTTGTGACTCAGTGATGCTAACTGGATGTTTATTGTATCTTCAATTCCCCTGGATTGCTCTATGGACCTCCCTCGATTTGAGCTTCAAGTGGACATGGAGAGTGATGATTCTTGAGTTACAGATGAGCTGCAGCCATCTGAACAGCTTCACTATGACCAGAGGAACGTGTCTGGATGCCTGGCTTTGTTGGAAACCTTCTGAATTGCTCTATGGACCTCCAACTGCAACAGCTCCAAAGTGAGAGTAACAATGGCGTTCCTCCACTTACAGAAGTGATCCAGGTGCTTGGATCACCTCAAATGAACCCCTTTGAGATGTTAGAATGCTTACTTTCCAAAGATAAGCTCTGGTTTGAAGAAAACGATTCTTCTTGCCAAAGAACTTTGAAAAACAATAAGCATGAGAAGAGAAAGAGAAAGCAAGGAATATGGTTGCTTTGGTGTGTTTTTCTACTGAGGTATGCTCTCCTATTTATAGGCAAATGATTCAGTACTGATTGAGAGAGTGAGCTTGCTTAGTGAAGTGAATTTGGTTTCTTAGCCATGAAGAAATTTCAAAGAATATCCAAGTGTGATCATTGCATTTTCGAGCCAGCTCCCCTATCCATTGATTCTATCTGATCTTAGGGAACATTTCAGATGCAAAGTGAGCTCTAATTGGTTGGTAAGAAGATTCCTTGGGTGATTCATGAATTTGCCATAAATTCACAAATGTAATCATTACATAATCACATGTTCTTGTTTTAGGAATCTTCTTCAATTATCATGGCATGGTGAAAATGAATGCATGGCATGTTTTCAGATGTGTTATGGGTCGTGTAGCATCCATAATTGAGGTCATGTGCACAAAATTTCAAAGTTCAAAAATGATGCATGACCTATAATTTCACTTCATGAGGCCAACTTTGAACAAGCATAACTCCTAGCTCAAAATGAATTTGGAGAAGGTTGAACACAATTTGGAAAGCCCTAAACATCTACTTCAAATCATTAGTTTGGAGTTTCTTCAGAATCCTTTGGCAAATTTGTGAAAAATGAGGCCAAAGTTGGAAGAAAACTAGGTTAAAACACTTAGAAAATTTTCTAAGTGTTTATGACCTAAAACTCCAAAATTTCCAAAACTCTTAAATGATTGATCTTTTGAAAAAAGTTCCATTGTGAGATGTTGTTTTATTTTGCAAGATCTACAACTTTCATGTTGGAAGTTTTTTGAGTTGTGTAGGTGAAATTTTGAGTTCCCACAATGCCCTCAAAAACCCTAATTCCCGACTTTTTGCTCCTTGGTGAATCTCTTTGAATTTCTTTGGTCAAATGACTTTAATATCCATATATTGATGATATTGATCCTTGAAAGTCATGGTTTGACCAAAAATCTTAAAAGTCAAAGGTGAACCCATACAGTTGACTTTTCCTGATAAAGTGAAAATTTGGACTTTTGTGTAGAATCAAGATCTTCTCCTCAAATGAGTGATGTAAATGGATTATATTGAGGTAGTAGAGGTTCTTGAATCATGTCTTGAGTTTTGAATCCATGCCCTAAACAAAAGTCAACTATCCTGGTGAATTAGGTCAAAAACCCTAATTGTCGACCAGATGAAAATGATGACTGTAGACTTTGAATTGAGGTGTGATGTCCAGTGGATCTTGTCATATGAGTTATTTGAAGATGATTGATGTCTTTAAATGATCCCCTAGGGCTTTTTAGGGTTTCCCAAAGGTAATCCCTGATTTTAGTCCTTGATAGGCTAAAAAAACCCTAGTCTGGTGACCTGAGTAAACCTGTACTCAGATGACTGGGTGTCTAATCAATCATAGGTGAAATAATGAAGCTCTTGAGTCTTATGATTATATTAGAGACTAATCCTCCTATTGATTGATCCTTTGCCTGAGTTTTCTTGTTTTTGAACATCCTCGATTGAATGCCAGATGAAAGGATGACTGCTCTGGGCACTTGCTTTGACCTGATGAAAATCCTAAAGACATGTCATCTCAGGGGGGGTCAAAAATTAGGGTATGACAGATGCCCCTATTTAAGTTTCTTTTATCTGGAGGGAGAGAGATTGATATCTCGATCTCTCCTGCGTAAAAGAGACTTAAATATCAAGGAATGCCCGAATTTTGGGCGCTCCTGAGATGTTGTAATTGATAAAATCTTTGCGTGACTTGATCCCGTTGTCGCACTTGGCGGGGGATGAGGAGACAAACTCCTCCAGAAATACTTGATGTGGATTCTGGCGAATGGATGGCAGTGAGGATGCGCTATCCATCTTCTTTAACTAAGTGTTGACACTTAGAAAAAGGCAAACAACCTCCCCCTTGTTTCGGATGTCCATATCTCGAAACTGGTCTTAGTTGCGTTTGGACAATATCTCAGATAAAGAGAAAATTTCCAAAGGTCTGTTTCCTCATCAAACTTCTCATCAGCACTTGGAGATGAGACGCCATTTGATGGTAGTAGAGAAACTTCAAGGGTTTGTTTCCTCATCAAACTTCTCATCAGCACTTGGAGATGAGATACCATTTGACGGTAGTAAAGAAACTTCAAAGGTTTGTTTCCTCATCAAACTTCTTACCAGCACTTGGAGGTAAGATACCATTTGACGGTAGTAAAGAAACTTCACCATCTTCCCTTTTGACTTGACGTCTTTGAAAGGATGTCATATGGCCTCATGATCTTTTGAGGGGCTAATGACTTTGTTTGAAGGCGGACGAACTGTTTTCGGGGTGAAAACCGCCATTCGTCGACTGATGCCGGGGAACCAACAAACTGTTTTCCTAAGAGGAAAACTGCCATTCGTCGACTCTGAGGGGAACTAACAAACAGTTTTCCTAGGAGGAAAACTGTCATTTGTCAACTCTGAAGAGGATGAAACATCCCAGAAACAGACAAACTGTTTGAAGAAACTGCCATTTGTCGATTTCTTGAGTATTTAACAGACAAACTATCTTTCCTTGGGGAAAGACTGCCATTTGCCAATTGCTAGGGGAACAAACTGTCTTCTACTGGGAGAGACTGCCATTTGTTGATCCTGTCGTGAAAGAAAGTGAACAAACTGTCTTCTGCTGAAAGAGACTGCCATTTGCTGACTTTGTTGAGGAATCTTTAAGCGAAACGAACTGTCTTCATGAAGAAGGCTGCCATTCGTTATTTTTTGCTCGAAAAAGTAAGTGAACTGTCTTTTGCTGAAAGAGACTGCCATTCACTGACTTCGCTGGGGAATCTGAACTATCTTCTGGACGAAGACTACCATTCACTGATTCCGCTGGGGAATCATTTGTCGATCTGCTGGGAGATTCTGAATTATTTTCTTTGACGAAAAAGTGGCATCTCTTGACCTTGCTGGGGAAATACCAAACTGTTTTCCAGGAGGAAAAACTACCACTTGTCAATTATGTCGAGGAATCCATATTTCTTAGAGAAGAGAACCGCTCATCGACCCTGTAGGGAATTCCAAAATGCGAAACAGACTATCTTATCTGAAGAAAACTGTCGAATGTCGCTTTGCGAGAGAATCTCAGCTGAGGAATTCCAAAAGTGAACAAACTATCTCTTTGAGGGAGACTACCATCTGTTGACTTGCTTGGGGAGATCCTTGTGTATGAACTGTTGTCTCGAAGGAAAAAGTTTCTCCGGAACTTGCAGGGGAAACTTGAGTTCATGCCTCAATGACTCGGGCATTCACATGATCAAAGCCTGACTCGACTATGCAGTTATGATGTAATGTATGCATGAATATTATGACAATTATAAAATGTAAAGTGAATGTGAATAAAATTGTCGCGGATGTAAAATCCTATGATACGACTTGAATTCTTGTTGATCAGAAGATGTCCTCTTCTTGTAGTTCGAACTCTGTTGGGAATACCTCGTTATCAGTTGTCCGCTGTCCGAAGTGAGTAATATGAATTGAAGTAAAGATCCGTCATCGGGAGATGTTCGCAAAGCGACCTCATGGGGAAATCTTGGTTCCCGGAGTCTCAACCGTTCTCGGAGCAACTGTTTGCATTCTTCCTATTGTTTGTAAACCTTAGAAAGAAATTTCACCTTTATTTTTGCAAGTAAATTCATTTATTTTATGAAAACATTTGTTTCAAGAAAATGACTGTTTAAACTTGAAATGCATTTCAAGAAACTGAATAAGACTAGATTGCAAAGAAAAGGCACAAGGCTCAAATTATTATTTATGGAATGGTAATCAGCCAAATGCTTGATTCCATGGAGTATTTACAAAGTTTGAAATTGGTAATTTTCGGGAAAAGGGCTACGATGAAACGTGACGACCGTTATCTTTCCCTTCCTCTCCGAGTTGCGCTGTATTCGTGCTTCGTAGAAGATGACCTACTGCTGATGAATACTCCGCTATGGATTTTGAATGATCAAGTTTGTCCTGAACACAGTTACTTGCCATATATCCCTAACTTTTGCGTAAACTACCCCTTTCGGGTTTTAAGTTTACCGGGATTGATTAATATTTTTTTTATGTCTCTAACTTTTGCCTGAATCGCCCTTTCGGGTTTTCAATTCACCGAGACGCTCTTTTTTGCCTAAGCCGCTCTTTGCGAGTTTTCAACTTAGCGAGCTGTTCTTTTAATTATTTAGGCGAAGTATTTCTTGACTGCGTCGACGTTCACAGGACGGGTGAATTCTTCTCCATCCATAGTCGTGAGTATTAAGGCTCCTCCTGAGAAAGCTCTCTTGACCACGTAGGGGCCGTCATAATTTGGAGTCCATTTCCCTCTCGAATCTGTGAGAAAAGATTGAATCTTTTTGAGTACAAGGTCGCCTTCTTTGATTGTGTGAGGTCGAACCTTTTTGTCGAGAGCTTTCTTCATTCTTTGTTGATATAGCTGCTTTGACACCACTCGGCTTCTGTTAATTTTGCCTCCATCAAAATTCTCATTGATGGAATCTCAACCTCTATTGGTAGGACTGCCTCCATGCCATATACAAGGGAGAAAGGAGTTGCTCCGGTCGAAGTACATACTGATGTACGGTAACCATGAAGAGCATACGGGAGCATTTCATGCCAATCTTTGTAAGTGATGACCATCTTCTGAACGATTTTCTTGATGTTTTTGTTAGCTGCTTCTACAGCCCCATTCATCTTTGGTCTGTAAGGAGATGAGTTGTGATGTTCAATCTTGAATTCTTCACAAAGCTCCTTCATCATTTTGTTATTCAAATTTGACCCATTGTCAGTGATTATCTTGCTAGGAATGCCGTAGCGACAGATGATGTGATTCTTGATAAACCTGACGACAACTTGTCTTGTAACGTTTGCATATGAAGCTGCTTCAACCCATTTGGTGAAATAGTCTATGGCTACCAAGATGAAGCGATGTCCGTTGGACGCTTTTGGCTCGATCATTCCAATCATGTCGATTCCCCACATGGAGAAAGGCCAAGGGGAAGAGAGTATGCTGAGAAGAGATGGTGGCACATGAATTCTATCGGCATAGATCTGACATTTGTGACACCTCTTTGCGTACTGGTAGCAATCTGACTCCATCGTCAGCCAATAATATCCTGCTCTCAGTATTTTCCTTGTCATGGTGTGTCCATTGGTGTGAGTACCAAAGGAACCTTCATGTATTTCTCTCATGAGTGCTCCTGCTTCTTTTTTGTCAACGCATCTGAGCAGAACCATGTCAAAGTTTCTCTTGTACAGAACATCTTCATTCAGGAAGAATCTACAAGCTAACCTTCTCAAAGTCTTTCTATCTTTCTTTGACGCCCCAAGAGGGTACTCTTGCTTTTGAAGAAAGTTCTTGATGTCGTGATACCACGGTTTGTCGTCGATGATTGCTTCTACTGTGAAAACATGAGCGGGCCTATCCAGGCGCATAACATCGATCTGAGGAATGTCATTCCAATGATTTATCCTAATCATGGAAGAGAGTGTAGCTAATGCATCAGCCAAGTTGTTTTCTTCACGAGGAATGTGATGAAAATCTACCCTGTCGAAGAATGGTAATAATCTTCTTGCGTAGTCTTTGTAAGGAATTAGCCCTGGTTGGCGTGTTTCCCATTCTCCTTTGATTTGATTGATGACCAAAGCAGAATCTCCATATACATCCAAGTGTTTGATTCTTAGATCCATGGCTTCTTCGAGACCCATGATGCAAGCTCCATATTCGGCCTCATTGTTTGTGCACTTGAAAGTTAATCTAGCAGTAAATGGAATATGGGTACCCTGAGGTGTAACAATGATTGCCCCAATTCCTCGTCCATAAGCATTGACAGCTCCGTCAAAGATTAAGCCCCACTGGGATCCTATCTCAGGTCCTTCGTCTGGTAGTGGCTCGTCGTAATCTTTCATCTTGAGGTACATGACGTCCTCGTCCGGAAAGTCGAAACTGGTTGATTCATGACCATTGAGTGGGTGGTGAGCCAGGTGTTCAGCTAGAATGCTTCCTTTCACGGCTTTCTGTGCGTGATACTCAATGTCATATTCTGATAACAACATCTGCCAACGCGCAATTCTCCCGGTTAAAGCAGGCTTCTCAAAGATGTACTTGATTGGATCCATATGAGAGATCAAACGAGTAGTATGTCGAATCATGTACTGGCGGAGACGCTTGGCAGCCCAGGCCAAAGCACAACACGTCTTCTCGAGCATGGAGTAGCGGGATTCACAGTCAGTGAATTTCTTGCTCAGGTAGTAAATGGCATGCTCTTTTCTCTTTTTCTCGTCTTGCTGTCCAAGGACACAACCCATGGAATCTTCTAAGACGGTTAAGTACATTATCAAAGGTCTTCCTTCCACTGGAGGAGACAAGATGGGTGGTTCGAGCAGATATTCTTTAATGCTGTCGAACGCTTTCTGACAATCGTCTGTCCAGACGCAACTTTGATTTTTCCGTAGAAGTTTGAAAATAGGAGCGCAAGTTGCAGTCATGAGATATATGAATCTCGAAATGTAATTCAGACGTCCAAGAAATCCTCTAACTTGTTTCTCGGTTCTGGGTGAAGGCATTTCATGAATTGCCTTGACTTTGTCTGGATCTACTTCAATTCCTCGTTTGCTGACAATGAAACCAAGGAGTTTTCCTGAGTAGACACCAAAGGTGCACTTGTTGGGGTTCAGGCGAAGCTGAAACTTCCGTAAGCGTTGAAATAACTTTGTCAGATCCTGTATGTGATCTTCTTCATTTTCTGATTTGGCAATCATGTCGTCCACATAGACTTCCACTTCTTTATGCATCATGTCGTGGAAAAGTGTAGTCATGGCCCTTTGATAAGTTGCCCCTGCGTTCTTCAGTCCAAAAGGCATAACACGATAGCAGAACGTGCCCCAGGGGGTGATGAAAGATGTTTTCTCCATGTCTTTAGGTGCCATTTTGATTTGGTTGTATCCTGAAAATCCGTCCATGAACGAGAAAACTTTGGATTTTGTTGTACTGTCTACCAACATATCAATATGTGGTAAAGGAAAATCATCCTTAGGGCTAGCTTTGTTCAAATCTCTGTAGTCGACGCACATGCGGACTTTTCCGTCTTTCTTAGGAACGGGAACAATGTTAGCTAACCACTGAGGGTATTCTGAAGTGACGAGGAAACCTGCGTTGATCTGCTTTTGAACTTCCTCTTTGATTTTCATGGCCATCTCCGGATGAGTTCTTCTTAATTTTTGCTTGACCGGAGGGCATTCTGCTTTTAATGGCAAGTGATGCTCCACTATACTGGTATCCAACCCTGGCATATCTTGATAAGACCAAGCGAAGACATCTGAGAATTCTTTGAGCAGCTGTATCAAACTCTCTCTGATCTCTGAACTGAGCGAAGCTCCAATCTTTACCTCTTTTCTGTTTCCATCGGAACCAAGGTTAATGATCTCTAGAGGCTCATTGTATGGTTGAATGGCCTCTTCCTTTTGTTGAAGTAACCGGGAAATTTCCCTTGATATTTCTTCGTCTTCTTCTTCCTCTGCCTCGAATACAGGAAACTCAAAGCTTGGAGAAGTCATATGGTCGCACGTTTCAATGGGGTATTTTATGATTAATCTGCATATGTGTGATAAGTTTTATTTAGACAACGAGGGAAGACTCGGTGTATGCAGTTAATGGAATATTTGATGTTTTTTAAGGGTGTTTTTTAGGATTACCAATTTCCGAAAAAGAGAAAAGGAAAACTAAACGAAGGAACAGAATGACATTTTTATTTATTGACAGTCATTTCTTGAAACAAAGACCCTATAAAACAAAACTCTATTGCTTTGGGCGAAGCAAAGAGGGACATTTTCCTAAGAAATAGTAAAATGCAAAGCCCTATGAAACATCTCTTCACCCTGGGCTATGGTGAGAGGACAAAATAACGGTGAAAGTTCCTACTTAGGAGTGCGAACAACAATTGAAACTTCAACAGCTATCCAATAGTGGCGAACCCCATTATGCACTAAGTAATCTGGAACCTTAGGCTTAAGCTGGCCTATGGTAAGTCTTGATTTACCAACCACTGTCTTTGCAACACTCAGACGATCTTCTTCTACTTCAGCAGACTGAGCGGTGTGAGCATACCCATTTCCCAGTGGAGTATGTCGGTTTTTCTTTTGAGGAAACTTCCAATCTTCTGAATGGAGAGACTCGTTGTCGAAGACACTTTCGAGATCATCCTCTTCTGTATTTTGGTCTTGCTCTTCTCCCAAGATGGCATTGACTAGATATGTGAACTCTAGATCCGTAGCCTCGGAAGGTGACTTGGGGATATAATCCTCAATGATGACTTCACCAGATGCTGATGATGAATAGCAAGGGTTATACATCTCTTTTGGCTGAGAGAGGTACTCAAAATCAATGTTCCATCCAGTCGGAACAATATCTTCAAGAGAGATTCCTGAACTTTCAGGAGCGAAGTATTTCACCATGTAGTCGAATTTTCCGCTTGGTTCTCCTAATGTATCCCAAGTCTCTTCGGGGATAGGAGAAACTTCTTCTGATGAACCATGACTTCTGGTGGTGAAGCTGTCAGTAACTTCATCACTGCTTGGTTGAGTCTTACTTTCAGATCCTTTAGTCGGATAACAGCAAGGTGAATCAGACTCTGGTAGGGAGATATATCCAATAGTTATGGGAAGATCCACTTCTCCGAAAACTGACTTTCTTGATCCATCAAATGCTTTGACGATGACATGACTTTTCTTAGAGGGTAACCTTCGAAGGATAATCTTGACAATGTTGATTTAGGCATGACGTTGAGAGAGGATCTATTGTCTATTAGGACTCCTGTGAGTACATCACCCATGCAGCCAACTGAGATGTGAAGTGGAAGATTGTGGTCCACTCCTTCTTCAGGAAGATCTTCGTCACAGAAACTTAGGTTAGTTCTGGCGGAGATGTTGGCAACGATGTTATTGAATTGGCTTATAGTAACACTTGGTTCTACGAAAGCTTGTTCCAAAACTTTCTGTAGAGCTTCCCTATGAGCTTTAGAACTCAATAGCAGGGAAAGAACAGAAATCCTAGACGGAGTATGTAGTAATTGATCTACAATGTTGTATTCACTCCTCTGGATTAACTTCAAGATCTCATCATTTTCTTTCGCTTGAACAGCATTGGTCGGATGATTGTCTCGCCTATGTGGTACTTCCTCTGAAGGTTTCTCCACATTTTCTGTTGTTCTGTTGAAGACTCGTCCACTTCTGGTGACTCGACTAACATCAGCAATGTTGACAACAGACAGTAATGGTATTTCCTTACCATTTTCAATGAATGTAGCATTGTACTTGTATGGTATAGCCTTGTCAGACTCATACGGTACGGAACCTGGTAAGTAGATAACTAGTGGAGCAACTGCTGTCTTCCTACTATCATACTTGACTTGCATTGGTTCAACTTGATTAATTTGAGGAGATATGGTAAAGACTTCATCATCTTCTCTGTTGGCAAGAACAGTAATGGTATTGTCATCCATCAGCTTTTGAATGTCGTTGCGAACACGCAAGCATCCTCGTGAATTTCTTCGACAGATTTCGCATCTACTGTAAGGATGGAAATCCGTTCCAAAGTAGGCAAGTCCATTTAAAGTTTTGTGGAACCTGACTACCGATCCTTCAAGATCTTCAACTTTGTAGATTTTGTATTCTCCTGGACATCCTTGAACCATGTTGATGTCATGTTCAGTTCTGACTCGGATATGTTGAATCCATCCTAAGTCCATTTGTTCTTGTAATGCAGCTTGAACTACGGCACATCCTTGATTATTCTTTGGACAAATTTCACATGTGAAGTAGTTGTGAGGTGGTACATGGCCGTACCCAGCTTGTTTAGCGTGCATCTTGACACGATTTTCCCCTATCTGACGAATGTCGTAGATTTGAATGACGTTAGGGTGTTGATCTATCAGGTTTACTGAAGAATCTTTATGCTGCGGCAACGGATTTGCTTGGACGTTTGGATTAGTATCTTTGAAGGATAGCATTCCGCTCTTTACTAATCGTTGGACGTCAACCTTGAAAGAGAAACAGTTCTCAATATTGTGACCTGGTGCCCCTTGATGATAGGGACAAGATTGGTCAGCCTTATACCATGGCGAGGAACTGTTTGTAGGATTTGGAGGACTCCTCGTCTGAATGAGTCCTTTTGCCAGTAATGTTGGAAACAATTCTGCATACGGCATTGGTACGGGGTCAAAGGCAGGATACCTTGGAGCCCGATTGTTGTAATTTGGAGGTCGAACCTGCTGCTGAGGTTGCTGCGACCTTTGTTGAATTTGTTGTTACGAAACCTGAGGTTGATAAGCTGGCGCTGAGTTAACAACCGGAGTTATTGCTGCAACTTGAGGTTGGAATTTCTTCTTGATTTTGTGCAAGACATTGCTGACATCTTGATCCTTTTTCTTCTGGAAAGAACTTCCATACTTCCTTGGACCAATAGAAGATTCTGGTTCTTTGTTCAAGCGTCCTTCTCGAACTGCTTCTTCTAAACGTACACCCATGTTTACCATCTCGGTAAAGTCACTTGGTGCACTTGCAACCATTCGTCCGTAGTAAAATGGACTCAAAGTTTTGAGATAGATTTTTGTCATTTCTTTCTATTCAAGTGGTGGACAAATTTGAGCAGCAACTTCACGCCATCTCCGAGCGTATTCCTTGAAGCTTTCTCTATCCTTTTGAGTCATGGCCCGGAGTTGATCTCTGTCGGGAGCCATATCCAGATTGTACTTATACTGTTTGACGAAGGCCTCTCCGAGGTCTCGAAAAGTACGAATCTCTGAACTGTCCAAGTTCTTGTACCATTTGAGTGCAGCACCAGTCAGGCTGTCTTGAAAATAATGAATGAGCAATTGTTGATTATCAGTCTGAGTTGACATTCTTCGAGCGTACATCACAAGATGACTTTGTGGGCATGAATTCCCTTTGTACTTCTCAAACTCTGGTACTTTGAATTTGTGAGGAATCTTAACATTTGGAACCAGACAGAGGTCTGCAGCATTCTTTCCAAATAGATCTTGTCCTCGAAGAGTCTTGAGTTCCTTCTGCATTTGCAGAAACTGTTCTTGGAACTCGTCCAATCTTTCATACACGCCAGCATCCTCACTTGGAGCGTGATGATATACTTGTCCGCCCTGCGGGGGAACAGTATGCATAATCGGTCGTGGGGAAGCCATGACAGCAGATCTTGGAATCTCAGCATTCTGTTGTGTGAAACCCATTGCCGTTGCTCTTGGAACTTCAATTTCCAGAGGTTTGTAACCCTCCGGTGGACGCATATCCATGGTGACTTTTGGAGCTTTAGAAGCTGGAGGTATGTACCCTTCTGGAGTAAAGTTATACGGCATGCCCCAAGGTCGATCAGGCGGCATGGTATACTGAGGAATAGGAGTAGAAACAATCTCGGAGACCACAGTCCTTTGCGGTTCTTCTGGCGTTGGTCGATTTTGCGCAACTACCAGGGCTTCTACCATACTATTGAGTCTTTCAACAGTACCTTTGAGAGTATTAATCTCTTCTCTGAGTTCTTCATTCTCTTGCTCAAAGTCTTCCATTCTTTTCTTGCGACTTGAACGAGTGTTGTACGGATGAGACAGCTTGAAAGTCTTGGTTCACCTCCTTCTCCTCCTCTCTTTCTGGAGAAAGGAAAGTGACTATTAGATCCGCGAAAATTCTCGTGTCAGTGCGTACAGCTAAAGCGATGTATGATATGCAATTAAGTTAATATTTTTCAAGGAAACACCATAATTACGTTATGAAACATCAAACTTTTATTAATTAAGCGAAAACGCCGTTTTTACACACTTTGAAAAGGGAAATACAGAGAAACTGAGAGAAAGGACTCTAAAATTTTGACGAAGAGCCGACTTCACGTTCTAACATCTTCTTCTGTTTCTTGAGCTGAGCGTTCTCTAACGTGAGCTGATCGATGATCCAGGAAGCAGGAGGGATATGATGAGAAAGTGATGATTGTGTCACTTGTCGATCAAGTACTTCAAGTAACTCATCCTTCCTTCTTAGGATGTTTTGAATCTCAACATTTTCCGTGTTGACAATTCGATACTTGTTCCCCCAAGCATTCCTTTCTTGGCATACCTTGTTTAATGCCGCTTGTAATTTTTCAACATCGGTGGAGAAAAGGTAAATGGGTTCCCTTAGGGGAATAGGTTCTTGATGTTGATATGGCATCCTGAGCTTGAATGCTCTGACGCGTACCCATTGAAGGTAAGGATCCAAGGAGATGCAAAGATGTTTTCCTAACAATCTTCTCCCTTTGCTGTGTACAAGACGCCAGGCTTGGACAATTTCCTTCTTCAGCATGTTGCCATGATCGTCGATGTTCTTGAAGAACAGACCCTCCAATTGGATGTTACTTGGTATATTTTTCATAGGATAGCCGTATTGACGACGGGCTAAAGCTGGATCGTAACTGATTCCTCCCTTAGTTCCAATAAGGGGTATGTTGGGAAAACATCCGCAACTGAAGATGATCTTGGTTTCGTCGTTGTCAGGACTACACCACTCAATGTCCGTATGAGTGAGAGACGTGATTTTCTGTGACCAGTAAAGGCCATCCCTCATGTTCCAGAAAGTGTTAGACTTTGGCAGGTGCGAGACGAACCATTCGTATAATAACGGTACGCAGCATGTGATTAATCCTCCTCGCTGCAGGTTTCTTGAATGCACAGAGTGATAAGCATCCGCAAGCAAGGTTGGAACTGGATTTCCAATTAAGAAGATCTTAATTGCGTTGATATCGACGAAATCGTTAATGTTAGGGAATAAAAACAATCCGTAGATAAGCAAAGCCAAGATTTCCTCAAAAGCGCTCATATCTTGGATGCTGACGAAGTACCGAGCTTGATCAAACAGGAATTTGGAGGGCAATCCTTGAATTCCTCCTCTACTCACCATATGAGTTCTGATGTCGACTACGTTCAAAGGAGTAGTTGCAGCAATGATAATGTCGTCAGGATTCTTTTCTAAACCGGAGTACGGATCTTGCGCGTACACGGGTATTCCAATCAGACGAGAGTACTCCTCCAATGTAGGCATGAGCTGATAATCTGGAAAGGTGAAGCAGTGATACGTTGGATCGTAAAACTGCACCAAGGTGGGAAGGATCCCATCCACAATGTTGGTATTGAGCAAAGGCAGAAGTTTTCCATACTTCTCCTTGAAAACCTGGGGGTTGACCACCAGTTTTCCGAGCTTTCCCAGTTCCTCGACCTGGGGAATCTTGAAGGTGTATTTCCTAGCTCTCTTTCTTCCATAATCCATGGTATAGATCCTTAAGTCCTTTCTCCGTTTCTCTCTTTCTCTGAAGTTCAAAACGTTCGTTATTTAGTTTCCTTGAAAAACGACTCGAAAAAGACTCTTTTTTGCTTTTAGTTGTTTATTAATGAATGATGCATGAATGCATGAATGCACACACAAGAGTTTTAAACAAACATGGCGTTGAAGGGTATAGTGGTCATGAAGTCAAAACGCAAACCTCGCCCCAATGGTAAACTAAGGATAAGGATTTTTGTACCTGTAGAACGGGTTCTAGGGGTCTCAGAGTTTTTGCTCAACCTTAAAGATACGTTGATTGGTATCTATAAGAGAGTTTCCTCTGAGTGTAGTATCTGCGTGACAATTACTTTTGTAATCACCGCTCTACGTCCTAAAAAAAAGCTTTAAGTGGGGTTAATGTGTTTCTAGGTCCTCCTGGTACAAATCAGTCTCGGAATGCAGTGGCGCAGTTAATCACAACCAGCCAGGCAAATCCCAAGAGTAGACTTGGAAACCAAGATTAGAGGGTCTTCACCGGGAAGACATCCTCCATCCTATCTTATGTTGCACTCAAATCCGGGTATAGGATTTCTCACCACAAGGGGGAATCAAGCCCTTTCCCGATACAGAATAAACAAAATAAACAAATATATATGCAACAATCACATGATATGACACAGAGGTTAGGCAGGACCTCTCTTGTTTGAGGGGGAATTTGGCATCCCTAATTCCTCATTGGGGCTGGACCAGCAACAGGTCAACCATTGGTTTGGATGAAAAACCAAGGTTTTTAACACTTATATCCCCAGCAGAGTCGCCATTTTTCTGTGGTGTCGTTTTTTTTACCTCCCCGTTTCACTTGGGAGGACGGCACGCTAGACCCTTCACGCGAAATTTGGAAGGAGAATGCGCCCGTGGTGGGATGAATTTTGTTTCAGTTCTTCCTACGATATCACACGAACTTTCTTATTGTCCTACGAGTAGGAAAGGGAAAAAAAGATCTCAACTAAACCCTAAGAGTTTTCTAAGTGTGGGGATTTCACCTAGACTAGAAATTCTGGAGTCCGGGGGGTCGGTTATACATAGGGAAGTGTTTAAACACCCTACATATCTGTAGTACTCTACAGGAACCTTCTCTGTGTCATTGTGATTGTGTTTGCTGCTAATGATTGGGAAAGTTTCTCCTTTGTGTTAGGAGAGAGAATTGAATTGATTAAAAAGACAGACAGATAGACAAACAAACTGACTATTTTTGGTATTTTATTAGCTCGCTGAGATTCCTTGTGAACCTCATGCCTACATATCCCTAGTGGAAGTCAGAGCTTAATGTAGTTCGGGGAACTAACTAGGGAAATTAATTATTTTTGGTGCCTTGCTTGAAGCTCAAGGTTGAAGCTTGAATTAAATCTTTGTTTACAGTAAAGAGGCATGAAATCATCTTTACAGAGAGGTATTTGTACTATTCTACCACAAACATTGTAAAGGAGTGACAGAATAACTGAATTCATTTCATTCAAGAGGGGGACCTTACTTGTGTGTTTGCAAGTATGCCAGTCAGATGCCTCTTAAATGAAAGAAAGATGCTCATCCAAATTAGGGAAAGTTACCACATGTCTGAGTTTTACTGCCAGCTCATGCCTTTCAAAATCCTAAATGGGAGACTTGATTGAAATTGAAATTGAAATTGAAATGTTTGAAATTTTTGTTTGTTTGAATGTGGTAGAGTAGTAAAAATATCTCTCTATAGAGATAAGCTATGTCTATCTACTGTATGAAAGATTTGACTTTAGCTGGCTTGTATGAGGCCCAAGCTTGAGGCTTTTTGATTGATTTATTAATTATCATTCATTGACTCTGGGAGATGACTCCACTGAGGATTAATTACAGGGTATTTTTGTGTTCTGTACAAAGCCCAGAATTGAGGCTAACTCTATTTGGAGAGTGTTTATTTTGATGGATTTTTATTTGGTGTTCTGTATAAAGCCCAGAATTGAGGCTGACTCTAGCTAGGGAAAACATTATTTTCTGCCTTGTACAAAGCCCAAGGTTGTGGCTGACTCTTAAATAAACTGAGTATGGATGACTCTATGGGGAAAAGATCCTAGGTGTTAGGAATCTTTGACACATAAAAATATGGTTTAATCTGCCTTGTACAAAGCCCAAGGTTGTGGCTATTGGATGATGAAGAACTCACTGGGGAGACTCTATTATCTGCCTTGTACAATGCCCAAGGTTGAGGCTGACTCTTGACAGGGGAGTTTTATTGTTTGGTGCCTTGTATGAAGCCCAAGGTTGAGGCTAACTGTTTTTGTTGGTTTTGACTCTACTGAGGAGATTTTTTTTATTAAAAGACTGTTTTTCTTTGGAAGCTAACCCTTTCCAGGGATTTTGACTCAGCTGGTGAATTTGTCTTTTGAAAAAGAATGATTTTTGGAAGCTAACCCTTTCCAGGGATTTTGACTCTTTATTGACTGAACTTGGAGGCTAACCCTTTCCAGGGGTTTTGACTCTTTTGGGGAAATTATCTCCTAAGAGAATGAATCTTTGGTTTTGAAAGACTGATGTTGTTAAAATGAAAGAATGATGTTGGAGGCTAACCCTTTCCAGGGGTTTTTATTGAAATGAAGGATTGATTTTGGAGGCTAACCCTTTCCAGGGATTATTATTGAAATGATAGATTGATTTGGAGGCTAACCCTTTCCAGGGGTTTTTGTTAAAATGACAGATTGTGTGGAGGCTAACCCTTTCCAGGGATTATTATTGAAATGATAGATTGATTTGGAGGCTAACCCTTTCCAGGGGTTTTTGTTAAAATGACAGATTGTGTGGAGGCTAACCCTTTCCAGGGGTTTTTATTAAAATCACAGATTGTGTGGAGGCTAACCCTTTCCAGGGGTTTTTATTAAAATGAATTGCAGAAAGATTATCTAGTGGAGACTTCTTGTTTAAAGCCCAAGATGAAGGATGACACTTGCTGAGGATAAGCAAATATGGATCCTAGACTCTGCTAAGGAAGATTGATGAAGATAAGGGTGACAGAGACTGTCCATGTCTCTCATTCCAAAAGGTGTACTCAATGTAAAATTGAGACAAACTTAGCTTGTTTAAAGTCTGGTTTAAATTGGAAGAAACTCACCAGGGTAGGCTAAAAGGTGACTAAAGACCTGTTCCTATGTTTATAAGAAACCTGATGGGTCCTTGTATACAAGCTCAAGAGGAAGTTGGAAACGCTTTTAAGAAGCCTGTGGGTCCTTGTACAAAGCCCAAGAGGAGGCTAATCGAGGGTCCTTGTTATAGCACAAGAGAAAGCTATGTAGTTTTGAACTTATTTTGGCTCTAAGAAAATGGGTAAGAGGTTTCACCGGGAATAATTCCTCTTTGGGTGGATGTGTCCTATTTTTTTTGGATTCTAAGGTTTTTGCCAAGATGTTTCACCGGGAATAATTCATCTTGGGGGTTTGAACTACAGATCTCTAATTAGGAAAGAGCCTTCACCGGGAAGACATTCTCAATCCTAGGCCATATTCCTATAATATATATATAGTTTAACTGTCCTAGGGTTTGTACTTAAACGTAGTTCTAAACAAATATATGTACAGTTTATATTTGACAGTAATCTAAATAAAGACTGTAAATTGAAAGCTTGTAAAGCCTAACCTGGATGGAGTGGAGGCCTTTGAAGAAGTATGTATAGAGCCTCAACAGTAATTGGTGGATAACAGTTGAATATATATATGATAAACAGTTAATGGTTTTTGAAAACAGAAGAAGTGAAGATGGACAAAGGTCACATAGGTATTTGAAGAGTTTCACCGGGAATAATGCCCTTCAAATACCAGAAGAATGTTTTGAAAACAGAAAGAAGATTTTGAAAATACAGTTTTGAAAACAAGCTAAGAAGAGAAGGTGTTTGGGACTTACACTCTATTAGAGGCCCAGTACTTTACAGTACTGGCTATAAAAGCAATTTGAAAATGATTTGAAATGATATAAGGTTTTGTTGTTTGAAAACCTTAATCATCCGTTTAATCGGAGACTGATAACAGTTTTGAAAATTGAGAAAAGTCAACTTAATTAAGGTAAAGATAAAGATCTATGCCTAATTAAGACCTAAACAATTAGGGTTTTATCATAAAATTATTCACAAAATAATTAGGTTAAAACAAAATGAATATATATATTTAAAGTATTTAAGAAAACACTTAAAACATACTATTTTAAACCTAATAAAAATATAAGAAATAAATAATATTTTTATGATTTTTTTGATTATTCACAAAATAGATATGCTAAATAACAAGTGTGTGAAAAATGAAGTGAAAATGACTTAATTTGATAGGTGAATTAATTGTGTGAAGTTTGTGAGAAAAATGAAAGAAAATGAGTGTTAAAAAATAGTTTTGGCTCTTGGAGGATTTGAACCCACGCCCTCTAGGTCACACACTCAAAACAAACACCACTGAGTCAACGCGCGTGTGGTGATATTAAGCTGGTTTCAATGCAATTCATATAGTGTTCAAGTGTATAGAAGCAAAAAAGAAAATAAAATCAAAAGGTCTGGGGCGAGGGGGATTCGAACCCCAGACCTTGGTCACGCGCAACACACAAACACTCTTTACCACTGGGCTATCACGTTTTAGTCGTTTATGAAACAACTACCATTCAAAATAAAATAAACTTCAACCCTGAATTTGAATTTTTGCGCGCCACCACCATTATCATCTTCAACCTCAAGCTCTCAAATTTTGAAATTCTGAACTCCCTTAATTCTCAACCATTTGCAAAGATGTAAAGATGAAACTTGTTCTAAATTCACTCACGATTCTAAATATGTAACTAACATAAATTTATATTAACTACATCTAACTAATTTACCAGAAATCGTGAAGAACCCTAAAATTTAAAAATCAAATTAAATGGCTATACTGAAAGATAAATGAATGATGATAGAGGGTTTTCAATCCTCTGATGATGCTGAACAAGATAGAATCGAGCTTTATCACAAAGAGTGATTAAATTAAAGAGGTGGAGTTCAGAAACTTACCTCTGAAAATGAAGGTCGTGAGGATGTTGGAGAGCACCTGGGCTTGTATGAATGATCCCAAAAGCTTCCTTGTGACTCAGTGATGCTAACTGGATGTTTATTGTATCTTCAATTCCCCTGAATTGCTCTATGGACCTCCCTCGATTTGAGCTTCAAGTGGACATGGAGAGTGATGATTCTTGAGTTACAGATGAGCTGCAGCCATCTGAACAGCTTCACTATGACCAGAGGAACGTGTCTGGATGCCTGGCTTTGTTGGAAAACTTCTGAATTGCTCTATGGACCTCCAACTGCAACAGCTCCAAAGTGAGAGTAACAATGGCGTTTCTCCACTTACAGAAGTGATCCAGGTGCTTGGATCACCTCAAATGAACCCCTTTGAGATGTTAGAATGCTTACTTTCCAAAGATAAGCTCTGGTTTGAAGAAAACGATTCTTCTTGCCAAAGAACTTTGAAAAACAATAAGCATGAGAAGAGAAAGAGAAAGTAAGGAATATGGTTGCTTTGGTGTGTTTTTCTACTGAGGTATGCTCTCCTATTTATAGGCAAATGATTCAGTACTGATTGAGAGAGTGAGCTTGCTTAGTGAAGTGAATTTTGTTTCTTAGCCATGAAGAAATTTCAAAGAATATCCAAGTGTGATCATTGCATTTTCGAGCCAGCTCCCCTATCCATTGATTCTTTCAGATCTTAGGGAACATTTCAGATGCAAAGTGAGCTCTAATTGGTTGGTAAGAAGATTCCTTGGGTGATTCATCAATTTGCCATAAATTCACAAATGTAATCATTACATAATCACATGTTCTTGTTTTAGGATTCTTCTTCAATTATCATGGCATGGTGAAAATGAATGCATGGCATGTTTTCAGATGTGTTATGGGTCATGTAGCATCCATAATTGAGGTCATGTGCACAAAATTTCAAAGTTCAAAAATGATGCATGACCTATAATTTCACTTCATGAGGCCAACTTTGAACAAGCATAACTCCTAGCTCAAAATGAATTTGGAGAAGGTTGAACACAATTTGGAAAGCCCTAAACATCTACTTCAAATCATTAGTTTGGAGTTTCTTCAGAATCCTTTGGAAAATTTGTGAAAAATGAGGCCAAAGTTGGAAGAAAACTAGGTTAAAACACTTAGAAAATTTTCTAAAAGTGTTTATGACCTAAAACTCCAAAATTTCCAAAACTCTTAAATGATTGATCTTTTGAAAAAAGTTCCATTGTGAGATGTTGTTTTATTTTGCAAGATCTACAACTTTCATGTTGGAAGTTTTTTGAGTTGTGTAGGTGAAATTTTGAGTTCCCATAATGCCCTCAAAAACCCTAATTCCCGACTTTTTGCTCCTTGGTGAATCTCTTTGAATTTCTTTGGTCAAATGACTTTAATATCCATATATTGATGATACTGATCCTTGAAAGTCATGGTTTGACCAAAAATCTTAAAAGTCAAAGGTGAACCCATAAAGTGAAAATTTGGACTTTTGTGTAGAATCAAGATCTTCTCCTCAAATGAGTGATGTAAATGGATTATATTGAGGTAGTAGAGGTTCTTGAATCATGTCTTGAGTTTTGAATCCATGCCCTAAACAAAAGTCAACTATCCTGGTGAATTAGGTCAAAAACCCTAATTGTCGACCAGGTGAAAATGATGACTGTAGACTTTGAATTGAGGTGTGATGTCCAGTGGATCTTGTCATATGAGTTATTTGAAGATGATTGATCTCTTTAAATGATCCCCTGGGGCTTTTTAGGGTTTCCCAAAGGTGATCCCTGATTTTAGTCCTTGATAGGCTAAAAAAAACCTAGTCTGGTGACCTGAGTAAACCTGTACTCAGATGACTGGGTGTCTAATCAATCATAGGTGAAATAATGAAGCTCTTGAGTCTTATGATTATATTAGAGACTAATCCTCCTATTGATTGATCCTTTGCCTGAGTTTTCTTGTTTTTGAACATCCTCGATTGAATGCCAGATGAAAGGATGACTGCTCTGGGCACTTGCTTTGACTTGATGAAAATCCTAAAGACATGTCATCTCAGGGGGGTCAAAAATAAGGGTATGACATGGCCCATTGAGTTTTGATAAATCAATAGGTTGAATTTCACATGGTTTTGAGTTTAGTTTGTTGATTCTGTTGTTTATGGGTTGTATGCTAAATTAGATTGGACTTACTTGCATATATTAGGCCAATGTTGAAGAGCATCTTCATCACAACTATAAACCATATTGATATAATCTTTCCATTCCAACACTTTTTCTAACTCAGGTACAAAGCTAGTTTTATATCTCGTATTACTCGCACTATTGCGGTAAATAACTTTGTCCTCTGGTGGCAAGTTGAAGAAAGAGTGTGCTGAATCTTTAAGTGATTCCAACAACTCGGGAGGAACACAATGATTCACTACTTGAAAGAATCCAAGTGTCTCAGCAGCTCTAACAATTTCATCCACCACTTTTTCATGTTCTGGCCCATTGAGTTTTGATAAATCAATAGGTTGAATTTCACATGGTTTTGAGTTTAGTTTGCTGATTCTGTTGTTTATGGGTTGTATGTATATTTTTGGAACCTCTGATAAACCTGAGTCAACTAAACCTTTGATCCCATTTCCATCTTTTACAACAAAGTTGTACAATGAATCCGAGGAGTTGGAAATTTGTGCCATGAAAGTGTGCAATTTTTTATGCTTGGATTAAGAGGAAATTGTTGTGAAAGAAGGAAACTTATTAACGAATGTAACATGAGTGATATGCTTTTATAAGTCTTCGTAAGTGAAAAATAATACACATAAGGAGTTCAGCTGCGGTTAAAAAGTAAGAAAAAAACAGTTTAAAAATATATTGACATAAGGACTAATACGACTTGATTAAATTTAGCAAAAAATTAAATAGATACTATTTTTTATTTATGAATTTATTTGACCTCTCCAATTTTTGTGAGGAACTAAAATACTAAAATAGTTCTTTACCTTAAAATAAAAGAACAAAGCACAAAAAGTAAAAGAAAATTACACAAAATTCAAACACAAAAATTTGTATTGATAATATCAAAAAATGATATATTTGTAAAGACTAATCACATAATTAAACCTTAAGTAATTAATCTTTCAAAATAAAAAATATTCATTTGAATTTTTCATAGTAGCTATCATTCTTCGTACCTTTCTATGTCTCGATACTATCTCATCTTCTCTTCACCTATAAAAGAATTAGATTTTCTTTCTCCCCAAATTACTATGGCCAAATATACGACATCCTCATCCACTCTCATTTTCCAATATTATTTTTTGTTTTTGTTTGTTGCGCAATTCTCATTCCCCAATATTGTTTTTTGATTTTGTTTGTTGCACCATTCTTATTTCCCAATATTATTTTTTTGTTTTTGTTTGTTTCACCATTCTCATTTACCAATATTACTTTTTGTTTTTTTTGTTGCACCATTCCCCAATATTGTTTTTTATTTTTGTTTGGTGCACCATTCTTATTTCTCAATATTATTTTTTTGTTTTTGTTTGTTTCACCATTCTCATTTTCCAATATTATTTTTTATTTTTGTTTGTAGGACCATTCTCATTTACCAATATTATTTTTTGTTTTTGTTTGTAGGACCATTCTCATTTACCAATATTATTTTTTGTTTTTGTTTGTTGCACCATTCTCATTCCCCAATATTGTTTTTTGTTTTTGTTTGTTGCACCATTCTTATTTCCCAATATTATTTTTTTGTTTTGGTTTGTTTCACCATTCTCATTTTCTAATATTATTTTTTATTTTTGTTTGTAGGACCATTCTCATTTACCAATATTACTTTTTGTTTTTGTTTGTAGGACCATTCTCATTTACCAATATTACTTTTTGTTTTTGTTTGTTGCACCATTCTCATTCCCCAATATTGTTTTTTGTTTTTGATTGTTGCACCATTCTCATTCCCCAATATTGTTTTTGTTTTTGTTTGTTGCACCATTCTTATTTCCCAATATAATTTTTTTGTTTTTGTTTATTTCACCATTCTCATTTTCCAATATTATTTTTTATTTTTGTTTGTAGGACCATTCTCATTTACCAATATTATTTTTTGTTTTTGTTTGTTGCACCATTCTCATTCCCCAATATTGTTTTTTGTTTTTGTTTGTTGCACCATTCTTATTTCCCAATATTATTTTTTTGTTTGTTTCACCATTCTCATTTTCCAATATTATTTTTTATTTTTGTTTGTAGGACCATTCTCATTTACCAATATTATATTTTGTTTTTGTTTGTAGGAACATTCTCATTTACCAATATTATTTTTTGTTTTTGTTTGTTGCACTATTCTCATTCCCCAATATTGTTTTTTGATTTTGTTTGTGGCACCATTCTTATTTCCCAATATTATTTTTTTGTTTTTGTTTGTTTCACTATTCTCATTTTCCAATATTATTTTTTGTTTTTGTTTCTTGCACCATTCTCATTCCCCAATATTGTTTTTTGTTTTTGTTTGTTGCACCATTCTTATTTCTCAATATAATTTTTTGTTTTTATTTGTTTCACCATTCTCATTTTCCAAAATTATTTTTTATTTTTGTTTGTAGGACCATTCTCATTTACCAATATTATTTTTTGTTTTTGTTTGTAGGACCATTCTCATTTAACAAAATTGTTTTTTGTTTTTGTTTTTTGCACCGTCTGCCTTAACAACTATATTTTTTTGTCTTAAGAATCCAATGTATATGGCCATAAATGACATAACTCATGTGCCCCTTCTTGAAATAATCTACATATGAAAGTCAAAAAAATCAATATTGTTGACTGCAGTCAATACTTTTATAATAACATTTGTTAAATATTAATTTATAATCGTTAGATTAATAACATTGATATTTAGCAAAATAGTTAGATTTGTAAAATACTGCAACATGATAAGAACATAATTATTGATAATATTTGTAATAATAATAAGAAATGACTATTTGTTTAGGATTTATTAAACTTCTAAATAATATTTTAATTTAACCTAATATTGGGTGACAATCTTAGAATGTTAAGCCCACTGATAGATACACCCTCTTAGATTTCTTCCCAGACCCAAATAAATAAACTCACCCTCATTTTATATTACTAAGCCCAATTATATACATACTTGTTTTTAAATACACCTCTCTATTTAACAACTTAAATATGCATCTCATAAGCAACAATTATTTTGAATATTTGAAGCAAATCATAATTTTTTTAAATATGCACCCTACAAATTTAATTTAAATGCACAGAGGAAAGGAAAATAAATTGTTGATGCTCGAGGCGGTCAAATTTGGTGTATGACATGTAGCATTGCATTCTTTGTGACATTGCATAATTTTTTATTGCGTGATGTTTGATAATTAGTGAATAAGTGAGATTTAATTAAGGAATGTGACTGAATTATGTGATGATGTTGTGAGTAGATGATGATGTGCAGGTGTGAGTAAATATGTGAAGTATGAGGATACACATACGTTAGTATATGTATAATTAATGATGCCTATTGTATAACTACTATATTTCTCCCTTATTTCTTCTATAATGACTATGAATTACTCACCCTTTCAGTTTGAATGTTACCTCCACGTGGGTAACGCGCAAGTAATCAAGAATAGTTCGTTGGTGTTTGGAGGATAGTTTCATGAAATCTTTTAGCGCTTTATTTGGAATAAAAATGGTCTTGCTCTCTTACGTAACTAATTGGAACAATGTCATTCTTTTAATTGTTTTGAGATCTGAACTATTTGTTGTGGTATTTAAGATGTTTTGAAATATGAATTTCGCTATGAGAATTTGAATTACAATTGTTGTCATTGAAGAAGTATTTTGTTTTGACAATTTGAAAACCCGTGTTACAGAGCAGGACGTTTTATTATGAAGTTTTTATCAAGGTGACACTCTAGTTTGTGAATCGTGTTAATTTAATTATTATAATTTATGCGAATTATATATGTGAGTTTAGATGGGTGTTACAACCTCCCACTTATCTAAAAATCCAAGACGGGCGTTCATTTGAATACTCCAGTTTTCGTAGTTAGACGTTGTTAGTCGTGGTAGTGGCATTTCCCTCATCACGTTCGCCATTAGCTCTAATGCCAATTTGTTGATATAAATACTACTTTATATATTGCTCTCTTGCTTATTGAAATGAAAATACAACAAAGTCTTTATAAAGACCCAAGATACTACTATTCTAGGAATTAAAATGCAACTGAGTTCTATTAAAAGACCACTAACCTCTTGGTCTTTATTTGTCCACTGACTTCTAAATTAAAACTCATTTAAAAAATTAAACACATACTTCATACTCTCTTTTATAGAATTATTAAGTAGAGTTGATTTTTGCAAAATCAAGAGTCTTTTTTCCATCATGAGAACTCCTAAAGTAGTTGTCCATATAATCCTGCCACAAGACATCTCTATAACCAGCAAATCCATCTTTCTTCACCAATTCTGGAAATGGGCCAATCCTCTCAGTAAACATAGGAAGACTGAACATTGGAACTGATACTCTTGATTGTGTGGAAGTTGTCAGTACTCTATGTTCAGCACTTTTATATTTTCCATTGCTAAGTACCTTCAAGTAAAATACAAAAGGATTATTAGTTATGATGCAAAGTACATTAGTACAATTTTAAGATTTTAACTATGTCGTATTTTTTGATTTAAAGATATATCAAACCTCTAAAGCATCACCAACATTGATGACTAAAGCTTCCTGGATTGGAGGAATTTCAAGCCACACTTCTTTTTCATCATTACTCTCATCTTCTGATTTAACATGCAATCCACCAATTCCATCTTGAAGAAGAATTGTGATAGTTCCGGAGTCTGAGTGACGCACTGTACCGGCGGTGAGTTCTGGATTTGGACATGCTGGATAGTAGTTCATGTTAACCATCTTCGTACCAATAAGACTCTCCATTTTTGAATCATCTAGTTTCACTCCAAGTTTATCAATTAATATTTTTAATAAGTCTCTCGCTATCTTGGATGATAACTTCAAATATTCAAGTGCAACTTCCCTGCAAATTAAGAGAAATAAATAATTCAACAAAACCTATAATGTCTAATATGTATGCTAAATTAGATTCGACTTACTTGCATATATTAGGCCAATGTTGAAGAGCATCTTCATCACAACTATAAACCATATTGATATAATCTTTCCATTCCAACACTTTTTCTAACTCAGGTACAAAGCTAGTTTTATATCTCGTATTACTCGCACTATTGCGGTAAATAACTTTCTCCTCTGGTGGCAAGTTGAAGAAAGAGTGTGCTGAATCTTTAAGTGATTCCAACAACTCGGGAGGAACACAATGATTCACTACTTGAAAGAATCCAAGTGTCTCAGCAGCTCTAACAATTTCATCCACCACTTTTTCATGTTCTGGCCCATTGAGTTTTGATAAATCAATAGGTTGAATTTCACATGGTTTTGAGTTTAGTTTGTTGATTCTGTTGTTTATGGGTTGTATGTATATTTTTGGAACCTCTGATAAACCTGAGTCAACTAAACCTTTGATCCCATTTCCATCTTTTACAACAAAGTTGTACAATGAATCTGAGGAGTTGGAAATTTGTGCCATGAAAGTGTGCAATTTTTTATGCTTGGATTAAGAGGAAATTGTTGTGAAAGAAGGAAACTTATTAACGAATGTAACATGAGTGATATGCTTTTATAAGTCTTCGTAAGTGAAAAATAATACACATAAGGAGTTCAGCCGCGGTTAAAAAGTAAGAAAAAAACTGTTTAAAAATATATTGACATAAGGACTAATACGACTTGATTAAATTTAGCAAAAAATTAAATAGATACTATTTTTTATTTATGAATTTATTTGACCTCTCCAATTTTTGTGAGGAACTAAAATACTAAAATAGTTCTTTACCTTAAAATAAAAGAACAAAGCACAAAAAGTAAAAGAAAATTACACAAAATTCAAACACAAAAATTTGTATTGATAATATCAAAAAATGATATATTTGTAAAGACTAATCATATAATTAAACCTTAAGTAATTAATCTTTCAAAATAAAAAATATCCATTTGAATTTTTCATAATAGCTATCATTCTTCGTACCTTTCTATGTCTCGATACTATCTCATCTTCTCTTCACCTATAAAAGAATTAGATTTTCTTTCTCCCCAAATTACTATGGCCAAATATACGACATCCTCATCCACTCTCATTTTCCAATATTATTTTTTGTTTTTGTTTGTTGCACAATTCTCATTCCCCAATATTGTTTTTTGATTTTGTTTGTTGCACCATTCTTATTTCCCAATATTATTTTTTTGTTTTTGTTTGTTTCACCATTCTCATTTACCAATATTATTTTTTGTTTTTTTTGTTGCACCATTCCCCAATATTGTTTTTTATTTTTTTTGTTGCACCATTCTTATTTCTCAATATTATTTTTTTTGTTTTTGTTTGTTTCACCATTCTCATTTTCCAATATTATTTTTTATTTTTGTTTGTAGGACCATTCTCATTTACCAATATTATTTTTTGTTTTTGTTTGTAGGACCATTCTCATTTACCAATATTATTTTTTGTTTTTGTTTGTTGCACCATTCTCATTCCCCAATATTGTTTTTTGTTTTTGTTTGTTGCACCATTCTTATTTCCCAATATTATTTTTTTGTTTTTGTTTGTTTCACCATTCTCATTTTCTAATATTATTTTTTATTTTTGTTTGTAGGACCATTCTCATTTTCCAATATTACTTTTTGTTTTTGTTTGTAGGACCATTCTCATTTACCAATATTAGTTTTTGTTTTTGTTTGTTGCACCATACTCATTCCCCAATATTGTTTTTTGTTTTTGATTGTTGCACCATTCTCATTCCCCAATATTGTTTTTGTTTTTGTTTGTTGCACCATTCTTATTTCCCAATATAATTTTTTTTGTTTTTGTTTATTTCACCATTCTCATTTTCCAATATTATTTTTTATTTTTGTTTGTAGGACCATTCTCATTTGCCAATATTATTTTTTGTTTTCGTTTGTTGCACCATTCTCATTCCCCAATATTGTTTTTCGTTTTTGTTTGTTGCACCATTCTTATTTCCCAATATTATTTTTTGTTTGTTTCACCATTCTCATTTTCCAATATTTTTTTTTATTTTTGTTTGTAGGACCATTCTCATTTACCAATATTATATTTGTAATATCCCGATTCTTCGACCCAGGTAATTATCATTTAATTGATAATTGGTATGCACAATAGACTTATTCTATAATAATCTAAGGAGGATTATTATAAGAGTAAGTGGATTAGTAGAAAAATCCAAAAGTTAGTTGGAATAGAAGGATATTGGGTAGAAACCAACAAGATGGCAACTTTGTGATTATGGCATAGTTAGAGGGCATTTTGGACAATAGACATCTTGCATGAGTCATAAGGAGTTGTTTGGATGGAGGGCTGTATATCTTTGTTAGAGAATCATTTCTTTTGGAGAATAAAGAGATTAGAGCCGAGAAGAACTCATAACTCAAGTTCCATTTTCGTATTCCATGACAGCCTCCACTAAATCAGGTATAACTCTCAACTTGTAACTCCGATCGTAATGATTCTGGTCCCATTGGAAAGCTAACGAATTTCTCTTCGATTTGCACCTATGGTTCGCGTTCATAGCTTCTGTTTTGGAGGAGAAAACGGATCTTGAAGTTGTGTCAGTTATGCTGAATGTGTGTTATGAGGAGCTACGGATTTCTTGATGATGGAGATGGAAGTTTGAGCAAGAGGGAGATGCAATAGTAACAAGAGCACCATCTTAACCTCCATTTGATCCAAGGTGAGTCCTTAGATAGTGACTTGGGGGTGTTGCATGTAAGGGTTTGTGATTGGGGATTTAGGGATTGTGAGAAGTAATCTTAAATCCATGACATTAACATGCTAATTGTGATAATTGTTAGTTGTCTTTGTTAATATTTGGTTGGATATATCCTTGATCATTATTGCATGTTAGAATTTCGTTGGAAATTATATATATGATACAGGGGATCAATTAGAAAGGTTTGGGACTGTTTTAGAACTCTTAAAATGCAGAAAATTCATTTCTGTTACAGTGTAATCGGTTACGGGGTTTTGCGTAACCGGTTACGCTGCTGAAAATGCAATTCTGGGCTATTTTTCGTGCCCGTAACCGGTTACGGATTTGGCGTAACCCGTTACACTGGGTTAAAAGGGAAAAATCAGCCAAACTTTATAAATTCATAACTTTCGGCTCGGGTATCGGAATTGCGCAAACTTTATATCGTTGGAAAGCTAGCGACGTGTACTTTCTAATAGAATTGGTTCCCAAACCAGAATGTTTGATTTAATCATATTTTAACCCCACTTAGTGTGTCTTGTCGAGTGAAATTGTATGTGACTATTTCCCCCGAGAACAGTTCCGTTCCGTATAGGGAACCGAGTGTCTCTTTAGCCGTGTGAGACTTGTTTAATTGGTATTTAAACATGCTAATGTCATTTATGATCATGGATATTTTATTTTTAATATGTGAATCATTCATGATTAGAATGGATTAATCTCATTGCACTTAATTTCTATATTATGTTTAAATACGAATGCTATGTTGTGATGAGATGTGAATATCTTGTTAATGCCTGTTGTTTTGGCTAAAAAATTGGGATTGTGTGCTTGTGTGATTTGGCGCTTGATATGTGTGTATGCTTGAATCGAAACGGGTCGGGGGCTAGGTTGCGTTACATCCCAGGCTTTGTGACCAATGGGACAGCCCCGATCATGTGATCTTGGGATCACACCTGAGCTACCGTTGCAGTGTGCTTGTGAGGGTCTTGAGGCATTTCCCACTTGGCGTTAACACACTTGCGTGCTCGGTATGATGGCGTTGTGCGGCCAAGTAGGCCTACGCATAACAGGTAAACCATCTCTAGCGGTGCCATGTAGGCTACATCACTAGGCTTTCGCCCGATGGACCCATGTGTCAAGATGGCGTATTGTACTCGGCGTTAACACATGTGCGTGAAGATGGTTAATGGGACAATGACGCCAATTAGGCTAAGGTCATCTCGCAGCCATTTAGGCTTGTGCGAACCCGTCTAATTATCTTGCGGTGTGCTTGTACAAGTCTCTTGACAAGAGCCATGGGCGTGATTCATCGAGGGTGTGTTTTTATAACCTAGTCGAGGCATTAACGCGTTTCTGGATTCCCCGTATATGGATGCGGGTTTTGCATACTTGGTTTCTTATATAATTGCATATCTGCATTAATCGTCCAATGGTGGATGATTCCTTGTTTTCTTCGTACTTGTACCGGATGTGAGGATGAACCCCGAATCAGTGGTGGATTCGGTTTTGATGCATGTACCCTGTAGATCCGAGTGGACCCATAGGATAGGAGGACTCACTGAGATTTAGTAATCTCATCCCAATCAACTTATATTTTTTCAGGTGCGGTTTAGTAGCTTTTGGTCAGTAGCAGGTTTGGACTGAAGACTTGGAAGTGGTGATGGCTTGGAGACCTCGTCAGATCTCATTCTCCGCTGTGCAGATCCATTGAAGACACATGTTTTGTAATTCTTATTAGGATTTCATGTTGTATTTTATATGGATATTTCTATAACTTTAGCTTTTGTATGTACTCAATATCAATTTATAACGTTTCATGCATAATATACTAGTCAGTTATGTATGGGGTGTTACAATATTTTGTTTTTGTTTGTAGGAACATTCTCATTTATCAATATTATTTTTTGTTTTTGTTTGTTGCACCATTCTCATTCCCCAATATTGTTTTTTGATTTTGTTTGTGGCACCATTCTTATTTCCCAATATTATTTTTTTGTTTTTGTTTGTTTCACTATTCTCATTTTCAAATATTATTTTTTGTTTTTGTTTCTTGCACCATTCTCATTCCCCAATATTGTTTTTTGTTTTTGTTTGTTGCACCATTCTTATTTCTCAATATATTTTTTTTGTTTTTGTTTGTTTCACCATTCTCATTTTCCAAAATTATTTTTTATTTTTGTTTGTAGGACCATTCTCATTTACCAATATTATTTTTTGTTTTTGTTTGTAGGACCATTCTCATTTAACAAAATTGTTTTTTATTTTTGTTTTTTGCACCGTCTGCCTTAACAACTATATTTTTTTGTCTTAAGAATCCAATGTATATGGCCATAAATGACATAACTCATGTGCCCCTTCTTGAAATAATCTACATATGAAAGTCAAAAAAATCAATATTGTTGACTGCAGTCAATACTTTTATAATAACATTTGTTAAATATTAATTTATAATCGTTAGATTAATAACATTGATATTTAGCAAAATAGTTAGATTTGTAAAATACTACAACATGATAAGAACATAATTATTGATAATATTTGTAATAATAATAATAAGAAATGACTATTTGTTTAGGATTTATTAAACTTCTAAATAATATTTTAATTTAACCTAATATTGGGTGACAATCTTAGAATGTTAAGCCCACTGATAGATACACCCTCTTAGATTTCTTCCCAGACCCAAATAAATAAACTCACCCTCATTTTATATTACTAAGCCCAATTATATACATACTTGTTTTTAAATACACCTCTCTATTTAACAACTTAAATATGCATCTCATAAGCAACAATTATTTTGAATATTTGAAGCAAATCATAATTTTTTTAAATATGCACCCTACAAATTTAATTTAAATGCACAGAGGAAAGGAAAATAAATTGTTGATGCTCGAGGCGGTCAAATTTGGTGTATGACATGTAGCATTTCATTCTTTGTGACATTGCATAATTTTTTATTGCGTGATGTTTGATAATTAGTGAATAAGTGAGATTTAATTAAGGAATGTGACTGAATTATGTGATGATGTTGTGAGTAGATGATG
This sequence comes from Vicia villosa, assembly GCF_029867415.1. Lineage (NCBI taxonomy): Eukaryota > Viridiplantae > Streptophyta > Magnoliopsida > Fabales > Fabaceae > Vicia > Vicia villosa. The sequence goes on along the minus strand of NW_026705544.1, from coordinate 118,664 downwards.
ATGTGCAGGTGTGAGTAAATATGTGAAGTATGAGGATACACATACGTTAGTATATGTATAATTAATGATGCCTATTGTATAACTACTATATTTCTCCCTTATTTCTTCTATAATGACTATGAATTACTCACCCTTTCAGTTTGAATGTTACCTCCACGTGGGTAACGCGCAAGTAATCAAGAATAGTTCGTTGGTGTTTGGAGGATAGTTTCATGAAATCTTTTAGCGCTTTATTTGGAATAAAAATGGTCTTGCTCTCTTACGTAACTAATTGGAACAATGTCATTCTTTTAATTGTTTTGAGATCTGAACTATTTGTTGTGGTATTTAAGATGTTTTGAAATATGAATTTCGCTATGAGAATTTGAATTACAATTGTTGTCATTGAAGAAGTATTTTGTTTTGACAATTTGAAAACCCGTGTTACAAAGCAGGACGTTTTATTATGAAGTTTTTATCAAGGTGACACTCTAGTTTGTGAATCGTGTTAATTTAATTATTATAATTTATGCGAATTATATATGTGAGTTTAGATGGGTGTTACAACCTCCCACTTATCTAAAAATCCAAGACGGGCGTTCATTTGAATACTCCAGTTTTCGTAGTTAGACGTTGTTAGTCGTGGTAGTGGCATTTCCCTCATCACGTTCGCCATTAGCTCTAATGCCAATTTGTTGATATAAATACTACTTTATATATTGCTCTCTTGCTTATTGAAATGAAAATACAACAAAGTCTTTATAAAGACCCAAGATACTACTATTCTAGGAATTAAAATGCAACTGAGTTCTATTAAAAGACCACTAACCTCTTGGCCTTTCCACTACAAGAACTTTTTATTTGTCCACTGACTTCTAAATTAAAACTCATTTAAAAAATTAAACACATACTTCATACTCTCTTTTATAGAATTATTAAGTAGAGTTGATTTTTGCAAAATCAAGAGTCTTTTTTCCATCATGAGAACTCCTAAAGTAGTTGTCCATATAATCCTGCCACAAGACATCTCTATAACCAGCAAATCCATCTTTCTTCACCAATTCTGGAAATGGGCCAATCCTCTCAGTAAACATAGGAAGACTGAACATTGGAACTGATACTCTTGATTGTGTGGAAGTTGTCAGTACTCTATGTTCAGCACTTTTATATTTTCCATTGCTAAGTACCTTCAAGTAAAATACAAAAGGATTATTAGTTATGATGCAAAGTACATTAGTACAATTTTAAGATTTTAACTATGTCGTATTTTTTGATTTAAAGATATATCAAACCTCTAAAGCATCACCAACATTGATGACTAAAGCTTCCTGGATTGGAGGAATTTCAAGCCACACTTCTTTTTCATCATTACTCTCATCTTCTGATTTAACATGCAATCCACCAATTCCATCTTGAAGAAGAATTGTGATAGTTCCGGAGTCTGAGTGACGCACTGTACCGGCGGTGAGTTCTGGATTTGGACATGCTGGATAGTAGTTCATGTTAACCATCTTCGTACCAATAAGACTCTCCATTTTTGAATCATCTAGTTTCACTCCAAGTTTATCAATTAATATTTTTAATAAGTCTCTCGCTATCTTGGATGATAACTTCAAATATTCAAGTGCAACTTCCCTGCAAATTAAGAGAAATAAATAATTCAACAAAACCTATAATGTCTAATATGTATGCTAAATTAGATTCGACTTACTTGCATATATTAGGCCAATGTTGAAGAGCATCTTCATCACAACTATAAACCATATTGATATAATCTTTCCATTCCAACACTTTTTCTAACTCAGGTACAAAGCTAGTTTTATATCTCGTATTACTCGCACTATTGCGGTAAATAACTTTCTCCTCTGGTGGCAAGTTGAAGAAAGAGTGTGCTGAATCTTTAAGTGATTCCAACAACTCGGGAGGAACACAATGATTCACTACTTGAAAGAATCCAAGTGTCTCAGCAGCTCTAACAATTTCATCCACCACTTTTTCATGTTCTGGCCCATTGAGTTTTGATAAATCAATAGGTTGAATTTCACATGGTTTTGAGTTTAGTTTGTTGATTCTGTTGTTTATGGGTTGTATGTATATTTTTGGAACCTCTGATAAACCTGAGTCAACTAAACCTTTGATCCCATTTCCATCTTTTACAACAAAGTTGTACAATGAATCTGAGGAGTTGGAAATTTGTGCCATGAAAGTGTGCAATTTTTTATGCTTGGATTAAGAGGAAATTGTTGTGAAAGAAGGAAACTTATTAACGAATGTAACATGAGTGATATGCTTTTATAAGTCTTTGTAAGTGAAAAATAATACACATAAGGAGTTCAGCCGCGGTTAAAAAGTAAGAAAAAAACTGTTTAAAAATATATTGACATAAGGACTAATACGACTTGATTAAATTTAGCAAAAAATTAAATAGATACTATTTTTTATTTATGAATTTATTTGACCTCTCCAATTTTTGTGAGGAACTAAAATACTAAAATAGTTCTTTACCTTAAAATAAAAGAACAAAGCACAAAAAGTAAAAGAAAATTACACAAAATTCAAACACAAAAATTTGTATTGATAATATCAAAAAATGATATATTTGTAAAGACTAATCACATAATTAAACCTTAAGTAATTAATCTTTCAAAATAAAAAATATTCATTTGAATTTTTCATAGTAGCTATCATTCTTCGTACCTTTCTATGTCTCGATACTATCTCATCTTCTCTTCACCTATAAAAGAATTAGATTTTCTTTCTCCCCAAATTACTATGGCCAAATATACGACATCCTCATCCACTCTCATTTTCCAATATTATTTTTTGTTTTTGTTTGTTGCACCATTCTCATTCCCCAATATTGTTTTTTGATTCTGTTTGTTGCACCATTCTTATTTCCCAATATTATTTTTTTGTTTTTTTTGTTTCACCATTCTCATTTACCAATATTATTTTTTATTTTTTTTTGTTGCACCATTCCCCAATATTGTTTTTTATTTTTGTTTGTTGCACCATTCTTATTTCTCAATATTATTTTTTTGTTTTTGTTTGTTTCACCAATCTCATTTTCCAATATTATTTTTTATTTTTGTTTGTAGGACCATTCTCATTTACCAATATTATTTTTTGTTTTTGTTTGTAGGACCATTCTCATTTACCAATATTATTTTTTGTTCTTGTTTGTTGCACCATTCTCATTCCCCAATATTGTTTTTTGTTTTTGTTTGTTGCACCATTCTTATTTCCCAATATTATTTTTTTGTTTTTTTTTGTTTCACCATTCTCATTTTCTAATATTATTTTTTATTTTTGTTTGTAGGACCATTCTCATTTACCAATATTACTTTTTGATTTTGTTTGTAGGACCATTCTCATTTACCAATATTACTTTTTATTTTTGTTTGTTGCACCATTCTCATTCCCCAATATTGTTTTTTGTTTTTGATTGTTGCACCATTCTCATTCCCCAATATTGTTTATTGTTTTTGTTTGTTGCACCATTCTTATTTCCCAATATAATTTTTTTGTTTTTGTTTATTTCACCATTCTCATTTTCCAATATTACTTTTTATTTTTGTTTGTAGGACCATTCTCATTTACCAATATTATTTTTTGTTTTTGTTTGTTGCACCATTCTCATTCCCCAATATTGTTTTTTGTTTTTGTTTGTTGCACCATTCTTATTTCCCAATATTATCTTTTTGTTTTGTTTGTTTCACCATTCTCATTTTCCAATATTATTTTTTATTTTTGTTTGTAGGACCATTCTCATTTACCAATATTATATTTTGTTTTTGTTTGTAGGACCATTCTCATTTACCAATATTATTTTTTGTTTTTGTTTGTTGCACCATTCTCATTCCCCAATATTGTTTTTTGATTTTGTTTGTGGCACCATTCCTATTTCCCAATATTATTTTTTTGTTTTTGTTTGTTTCACTATTCTCATTTTCCAATATTATTTTTTATTTTTGTTTGTAGGACTATTCTCATTTACCAATATTACTTTTTGTTTTAGTTTGTAGGACCATTCTCATTTACCAATATTACTTTTTGTTTTGGTTTGTTGCACCATTCTCATTCCCCAATATTGTTTTTTGTTTTTGTTTCTTGCACCATTCTCATTCCCCAATATTTTTTTTTGTTTTTGTTTCTTGCACCATTCTTATTTCTCACTATAATTTTTTTGTTTTTGTTTGTTTCACCACTCTCAGTTTCCAATATTATTTTTTATTTTTGTTTGTATGACCATTCTCATTTACCAATATTATTTTTTTTGTTTTCGTTTGTAGGACCATTCTCATTTACCAAAATTGTTTTTTGTTTTTGTTTTTTGCACCGTCTGCCTTAAAAACTATATTTTGTTGTCTTAAGAATCCAATGTATATGGCCATAAATGACATAACTCATGTGCCCCTTCTTGAAATAATCTACATATGAAAGTCAAAAAAATCAATATTGTTGACTGCAGTCAATACTTTTATAATAACATTTGTTAAATATTAATTTATAATGGTTAGATTAATAACAATGATATTTAGCAAAATAGTTAGATTTGTAAAATAGTGCAACATGATAAGAACATAATTATTGATAATATTAGTAATAATAATAAGAAATGACTATTTGTTTAGGATTTATTAAACTTCAAAATAATATTTTAATTTAACCTAATATTGGGTGACAATCTTAGAATGTTAAGCCCACTGATAGATATACCCTCTTAGATTTCTTCCCAGACCCAAATAAATAAACTCACCCTCATTTTATATTACTAAGCCCAATTATATACATACTTGTTTTTAAATACACCTCTCTATTTAACAACTTAAATATGCATCTCATAAGCAACAATTATTTTGAATATTTGAAGCAAATCATAATTCTTTTAAATATGCACCCTACAAATTTAATTTAAATGCACAGAGGAAAGGAAAATAAATTGTTGATGCTCGAGGCGGTCAAATTTGGTTTATGACATGTAGCATTGCATTCTTTGTGACATTGCATAATTTTTTATTGCGTGATGTTTGACAACTCGTGAATAAGTGAGATTTAATTAAGGAATGTGACTGAATTATGTGATGATGTTGTGAGTAGATGATGATGTGCATGTGTGAGTAAATATGTGAAGTATGAGGATACACATGCGTTAGTATATGTATAATTAATGATGCCTATTGTATAACTACTATATTTCTCCCTTATGTCTTCTATAATGACTATGAATTACTCAGCCTTTTTGTTTGAATGTTACCTCCACGTGGGTAACGCGCAAGTAATCAAGAATAGTTCGTTGGTGTTTGGAGGATAGTTTCATGAAATCTTTTAGCGCTTTATTTGGAATAAAAATGGTCTTGCTCTCTTACGTAACTAATTGGAACAATGTCATTCTTTTAATTGTTTTGAGATCTGAACTATTTGTTGTGGTATTTAAGATGTTTTGAAATATGAATTCCGCTATGAGAATTTGAATTACAATTGTTGTCATTGAAGAAGTATTTTGTTTTGACAATTTGAAAACCCGTGTTACAGAGCAGGACGTTTTATTATGAAGTTTTTATCAATGTGACACTCTAGTTTGTGAATCGTGTTAATTTAATTATTATAATTTATGCGAATTATATATGTGAGTTTAGATGGCTGTTACAACCTCCCACTTATCTAAAAATCCAAGACGGGCGTTCATTTGAATACTCCAGTTTTCGTAGTTAGACGTTGTTAGTCGTGGTAGTGGCATTTTACTCATCACGTTCGCCATTAGCTCTAATGCCAATTTGTTGATATAAATACTACTTTATATATTGCTCTCTTGCTTATTGAAATGAAAATACAACAAATTCTTTATAAAGACCTAAGATACTACTATTCTAGGAATTAAAATGCAACCGAGTTCTATTAAAAGACCACTAACCTCTTGGCCTTTCTACTACAAGAACTTTTTATTTGTCCACTGACTTCTAAATTAAAACTCATTTAAAAAATTAAACACATACTTCATACTCTCTTTTATAGAATTATTAAGTAGAGTTGATTTTTGCAAAATCAAGAGTCTTTTTTCCATCATGAGAACTCCTAAAGTAGTTGTCCATATAATCCTGCCACAAGACATCTCTATAACTAGCAAATCCATCTTTCTTCACCAATTCTGGAAATGGGCCAATCCTCTCAGTAAGAATAGGAAGACTGAACATTGGAACTGATACTCTTGATTGTGTGGAAGTTGTCAGTACTCTATGTTCAGCACTTTTATATTTTCCATTGCTAAGTACCTTCAAGTAAAATACAAAAGGATTATTAGTTATGATGCAAAGTACATTAGTACAATTTTAAGATTTTAACTATGTCGTATTTTTTGATTTAAAGATATATCAAACCTCTAAAGCATCACCAACATTGATGACTAAAGCTTCCTGGATTGGAGGAATTTCAAGCCACACTTCTTTTTCATCATTACTCTCATCTTCTGATTTAACATGCAATCCACCAATTCCATCTTGAAGAAGAATTGTGATAGTTCCTGAGTCTGAGTGACGCACTGTACCGGCGGTGAGTTCTGGATTTGGACATGCTGGATAGTAGTTCATGTTAACCATCTTCGTACCAATAAGACTCTCCATTTTTGACTCATCTAGTTTCACTCCAAGTTTATCAATTAATATTTTTAATAAGTCTCTCGCTATCTTGGATGATAACTTCAAATATTCAAGTGCAACTTCCCTGCAAATTGAGAGAAATAAATAACTCAACAAAACCTATAATGTCTAATATGTATGCTATATTAGTTTGGACTTACTTGCATATATTAGGCCAATGTTGAAGAGCATCTTCATCACAGCTATAAACCATATTGATATAATCTTTCCATTCCAACACTTTTTCTAACTCAGGTACAAAGCTAGTTTTATATCTCGTATTACTCGCACTATTGCGGTAAATAACTTTCTCCTCTGGTGGCAAGTTGAAGAAAGAGTGTGCTGAATCTTTAAGTGATTCCAACAACTCGGGAGGAACACAATGATTCACTACTTGAAAGAATCCTAGTGTCTCAGCAGCTCTAACAATTTCATCCACCACTTTTTCATGTTCTGGCCCATTGAGTTTTGATAAATCAATAGGTTGAATTTCACATGGTTTTGAGTTTAGTTTGTTGATTCTGTTGTTTATGGGTTGTATGTATATTTTTGGAACCTCTGATAAACCTGAGTCAACTAAACCTTTGATCCCATTTCCATCTTTTACAACAAAGTTGTACAATGAATCTGAGGAGTTGGAAATTTGTGCCATGAAAGTGTGCAATTTTTTATGCTTGGATTAAGAGGAAATTGTTGTGAAAGAAGGAAACTTATTAACGAATGTAACATGAGTGATATGCTTTTATAAGTCTTCGTAAGTGATAAATAATACACATAAGGAGTTCAGCCACGGTTAAAAAGTAAGAAAAGAAACGGTTTAAAAATATATTGATATATTCAAAAAATGATATATTTGTAAAGACTAATCACATAATTAAACCTTAAGTAATTAATCTTTCAAAATAAAAAATATTCATTTGAATTCTTTCATAGTAGCTATCATTGTTCGTACATTTCTATGTCTCGATACTATCTAATCTTCTCTTCACCAATAAAAGAATTAGATTTTCTTTCTCCACAAATTACTATGGCCAAATCTACGACATCCTCATCCACTCTCATTTTCCAATATTATTTTTTATTTTTGTTTGTTGCACCATTCTCATTCCCCAATATTGTTTTTTGTTTTTCTTTGTTGCACCATTCTTATTTCCCAATATTATTTTTTTGTTTTTGTTTGTTTCACCATTCTCATTTTCCAATATTATTTTTTATTTTTGTTTGTAGGACCATTCTCATTTACCAATATTACTTTTTGTATTTGTTTGTAGGACCATTCTCATTTACCAATATTACTTTTTGTTTTTGTTTGTTGCACCATTCTCATTCCCCTATATTGTTTTTTGTTTTTGTTTGTTGCACCATTCTCATTCCCCAATATTGTTTATTGTTTTTGTTTGTTGCACCATTCTTGTTTCCCAATATAATTTTTTTGTTTTTGTTTATTTCACCATTCTCATTTTTCAATATTATTTTTTGTTTTTGTTTGTAGGACCATTCTCATTTACCAATATTATTTTTCGTTTTTGTTTGTAGCACCATCCTCATTCCCCAATATTGTTTTTTGTTTTTGTTTGTTGCACCATTCTTATTTCCCAATATTATTTTTTTGTTTTTGTTTGTTTCACCATTCTCATTTTCCAATATTATTTTTATTTTTGTTTGTAGGACCATTCTCATTTACCTATATTACTTTTTGTTTTTGTTTGTAGGACCATTCTCATTTACCAATATTACTTTTTGTTTTTGTTTGTTGCACCATTCTCATTCCCCAATATTGTTTTTTGTTTTTGTTTGTTGCACCATTCTCATTCCCCAATATTGTTTTTTGTTTTTGTTTGTTGCACCATTCTTATTTCTCAATATAATTTTTTTGTTTTTGTTTGTTTCACCATTCTCATTTTCCAATATTATTTTTTATTTTTGTTTGTAGGACCATTCTCATTTACCAATATTATTTTTTGTTTTTGTTTGTTGCACCATTCTCATTCCCCAATATTGTTTTTTGTTTTTGTTTGTTGCACCATTCTTATTTCCCAATATTATTTTTTTGTTTTTGTTTGTTTCATCATTCTCATTTTCCAATATTATTTTTTATTTTTGTTTGTAGGACCATTCTCATTTACCAATATTATATTCTTTGTTTTGTTTGTAGGACCATTCTCATTTACCAAAATTGTTTTTTGTTTTTGTTTTTTGCACCGTCTGCCTTAACAACAATATTTTTTTGTAATAATCTACATAAACATCTTTATTTTTGTTTTTGTATATGGCCATAAATGACATAACTCATGTGTCCCTTCTTGAAATAATCTACATTTGAAAGTCAAAGAATTTAGAATAATAAACATTTTTAAGTCAAAGAACTAATTATAAATTAAAACGAAAAAAATTTAATCTAATGATTTTTCTGTAATGCCTGGTATTATAATTGTCCAATTACCAATTCTAAATTAAATTGATATAAGTAATGGACAAGTATGATACATGTTAGAACAAGATTTGTTCTGATCAATATTCTTAGTTTTGATGATAACAAGGATATGAATTTTGTATAAGATAATGTGGTATTCTAATACACTGCAATTTCCCTTTCAGGAAATATATAAAGAGTATGCACAAATCAGCGCTCAGAAGCTTTGACTCAGAAGGTTCAGCATGCAACATCAGAACATGGTCTGGCAAGACAACAGAAGATGGTCAAGCAGAATCAGAACATGGGTCTATGGTAGCATCAGAAGAACTAGAGATCAGAAGCAGAAGCACTAAAGTTCTCATGGTATCACGCTCAGAAGCTCTTCAAGGTCAGAAGACAAGAAGATGCTCTGCACCAAGCTATTTGACTCTAATAATATTCAAACGTTGTATACACAAACATCAGATCAGAAGCAAGTACAAGATGGCAGGCTACGCTGACTGACAAAAGGAACGTTAGAAGCTATTAAAGGCAACGTCAGTAGACACAGCGTAAACAAGGCTCGAGGTAGTTGACAAAAGAGTGAAACATTAAATGCAATGCTGTACGGATTACGCAAAACATTAAATGCTCCCAACGGTCATCTTCTCAAGTGCCTATAAATATGAAGTTCTGATGAGAAGCAAGGTTACGAATTATGAGGAACTCAATACAAACTTGCTGAAACGCTGTTCAAATCAAAGCTCTCAAACTTCATCTTCATCAAAGCTCACTACATTGTTGTTGTAATATATTAGTGAGATTAAGCTTAAACTTTAAGAGAAATATCACTGTTGTGATTATAGCTTTTCAGAAGCATTGTAATACTCTTAGAATTTGATTACATTAAGTTCTAAGGAACTAGAGTGATCAGGTTTGATCAGGAAACTCTAGGAAGTCTTAGCTTGTGTCTAAGCAATTGTATCTAGAGTGATCACGTGGTGGTCAGGAAACTCTAGGAAGTCTTAGCTTGTGTCTAAGCAATTGTAACTAGAGTGATCACGTGGTGGTCAGGATACTCTAGAAAGTCTTAGCTTGTGTCTAAGAAGTTGTTCCTAGAGTGATCAGGTTGTGATCAGGAGACTCTAGAAGACTTAGTCGTGGACTAAGTGGATAACCATTGTAATCTGTTGAGATTAGTGGATTAAATCCTCGGTTGAGGTAAATCACATTGTCAGGGGTGGACTGGAGTAGTTTAGTTAACAACGAACCAGGATAAACATAACTGTGCAATTTGTTTTTATCGTTCAAGTTTTTAGACTACACTTATTCAAACCCCCCCTTTCTAAGTGTTTTTCTATCCTTCAATTGGCATCAGAGTGCCGGTTCTAAGGTGCAAGCACTTAACCGTATTTAGAAAAGATTCAGGAAGAGAAAAACGCTTCTATAAAAGATGGCTGGTGAAATTCCAAAAAATCCACCTGCGTCCACATCTGGCTCTTATGAGCAATACAATGGAAGTGGTAACAATGGTTACACTAGACCACCAGTATTTGATGGTGAAAACTTTGAATACTGGAAAGAAAAACTGGAAATTTACTTTCTTGGTCTAGATGGTGAACTATGGGATCTCCTGATGGATGGTTACAAACATCCATTGAAAGCTAGTGGCATAAAGCTTACAAGACAAGAAATGGATGATGATCAGAAGAAGCATTTCAAGAATCATCATAAATGTAGGACTATTTTGCTGAATGCTATCTCTCATGCTGAGTATGAGAAGATATCTAACAGGGAAACGGCCTATGATATGTATGAGTCGTTGAAAATGACTCATGAAGGAAATTCTCAAGTCAAGGAGACTAAAGCTCTTGCTCTAATCCAGAGATATGAAGCCTTCAAGATGGAGGATGATGAAAACATTGAGAAGATGTTCTCAAGGTTTCAAACGCTAACTGCTGGATTGAGAGTTCTGGATAAAGGCTACACCAAGGCTGATCATGTAAAGAAGATCATCAGAAGCTTGCCCAGAAGATGGGGTCCAATGGTAACTGCATTCAAGATTGCAAAGAATCTGAATGAGGTTTCTTTGGAAGAGCTAATCAGCGCCTTGAGAAGCCATGAGATAGAGCTGGATGCAAACGAGTCTCAGAAGAAAGGTAAGTCTATTGCATTAAAATCAAATGTTAAAAAATGCACTAACGCTTTTCAGGCTAAAGAAGAAGATTCTGAAGAATCAGAATTAGAAGAAGAAGATGAACTGTCCATGATCTCCAGAAGGGTAAACCAACTCTGGAAGAGCAAGCAAAGGAAGTTCAAAGGCTTCAGAAGTTCAAAGAGATTTGAACGAGGAGAATCTTCTGGTGACAGAAGATCTGACAAGAAGAAGGCTGTCTGCTATGAGTGCAATGAGCCTGGACACTTCAAGAATGAATGTCCAAAACTTCAGAAGGAGAATCCCAAGAAGAAGTTTCATAAGAAGAAAGGTCTTATGGCAACATGGGATGATTCTGAATTAGAATCAGAATCAGACTCTGAAGGAGAGCAAGCCAACTTCGCGCTGATGGCTACAGAAGATGACGGATCAAAATCTACATCAGAATCAGATTCTGAAGAGGTATTTTCTGAACTATATAGAGAAGAGTTAGTTTCTAGTTTAACAGAACTTCTGGAACTCAAAGCTCATCTTAGTATCAAATACAAAAAGCTGAGAAAGCAATTTGAATTTGAAACTAAGAAGCTGGAATTGGAAAACTCTGAACTGAAGGAAGAAATTTTAAAATTATCCAAAAATAGTGGATCTCCTTCTGAATCAGAAAAATCCATTCCCAGCATGAATCATATTCTGAAAGAATATGACTTGACTTTCAGGAAGTTTCTATCTAGAAGTATTGGCAGAAGTCAACTTGCTTCTATGATATATGCTGTGTCTGGAAACAATAGAGTCGGCATTGGTTATGAGGGTGAAACCCCATACAAGCTTGAATTTGTGGATGATATGAAAATATCATACAAGCCTCTATATAACCAATTTAAATTTGGCCACTCCCATGATATTAGGCACACATCACATGCTCAAAGCTTTCACTTAACACACACTAAGAAGCATGTGACACAACCTAAGAAATATCATGGAACTCAGAATAGAAATTATCATGTTGTTCCTCCTATTTCATATAATGCTAAATCCAAGTTCAATCAGAACTTGAGGAGAACTAACAAGAAATGACCCAAGAAAATGTGGGTACCTAAGGAAAAGATTATTCCTATTGCAGATATCCTTGGCTGCAAAGAGGACAAAGCACAACATGTCATGGTACCTGGACTCATGATGCTCTCGACACATGACAGGAAGAAGGTCTATGTTCAAAGACCTGGTGCTTAAATCTGCTGGAGAAGTTAAGTCTAGAGGAGATCAGAAGGGCAAGATTATTGGCTCTGGAATCACTTGTATGGTTTGATTCTAAAGCAAAAGTGTTTCCTTCTTGAATATTCTGAATGCTCTAAAGGCTACAGAGTATACAATATTGAAACATTGATTGTAGAAGAATCAATCAATATCAGGTTTGATGATAAGCTTGGTCTTGAAAAACCAAAGCAGCTTGAGAATTTTTCAGATATAGATATTGTTATATCAGAAGCTGTAGAACCAAGAAGCAAAGCTGCAGAAGCTGGAAGTCTCAGAAGCAATGGATCAGAAGATCAAGTTGCTGCTTCTTTAAGGGATCTCAATATCTCTGAAGAGCCAATAGTCAGAAGATCATCTAGACTTGCTTCAGCTCATTCAGAAGATGTAACTCTTGGAAAGAAAGATGATCCTATCAGAACAAGATCCTTTCAAAAGTATGACAATCAGAAGCAGTAATCAGAATCAGAAGATGTACAGTCTATTCAGAAACAACACAGCTGTCATCAATGAGTTTCCAATGGTGAACGTGTGTCTGTACGGTTAGTAAAAAGCGTGCAGTTGAGGGGACGCCGTCCTAGGTAACTGTGTTAAATCATTTCATTTACCACGTTCTCTCACCTAACGTCATTCATCATTTAATGCAATTGATTTCTTTTGATTCTGTAACTATTCATTCTCAAAATTTTATTGCATTCCTTTTTCAAATCCGTCTCTATAAATTCTTTTCAAATCATAACGTTTATCTTTTTCGCTCCCATTCTCTCTTTCTTCTTACATGTTCTTTTGAAAACTTTTCAGTCTCTTCTAAAACCCTAAGCGAAAACCCAGAATTTGTTCTTCTTATTTGTTCGTTCTTCTTCAATGGCTGGTTCTTCGTCTCAAAATGTTGGTTCATCTGCTCCTCTTCATCTTCAAGAAGAAGAAAATCAGCAAATCACTCCGGTTGTTGCCTGCTCCATTCCTAAGGATGAATTGGAAATTCTATGTGAACTCATGGTTGATTTTGATAACATTGAAGAACACGAATTTCATCTTAAAGAAGATATCATCTTTCAAGGATGGACCTCACTGTTCGCTGAGTTCTGTGGACCAGTCTACCCAGATCTTGTTAAGGAATTTTGGCTGCATGCAGTTGTTGCCCCTAAATCAATCTTGTCTTTTGTCCATGGAAATTTTGTGGTAGTGACTGAGGACATTCTAAGAATGATGTTTGATCTGAGAAACACTGAGGGGGCTTTTGAAATTGATCAAAGGGCTGACTGGCAAGTTGTGTTGTCTACTCTCTACACCAACGCAAATAAGATAAAGAGTGTCAAGGACATGAGACACCTCTACAAAATCTGGACCAAGATTCTTCTTGGGTGTATCTATCACAGGAAAAGTACGCATGCTGCAGACTTCGTCAACAATGAGCAGAAATACATTGTGTATTGCATTGCTGCTAAGTAGAAGGTTGATGTTATCTACATTATCTTCAATCACTTATGGCTTGCTGTGAAGGACTCCAGAAATGCTTTCAAAACGAAAAGTTGTACCACTATTCCTTTTGGTAGAATCATCACAAACCTTCTGGTTCATTCGAAAGTTGTTGAGAACCTGGAAACTGAAGGTATTATCAAAGACCTTGCTGTTACCACTGAGAGTTGCTTGAATGCTCTCACCTTGGGGAAAATGAAGGTGATTGATACCATCATCAAAACCCCTCAACCTCTTGCTAGAACAAGAATCAGAAGAGAACCTGTTCTAGCTGACTTTGAAACCTTCTTCAATAGTGAGGTACCAGGAGTCAGAACTAGGTATCTGAAATCACTGGAAGAAGATGAGGGAGTAAATGGTCAAGAACTGGGTGCTCCTGCTGTAGTAGGTCGCAAGAAAACTTCTAGGGCTGCTGCCCCAGAAGATGTTTCAGAAGCTGCCCCTCAAGCTGCTGAAAAGAAGGAAAGGAGGACCAAAAGAAAATTTGATCATCCTTCTGTTAATCAGGTGAAGGTAGTTCAGAACGTTGCTGCTACCACTGTTAAAGAAGTTGTTCCAGAAAAAGTCACTGCAAAGGTTGTTAAGGCCGTCTCAGTTGAATTTGAGAAGAATAAGAAGGAGGCTGCTGAGAAGAAGAAGAAGAGTAAAAATGTTGAAAATGTGTTAGTGGTTGAGAAGAAGAAAATAAGAAAAAGGAAGCTGATAGTTGATGACTCCGATGAAGGAGAAGCTGCTCAAGAAGCTGTGAATCAGCAGGAAGATACCGTGAAAAGACCAGAAGGTCAGAATGCTGGTGATAATGAGAAGGATGCTATGGAATCAGCTAGAAGGAGAGAAATATCTCGTAGAAAAGCGAAGATTGTTGAAGAGAAGAAAAGCAAGAAGCAGGAGACGCTTGAGGCTGTGGTCGAAGCTATTCAGAAGGTATCCAAAGGTATACATCTCTCTGAACCTGATTCTACTCCTGCTTTACGTTCAAAAGTTGCACCAATAGTTGTTGCCCTAAACCCTGAACCAGAAAAAGCCCCATCAGAATCTCCCATCAAAATTCATGTTCTTACACCTCTCTCTTCTCTCGTAACCAAACCTATTACTCATCCTCCTTCTCCCATTCCAGATGCCCCCATCCCTTCTCCTTCACCCTCAAATAACCTTGCTTCTGACCATGTTGTTGATAATCCTGTTCTGGATATACCACCCCTACAAACTCTCTTTCCACCACACACAAATATATCCATTTCTCAACCTCCTCCCCATGCCAACTTTGAACCCATTCCTTCCACCTCTCAAAACAACCAAGGTGGTTCTGATCTTCCAGACTTTGCATCACATGGGCAATTGCTCCATGATTGCAACTACACTCCCAAGCCTCGTCCTGAAGCTGAATTGGTAGTGTTAGATTCTGACAATGAAGCAGAATCTTCTTATAAGTTGGATAGAGAGCCTCAACCCTATTCTATCCCTAACTCTGCCTTTTCAAAAACCAAAATAAAATCCCGCCGTTTGTACCCTATTGGTGTAATTTTTGAAATGATAAATAGGAATCTACAGAGGGTCTTTGATACTATCAGAATTGCTGAAAGTTCTGGTCTTAATGATGTTGCTATGCGAAAGTTCTGGAGAATTTTACGCAGAACAGCAGATTCTTATTTTGAAGAACTTCAGGAAGACTGCGTAGCAGCTGCTCCACGGCCTCGTGGAATTCTGAGAAGCTATGAAGACTTCTGGTTTGCTCGTCTCGGAGGGAGATATATCTTGGAAGAGAAGCAGTTTATGGATGAAATGGAGGAAGCAAGACTTGCTGCTGCATTGGAAGATAATCCTTGCAGGGAAATTGTGGTTTGGAAACCTCATTTCTTTGTCTTGGTTGGAGACTTCAAGACTCTTTTCAACTTTCTGAGGGAGAATCCTTCTAAGGAAGACCCAAGTTTGGTTATTCCAGAAGTTGCTGACCCACCAGAAGTTGAAGGACCTTCTGCTCCTCGGATTCTGGCTACCATCCTTCAGGCTCTTGAAGATGGAGTTTCTGAGATTCCAGCTGCAGAGTATGAAGATGCTTCTATGCAAGAAGCAGATGCTGATGATCATGTTGCTGAAACAGTTCCTGTTGAGGAAAATCAGGCAAATGATCTATCTATGGAAGCTGCAAATCACAATGCCATCCTTGTGGATAGAAGTTGTGAAGCTTCTTCTGATGAACCTTCCCGTCTTGCAAGGACTCTGGAAGTTATTCAGAAGAACCAGGATGAGCAAAGCTCAGTCAATGCTGAGTTTAGAGCTTTCATGGAGAGGCAGAATGAGCACAACAATGGGATTCAAGATATGCTGGCCAAGATCTTGTCGAAGCTAGGGTCATCTTAGATTGAGTCTTAGTTGTTTGTTTCTTTTTCTTGCTTTGCTGCATCTGTTTGTGCATCTTCTCTTGCTTATCCTCTTGTACTTCTGTACTTCTGTCTTCTTTGAGCTTAAATGAAAATTATCCTTTTCTTCCATATGTGTCCTTTTGTTTTTCATCTGAATCTTTTATGTTTTTGATGTTATGACAAAAAGGGGGAGAAATATGTGATAAATGATCTGATTTAATTTTATCAGTTGTTGGGAGAAAGGCTCCACTTTTCTAACAGAACTTGTAAAGCTCTATGGTTTTTTAGTGTTGTCTTTGCAGGAAGGATTCTTGAAGCAAGCTGAGTGCTATGAAGCTTCAGAATCAGAAACAAGAAGCAAGAAGGAAGAATGTTCTGATATTCTGCTGATAGAATATTCCTTTCATTCTAATGCTTTATATGTTCTGATGCATATTTTTATATGCTCTGAAACATTTTATGTGTGTTCTGACAAATTAATATATTTAATGAAACACATTATATATGATCAGATGCAGTCCATATGCTCTGATACATATTTTATGTTCTGATTCATTCATGCTGACTTTTGTCGTTTAGTTTGTTCTGTAACATTTCAGGATGTAGAGATGCTCTGATGACGCTCTGGTACATTCAACAATGTTCTGATACAATCTAGCATGAAGTGATGTAAGAAGAAATTCAAGCTCTGAAGCTGTCCGATGGAAGCAGAAATCAGAAGCTGTGAATGTTCTAAAGATCGAAGAAATTCAAGTTCTGAAGCTGTCCGATGGAAGCAGGAATCAGAAGCTGTGAATGTTCTAAAGATCGAAGAAATTCAAGTTCTGAAGCTGTCCTAATGGAAGTAGGAATCAGAAGCTGTGAATATTCTAAAGATCGAAGAAATTCAAGTTCTGAAGCTGTCCGATGGAAGCAGGAATCAGAAGCTGTGGATGTTCTGAGGATCTAAAGAAATTCAAGTTCTGAAGTTGTCCTACGGAAGCAAGAATCAGAAGCCATGAATGTTCTGAAGTCATAAGCTTATGTGAACGTCTCTACTGAAATACTCAAGGAAGTCTTTTATTATTAAAATTCTTATAGTATTTATTTCAGGGGGAGATTATCTATCTCAGGGGGAGATTATAAATCTCAGGGGGAGACATATTCACACATTGTCTATATGCTTATGCTATAGCTGTGTAATTGTCCTTTTCCGTCTGTTCTTTTCTGATTGCAAATTCATATCATTTATGTATGTTTTTGTCATCATCAAAAAGGGGGAGATTGTTAGAACAAGATTTGTTCTGATCAATATTCTTAGTTTTGATGATAACAAGGATATGAATTTTGTATAACATAATGTGGTACTCTAATACACTGCAATTTCCCTTTCAGGAAATATATAAAGAGTATGCACAAATCAGCGCTCAGAAGCTTTGACTCAGAAGGTTCAGCATGCAACATCAGAACATGGTCTGGCAAGACATCAGAAGATGGTCAAGCAGAATCAAAACATGGGTCCATGGTAGCATCAGAAGAACTAGAGATCAGAAGCAGAAGCACTGAAGTTCTCGTGGTATCACGCTCAGAAGCTCTTCAAGGTCAGAAGACAAGAAGATGCTATGCACCAAGCTGTTTGACTCTGATGATATTCAAACGTTGTATACACAAACATCAGATCAGAAGCAAGTACAAGATGGCAGGCTACGCTGACTGATAAAAGGAATGTTAGAAGCTATTAAAGGCAACGTCAGTAGACACAGCGTAAACAAGGCTCGAGGTAGTTGACAAAAGAGTGAAACATTAAATGCAATGCTGTACGGATTACGCAAAGCATTAAATGCTCCCAACGGTCATCTTCTCAAGTGCCTATAAATATGAAGTTCTGATGAGAAGCAAGGTTACGAATTCAGAGGAACTCAATACAAACTTGCTGAAACACTGTTCAAATCAAAGCTCTCAAACTTCATCTTCATCAAAGCTCACTACATTGCAGTTGTAATATATTAGTGAGATTAAGCTTAAACTTTAAGAGAAATATCACTGTTGTGATTATAGCTTTTCAGAAGCATTGTAATACTCTTAGAATTTTATTACATTAAGTTGTAAGGAACTAGAGTGATCAGGTTTGATCAGGAAACTCTAGGAAGTCTTAGCTTGTGTCTAAGCAATTATAACTAGAGTGATCACGTGGTGGTCAGGATACTCTAGAAAGTCTTAGCTTGTGTCTAAGCAGTTGTTCCTAGAGTGATCAGGTTGTGATCAGGAGACTCTAGAAGACTTAGTCGTGGACTAAGTGGATAACCATTGTAATCTGTTGAGATTAGTGGATTAAATCCTCGGTTGAGGTAAATCACCTTGTCAAGGGTGGACAGGAGTAGTTTAGTTTACAACGAACTAGGATAAAAATAACTGTGCAACTTGTTTTTGTCGTTCATGTTTTTAGACTACACTTATTCAAACCCCCCCTTTCTAAGTGTTTTTCTATCCTTCAATACACACTTTTGCTAATAGCTCTATCACATAAATCATGCCAATTATTAGTGAATCAATAGTTAGTCCCTAGTTAGTAAACATGGGGTTTTTGCATGTGGGGTTCCAATTGGGGTTTAGGGATTATGAGTGAATCAATAATGCTAATCATGTTAACTCTGCTATAATCCTTGTTTACTGATGTTTCAAAATGCATTTGTGTGATACAATTTCATTCGGACTGTATTGTGGATGCAAGGAATCAATTACAGGACATTGAGACTGGTTTAGAACTCATAAAACGCAGAAAAATGATTCTGGTACAGTGTAACCGGTTACGGGTTTTGGTGTAACCGGTTACGCTGTTAAAAATTGGGAAATCTGGGCATTTTGGGTGTCCGTAACCGGTTACGGGTTCTGGTGTAACCAGTTACATTGGGCGAAATGGGACAATTCAGCAATCTTGGGAAATTCATATCTCCGGTTTCGTGTGTCCGTTTGACGCGTACCACACATCGTTAGAAAGCTAATTAAGTGTACTATCTAGGAAAATTATCCTTAGTGTCTAAATAATATTTTTCAATATATCTGACGCACCTTCAGTTAAGTGCGACACTGATAACATGTGAAGTATGTATATTTAGACCGAATTTTCTGCATTATTCTTGATAGTTGTGTTATGTCATTATGTACTATGCTGGAAATATGAAAACCCCATCGTTTTGGTTAAACGATTGGATTGATTGCTTTGTTTGTGATTTTGACATTATGTCATATTTTCGTATGCTTGAATCGAAGTGGCCGGAAAGCTAGATTGGGACGCTGCTCCGACTATGTAGTCTACGAGCCCTCCCGGACCGTGTAGTCCAATGGAATAACCCGTTCATATGTATTGTTCGATATGGTGTGCATCTGAGCTACCGTTGCGGTGTGCTCGTGAGTTTCCGTACGGGGTTTTACTCACTTGGCATTAACATACTTGCGTGCTCGGTATGGTGGGGTTATGCGGCTATGTAGGCTAATGCATAATGAGGTAACTCACCTCTAGTAAAGTCACATAGACTAATACTAGGCTTTCCCCCAATGGGCTCAAGCGTCAAGGTGGCGGTTTGTACTCGGCGTAACTCACTAGCGTGAAAAAGGTTAACGGAACAATGACGCCATTTAGGCAAAAGTCATCTCGCGGCCATTTAGGCTTGTGCGAACCTGTTTAACCGTCTTGCAGTGTGCTTGTACAAGTCCCTTGACATATAGGCAGGAGGTTACTCATCGAGGATGCATTTATTCCATAATCTAGCCGAGGTTGTTACATATCTGGATTCCCCGTGTGTGGATGCGGGTTTGCATACTTGCTTGCTATACAGTGTGTATTTGTTTGAGGCAAGTCCAATGGTGGACGAGTCACTTTGTTTACTCCGTATTTGTACCGGAAGTGAGAATAACCCCGAATCCATGGTGGATTCGTTCATTATTTTGTATGATCCCTATAGATCCGAGTGGACTAATAGGATAGGCGGACTCACTGAGATTTAGTAATCTCATCCAATTCCAATTATATTTTTGCAGGTGGCTCGAGGCAAGATCGCGGTAAGGGAAAGATGGATTAGACCTTTTGGCGATGCTTGGATGATCCTTTTAGTTCCTTATCGTGCTTACTATCTACTGTATTTTGGATATGTACTGATATGGTGTACTTATATTTTGGCCATGATACATTCGGCTTATGTATTCGTGTACTTCTATTTCCGCTGCAAACATTATGTAATTGTTGTCTTATGAACCATATTTAATACTTTATGCATATTATTCTAGATATATATGTGTGGGGTGTTACAGTTGGTATCAAAGTAGGTCGATTCTCGACTTTGCTAAGACACATCATAATGCAGTACAATTCTGCCTCATATGTGTATAATCAGTATGATTCCTTATGTCTTATTTATGGCATTAAGCCTGATCTACTTGATTCCATGCGTAGGACAGACAGGGAGATGGATGAGCAACGCAGAGGTCCCGGAAGGTCCAGAACTAGGAATGTGGAGCCCGAGCAAGAAGCCGGAGGTGCAGGCGTGCCTTGGCAACAGATGATGCAACAGATGATGCAGCAGAACCAGATGATGGCTCAAATGATGCAAGGCATGCAGGGATAACAACCTCCTACTCATGTTCTCGTTCCTCAAGCCGCAGTTGGACCAGATTTTCGTGCCTTCTTCAGGATGGATCCTCCAGAGTTTGTAGGCGGACTTGATTCACTTTTGGCTCATGATTGGTTAGCTGGTATGGAAAGGGTGTTCCAAGCTATTCAGTGTACTGAAGAAGAGAAGGTGATCTTTGCTACTCAGAAGATGAAGGGACCGACTCTTAGGTGGTGGAACACTACATCTAGTTATTTCACCACACAAGAGATTCCTAAGGATTGGCATCACTTCAAAGTGGCATTCTTGGAGAAGTATTTCCCTAATAGTGTGAGGACTCAGAAGGAGCGAGAATTCCAGAACTTCAAGCAAGGTGACATGTCTGTTTCAAAATATGCAGAGAAGTTCGAAGACTTGGCGGATTACTCCCGACAAGCTGTTTATGCTCCAGATGAACTATGGAAGATTGGCCTGTTTACGATGGGTTTGAGGGATGACATTGCTCATAGTGTCTCCCAAAGAGAGTTCACTACTTATGCTGAATGTCTAAGGCAATGCTATGTTGCCGAAAATAGCTTGAAGAGGGTTCAAGAAGAGAGGAACCAGAACAGGGCTAATTTTAGGGATCAAGGAAGATCTACTCAACACTTGAGGCCCCGTAATCCTCCACCAAATAAGAAGCAGGTTTATGGTGATCAGTCGGCTCAACCACCCCCCATTGTCGCAAGTGTGGAAGGAAGCATACCGGGGAGTGCAAGTACGTTTCTGTGACTTGTTTTAGATGTGGCGAGCAGGGCCACATAGCTCCACAATGCCCACAAAAGAGGATTCCTGAGAAGACTGCAGGTCGTGTTTACACTTTGGATTTGAGGAAGGCCAAGGGAAACAACAATCTCATTGCGGGTACGTGTCATGATAACAATCAACCTTTATGTGTTTTAGTTGATTGTGGAGCCACTCATTCTTTTGTCTCTACCGAGTGTGTTTACCGACTTGGTTTGGAAGTTACTCCATTACCCAATCTTATTACTATTTCTTCGGCAACGGATGATACCGTGGAAGCTAGACTAATTTGTAAAGGTTGTTCGGTGTCTTTTAATGGTCCTGACTTCCCGATTGATCTAATTTGCCTACCCCTCAAGAGGCTGGATGTTATTCTAGGGGTGGATTGGTTGTCTCTTAACTCGGTGTACATTGGTTGCAAAGAGAAGTCCATATTCATTCCTGCTGAAGAAACTTCTTCCGATGATGTAATTACCAAGTTGATAGAAGGTACAATCAGCACGGTTAATTATCTCTTTTCTCAAGAAAGATCCTTTCTTTTAGTTCTTTCCAAAGAACCTTCTGTGAGAGTTGAATTGTCGGAGATTCCGGTGGTGTGCGAATTTCCTAATGTGTTTCCTTAGGATATCACTTCTCTTCCTCCAGAAAGGGAAGCGGAATTCTCAATTGATCTTGTTCCTGGAACTGCCCCAGTTTCTATCACTCTTTATAGGATGTCTCCGATTGAACTCAGAGAACTGAAGAGCCAATTGGAAGAGCTTCTTGCTAAGCATTTTATCCAACCCAGTGTTTCTCCATGGGGAGGTCCTGTTCTTTTAGTAAAGAAGAAAGACGGAAGTATGCGCCTGTGCATCGATTACCGTCAGCTGAACAAAGTTACCATAAAGAACAAATATCCTTTACCACGGATTGATGACCTCCTAGATCAGTTGAAAGGAGCCAGTGTGTTCTCGAAGATTGATCTTAGGTCAGGGTACCATCAAATTCGAGTGAAGAGCTCAGATGTGCCTAAGACTGCATTTAGGACTCGATATGGTCACTACGAGTTTTTAGTTATGCCATTTGGTGTGACTAATGCTCCGGCAGTTTTCATGGATTACATGAATCGAATCTTTCAGCCATATCTGGACCAATTTGTAGTAATCTTCATTGACGACATTCTGGTGTATTCTCGTACTCTCGAAGATCATGAAGAGCATTTGTGGATTGTGTTATCTACTCTTCGAGAGAAACAGTTGTATGCCAAATTCAGTAAGTGTGAATTTTGGCTATCCGAAGTAAGATTCCTCGGTCACGTCATCTCGGGAGGAGGCGTGGCCGTAAATCCTTCTAAAGTAGAAGCGGTGGTGAATTGGGATCGACCAAAGAGTGTGACTGAAGTCAGAAGCTTCATAGGTTTGGCAGGCTATTACCGGAGATTTATTATGGGGTTTGCTAAGTTAGCCTTACCATTAACAAAGCTTACACGGAAGGAGGTTGCTTTTGAATGGAATTCCGAGTGTGAGCAGAGTTTTCAGAAACTTAAGAAGAAGTTTACTACTGCACCTGTATTAGTGATTCCGGACCCAAACCGATCCTATGAAGTGTTCTGTGACGCTTCTAAGAGAGGTTTAGGCGGAGTATTGATGCAGGATGGTAAGGTGGTAGCTTATGCGTCTCGGCAGTTGAGATCTCATGAAGAGAATTACCCGACCCACGATCTTGAGCTTGCTGCAATAGTTTTTGCACTCAAGGTGTGGCGACATTATCTACATGGTGTTCACTTTGAGATGTTTAGTGATCATAAAAGCTTGAGATATCTTTTCGACCATAAGGAGTTGAATATGCGACAAAGGAGATGGATGGAGTACCTTAAGGATTATGACTTTGAATTGAAGTATCATCCAGGAAAGGCTAACAAAGTGGCAGATGCCTTAAGTAGGAAGGAATTTCGAGTTGCGGAATTGATGATGTTAGAACATGGATTATTAGAAAGGTTTTGAAATCTTAACCTTCAGTTCGAATGGACGCTCAATGGTATGTTGATTAGTAACTTGAACATCCAGAATGAGCTACGAGAAAAAATTGGGATATCACAAGGGGATGATGAGCAATTGCAAGCGAGCGAAGGCATGTCTGATTTTGTGAGAGCACCTGATGGAGTAATCTTATTTAAGCAACGAATGTGTATACCGAACGATTCTGAATTGAAGCGTTTGATTCTGGATGAAGCACACAAGAGTAGATTTTCTATTCATCCCGGATCGACCAAAATGTATCAAGACCTGAGGAAGGACTTTTGGTGGCCAGGAATGAAGAAGGAGATTGCAGAGTATGTATCGCAATGTTCCATTTGTCAACAAGTTAAGATTGAACATCAGAGGTCAGGAGGAATGTTACCACCACTGGAGATACCAACGTGGAAATCGGATTCTATCTCCATGGATTTCATTGTGGGATTACCTCGTACTCGAGGCAGACATGATTCTATATGGGTAATAGTGGACAGGTTGACTAAGTCTGCTCACTTTTTACCTGTAAAGACCACTCACAAGGTGATTCATCTCGCGAGGCTTTTCATAGCAGAGATTGTACGGTTGCATGGCGTGCCGTCTAGTATAGTGTCCGATCGTGATCCAAAGTTCACTTCGAGATTTTGGAAGATGTTTCAAAAGGAATTGGGGACTAGACTGGATATGAGTACGTCTAACCATCCACAATCCGATGGACAGACAGAGAGGACAATCCAAACAATAGAAGATATGTTGAGAGCTTGTATTTTAGAAGAAGGTGGGAGTTGGAAGGATCATTTGCCGTTGGTAGAATTCGCATATAATAACAATTACCATGCTAGTTTGGGTATGGCTCCCTATGAAGCTCTATACGGGAGAAAATGTCGATCACCACTATGTTGGGCCGAAGTAGGGGAGAAGAGTATTCTTGGACCGGAGATTATACAAGAAACTATCGAGAAAGTTAAGATGATTCAGAATAATCTCAAAAAAGCCCAAGACCGACAAAATAATTATGCGGACAAACGGAGGAGGCCCTCAGAATTTGAAGTTGATGATCATGTGTATTTGAAGGTCACTCCAAGATTGAGGTTGGGAGGACCGTTCAAAACGCGAAAGCTCAGTCCGAGGTATGTGGGACCATATCAGATTATGATCCGGGTAGATGAAGTGGCTTATCAGTTGGCATTACCGCCTTCTCTATCCGGGCTGCATGACGTGTTCCACGTATCTCAGCTCCGAAAGTTAGTGCCCGATACCGTCCATCCTATTCTTCCAGATTCTGTTGAAGTAGAACCAGATCTTTCCTATGATCCTCAACCTTGCCGTATTTTAGAGCGTGCTAGCAAGTCTCTACGCAACAAGGAGATACCTATCGTGAAGGTGATGTGGGATGAGACGCGTCCTGAGGAAGCTACTTGGGAGCTTGAGTCAGAGATGCGGGAATCCTATCCTAACTTGTTTTGGTAAGTTTTCGAATTCGAGGACGAATTCTATTTAAGGGGGGAGAATGTAATACCCGGTATTATAATTGTCCAATTACCAATTCTAAATTAAATTGATATAAGTAATGGACAAGTATGATACACACTTTTGCTAATAGGTCTATCACATAAATCATGCCAATTAGTAAGAGTGAGGGCAATATTGACATTTCCCACTTAAATGAGATTAAGGACTTGTTTGGTTCTTTGTGACATTCTATGCAATTGAACACAAAACCAGAATTTGTTTGGAAGAAGAGAAAGAAACGTGGAAGAGGGACGAAGAGAAGAAGAAGCCTCCAAACTTGGTCCAAGCCTCATCCTTGCATGCAGCATTTCTGTCCAACCCTTGCTCCCATCATCATCTCCATCTTGCTACAGCTTCATCATCATCTCCTTCATCTCTAAAGGTGAGTCCCTAGTTAGCAACCATGGGGTTTTTGCATGTGGGGTTCCAATTGGGGTTTAGGGATTATGAGTGAATCAATAATGCTAATCATGTTAACTCTGCTATAATCCTTGTTTACTGATGTTTCAAAATGCATTTGTGTGATACAATTTTGTTTGGACTGTATTGTGGATGCAAGGAATCAGTTACAGGACATTGGGACTGGTTTAGAACTCATAAAACGCAGAAAAATGATTCTGGTACAGTGTAACCGGTTACGGGTTTTGGTGTAACCGGTTACGCTGTTAAAAATTGGGAAATCTAGGCATTTTGCGTGTCCGTAACCGGTTACGGGTTCTGGTGTAACCGGTTACACTAGGCGAAATGGGAAAATTCAGCAATCTTGGGAAATTCATATCTCCCGTTTCGTGTGTCCGTTTGACGCGTACCACATATCGTTAGAAAGCTAATTAAGTGTACTATCTAGGAAAATTAGCCTTAGTGTCTAAATAATATTTTTTGATATATCTGACGCACCTTCAGTTAAGTGTGACACTGATAACATGTGAAGTATGTATATTTAGACCGAATTTTCTGCATTATTCTTGATAGCTCTGCTATGTCATTATGCACTATGCTGGAAATATGAAAACCCCTTCGTTTTGGTTAAACGATTGGATTGATTGCTTTGTTTGTGATTTTGACATTATGTCATATTTTCGTATGCTTGAATCGAAGTGGCCGGAAAGTTAGATTGAGACGCTGCTCCGACTATGTAGTCTATGAGCCCTCCCGGACCGTGTAGTCCAATGGAATAACCCGTTCATGTGTATTGTTTGATATGGTGTGCATCTGAGCTACCGGTGCAGTGTGCTCGTGAGTTTCCGTACGGGGTTTTACTCACTTGGCGTTAACACACTTGTGTGCTCGGTATGGTGGGGTTATGCGGCTATGTAGGCTAATGCATAATGAGGTAACTCACCTCTAGTAAAGTCACGTAGACTAATACTAGGCTTTCCCCCGATGGGCTCAGGCGTCAAGGTGGCGGTTTGTACTCGGCGTAACTCACTAGTGTGAAGAAGGTTAACGGAACAATGACGCCATTTAGGCAAAAGTCATCTCGCGGCCATTTAGGCTTGTGCGAACCTATTTAACCGTCTTGCAGTGTGCTTGTACAAGTCCCTTGACATATAGGCAGGAGGTTACTCATCGAGGATGCATTTATTCCGTAATATAGCCGGGATTGTTAAACTTCTGGATTCCCCGTGTGTGGATACGGGTTTGCATACTTGCTTGCTATACAGTGTGTGTTTGTTTGAGGCAAGTCCAATGGTGGACGAGTCACTTTGTTTACTCCGTATTTGTACCGGAAGTGAGAATAACCCCGAATCCATGGTGGATTCGTTCATTATTTTGTATGATCCCTATAGATCCGAGTGGACTAATAGGATAGGCGGACTCACTGAGATCTAGTAATCTCATCTCATTCCAATTATATTCTCGCAGGTGGCTCGAGGCAAGATCGCGGTAAGGGAAAGATGGATTAGACCTTTTGGCGATGCTTGGATGATCCTTTTAGTTCCTTATTGTACTTACTATCTACTGTATTTTGGATATGTACTGATATGGTGTACTTATATTTTGGCCATGATACATTCGGCTTATGTATTCGTGTACTTCTATTTCCGCTGCAAACATTATGTAATTGTTGTCTTATGAACCATATTTAATACTTTATGCATATTATTCTAGATATATATGTGTGGGGTGTTACAGTTTTCAGTCTAATAGATATTCTCCAAAGAGAATTGAATAGTAAAAAAAAAACATATATCACGGAAAGTTAAATAATAAGATGCTTATTCCAATTTTCATTTAAAAAGGAGGATTTGAGTGTATGTGCACAATCTTCTGACCCGTTAATTTTATAAAAATGATTAATATTATTTGCCAATTCCATAATATTTAATTCATTTGAATTATCTATAATATTTGTCAATAAAATTGCTCATATAAATATTTTAAACATATTTAATATATTAGTGTAACCTTTTAAATTTTATATATTTATATTTATTAGAACTTGTAATAATAATTCATTTGAATTATAAATTATTTAGTAAACATTTGAATCATAGTACATATAGGAAGAGATTAGTTAACATTTAATATATTCATTTATTATAAGTACATATATGGATGAATATCGTTTAAAAATTATAATGTCAGTTCCAAAGAAAATTAGGCTTTGTCTTTTTATTTTTTATTTATTGTACCATATTTTTTATATTCTATTATTTTTGAATACGTATTTCTTTATATACGCAACAGTTGCATATGTCCTTTATTTTTTTTATAGTAACAATATGTTATGTATTTATAAATTTAAATTGAGAGTAGAAACTAATTATTTTTCATCAATTAAAAATAAAATTATTTATTAATTAAAAATATTAATTAAGTTAGTTAAATAGAAAATAAAAACCTATTTTAAAATAATTAAGTATTCTTCCATTTAGTAATAATGTTTTAAAATAATTAAGTATTAATATATTATTAATAAAAAATTATAAAATGGACATTATGATATTAACCATCCATAAGTCTAGATTGTTGTAAATAAAAATTCTAAAACTTAACTCAATGAGCTTGTCATAAGAAAATTATAAACTAATAATTTTTAAAGTTTATAGATATTGTTCAAAAAATTAAATATAATTAAAATTGATATTTTGAACTACTGTTCAACCAAAATATTGATTTTATTAATAAATTATAATTGTATTTTCTTGAAATTAATTTAGCATTTTAACTTTTGCTCAATAAAAGTTTTGGTATATAACAATGAACAATCAAAGTTGTAATTGATTAATTTATTAATTAAAAAAATGATTAATACAATTAATGAGTTAATAATTATTATTTACTTAATTTTAAAAAAAATGAATGGTCATTATTAGAATTAAGTTATGTAATATGAAAAAATAATTACATATATTTATATCACCAAGTTAAACTTAATTAAAAACAACTGATTTAGTGCAAATAATAATATATTTAAGAAAAACTATTTTTTTCTTCAAAAACTCTACGGGTAATAAAAAAAATACTTTTACATATACATAAAAAAAAAAAAATAGTCAATAACTATCACATTTTTTTTCATATAAAATTTTCTCCATTTCATTAAGGCTAATGAAAGATTCCACCAAAGCATAACTAAATTATATAAATTATCTATACCATCAAAATAAAATATAATTCTCAAGACATATCTAAATTATCTATACCATCAAAATAAAATATAATTCTCAAGCAAAACATACCTAAATCATCTATACCATCTAAATAAAATATACCACTTAATTAAAATTTTGACATTATATATAAATATACAAATAATAATTGATAAAAGTTATAAATTATAATTACGAATGAGATACAAATCCATAATACAAATACTCAATAAAAACATAATTATAGATTATGATTATGAATGAGACACAAATGTACAATACAATTATAGA
The DNA here is from genome assembly GCF_029867415.1 of Vicia villosa. Classification (NCBI taxonomy): domain Eukaryota; kingdom Viridiplantae; phylum Streptophyta; class Magnoliopsida; order Fabales; family Fabaceae; genus Vicia; species Vicia villosa. Next base: position 89,648 of record NW_026705544.1, on the reverse strand, counting down.
ATAAAAATATTTTCTTCTATCCACAAAGTACAATCTCTTCCATCAAAGCATTCTCTTATGAGTTGAGAGGTTGTAGAAAAGACATATTTATAGTCGGTCAACAATTTTAATTTGATTGGAATTGAAAAGTTTTCAATTTTTATTACACTTTATTATAGGATTTATACATAATAATTTTATGCAATAATTATCATTTTAATTTTGTCATTATAGGATTTATACATAGTAATTTTATGCAATAATTATCATTTTAATTTTGTCATTATTATTATTGTCTAACGTTCAATATTTATTTGTATTCTTAATATAAAATTTAATTTTTAATTTTTGTTAACTATAGAAAACTTATTCTTAACCTAAGCAATTACATTTCTATCATTATTATTCTTAATATTTATTATTGTTATTATTATTATATTTAATATTAATATAGTATCAAATTAATAAAAATTAGAATTAAGGTTTTTATAATTTATATTATTTATATAAATAAAATAATTTTTATATAAAGAATTTTAACACAAAATTTTAAAGTATAAAAATATGAATACTTGAACAGTTGAACTATATTAAGAGATACTACCAAGGTGCCATGTGGCTAGGGTTGCCATCATGACAACCTTGGATTTATATATACTAGACGGCTACCCGCGCGATGCGCGGATACATTTTGATAAATTGTTATCGATAAATATAAAATATATTTGTATTGATATTTTTTATTGAGTTTATATTTTATTTAAAAAGTTAACAATAATTTTATATTTTAATATATATATATATATATATATATATATAATCTTTAATTTGAATATATTATAAACATATCGATACTATGAATTTATTCATATAAATTTTTATTCATTAAATTAATTTACACCATATCAACATTTTTATGAGTCGTTGTCATTTTTTCAATTGAATTTAAATTAAAAATAAATTCAATCACATATTATCAACAAAATATATAATATTATTTAATTATAATTCCAATCTAAATTAACCGGAAAAAAATTATAATTATGGGGGTAAGACCTAATTCACTAAATTAACAAATGAAAGAATAAATAAAATAAATGACAAAAATAATACAAAACAAATAAAAGCTGAAAAGATAAATTAAAATTAAGAAAATTCTAATTTGAGAGGTCAAAATGGTTATTGATAAATTCTTCCAAATAAAATGTGGTAATTTGTTCCATCATGTAAACTTTTGTGGAATATGTAATTGATTTTTCAATTTGTCAATGCATCTTTTTTATTCGCTGTATGTTTGTGAGTAAATCATATTTAAGTTAAGTGACTTACAATTTGCTATCAATTGCTATCAATTGTAAAAAAATTATAGAAAAAAACGAATAGGTGAAATGGGTAGAAAAGTAGTAAGTAAATAATGAAGGTAGGATTAAAGGTGGTTATAACGGTGTGCAAAAATAAAAATAAAAAAATACAATATTTTATAACAGTTATCATATACTATTATTAATGTTATTATTATGACCTATCATTTTCTAAAAGTTTTATTATACCAATTACTAAAATATAGTAACCGATAAACAAAAATAAAGTATTGCATTAAAATAGTATTTTTATATCACCTTTAATGAAGAGTTAAAAAGATAGAAAAAAGTAAAAAATGAAATGTTGTAGGTGATTATAGAATAGAAAATAGATTTTTATATATTTACAATAATTTACAACAAAATATATTATTACAATTAGAATTAAAATAATATTAAAATTAAAATTAAAGTTAAAATTTTAATATTTTTTAGAGTTATGCATTTTGATTTTTAATGTGTTGTGTTAATTATAAGAATATATAAATTATTTTTACAAAATATATTATTTAATTGATCTATGTAGTGTTTAATAAAACTCACTATTTTTTTAAAATAAAGTAAAAATATAAATAAAATATTTTTTCTTATTTAAATTTAGAAATAAACTATCTCGTGTATATCAAAAAACTCATATGGATTACATAGGAAAAAAAAGATAATGATATTTATACATGGTTCTTAATTATGTAAACAACTATATAGGAAACTTTCAATGTTAATACAATTACAAATAAGTAAAATGATAAATTTATCAAATCTCTAATCTAATATAAGTATCATCACTTACAAATTGACTAAATAATCTACAACATATTTAACTATATAAAGTTAGAGAAAATTATAAATTATTAAAAGCCTGTAAGCCAACAAACAATTATATTATACTTAATTAAAAATAAGTTAAAAATTTAACAATATAGTAATTTGATAAAATACAAAAGTTCAGCAAAATAATTAAAAAATACCTTTAATTTCACGTATAAATTCTCTATAGAATCCATGGCATTTTGGTTCCTAATAAAAAAAGAAATAATAGAAGAAGAAAAATTAAATAATATGATAAATTGATAAAATAGAAAAATTTTAAAATTTTAAAATACCTTAATTTCATGTAGAAATTCTTCATCCATGGCATGATGATTCCTAATACAAAAAAATTAATAAATTAATTTCATGTAAAAATCCTTCCTCCATAGCATGTTGTTTCCTAATACAAAAAATATAAACAAATAATAGAAGAAGAAAAATTGAGCAATATACTAAATTGATAAAATAGAGAAATTCAAAAATTTAAAAATACTTTATATTCATGTTAAAATCCTTCATCCATGATAGGTTGATTCATAATACAAAAAATATAATTCAACATCATAAAAGTTTAAAAATGTAATAAATTGTAAAAAAATTAAATCAACAATATAATTTAAAAATACCTTAGTTTCATGTACAAAACCATTATCCATGCCATGTTTATTCTCCAAATAGAATTGATAATGATAATTGTATTGTGAAAAAGAGAATAATTTAGAATTGACTTCAACTTTCATATTTTCATATATAAACTGATGGAGATGGGGTGATACATATGTTTAGAAAGTGGATGAGTTGTAACTTATCACTAATGAGTAACTTCTCTTTTAATTTATTTTAATGAATTAATTACACTGATTTTTACTAATTAAAAAAATTAGTGTGGTTGGTATGAAAAATAAAAATAAATTAATATACATAATGATAGAAAGTTATAACTATAACAATTATATATAATGATGGAAAGATAATTAATGCGGCGTAACTCATAACTTTTCAAGTAATAGGAATAAAAATTCGTAACTCATAGCATATTAATTGTTGTTTTTTATTTTAGAGAATACATTAATATAATATTGCAAAAGATGATTTTGATAATATTGCTAGAAAAAACAGTGGCATATAAAATTTGTAAAATCTAAAATTATACCATATAATTATTAAGGTTAGAGTTGTGTTCAAGGTTGTCATTATGACAAATTTTGGATTTAGATTAAGTAGAAATATATAGGTAAAAAATATAAATAGTTAAAATTAAGTATTATATATTCTCAAAATATAAATATATTAAAATACATTTTATTAAACAATAAATTCTATAAAATAGCAAATCATTTTAGTTTTACTTCATTATGTTTCTTTCTAATTTTTATTATATAATAAATATTAATACATTTAATTTTAACCTTTAATTTATGTACATTATTATAATTACAATACATATTAATTAAAATTTCAATAACCATTTAAATGACAATTGAAGAAAATGGAATAAAAGAACCATGAGAGTTAAAGTTATAAAAATGAGGTTAGTTAAGGAAAACATTAAAAAAAGATATTCAGTTTAAAAATAAAAAATAGAAGAGATATTATACTCTCATATATATTTTATCCTATTTTTTTGACCTATTAAGTAAAAATGACGTAATATTATAAATTTGTAAGGGTCTTTGATATAATATTTTTAAAATCTTAATTATTCATTTTTTTATCAAGGAAAGCACAATAATTTTGTAGAATATATATTAAAATTTTACTTATATATTTTTTTAATTTCTTCTCTATTATAAACTGTTTATATAAAAATTATTTCGATCAAAATTATTTCTATAGAAATTATTTCTATTTTTTTAATATTATTGTAGTGTATTAGTAATAATTTTAGTGATTATTAAAATGAAGTTTATTTTTTATTTTTTGAATTAAAGTTAAAATAATATAGAGTTTTATAAAGAAAATATAATTATATTTTATTCTATTTTTTACTTGAGGGATATTTTTTTGACCTATTAGGTAATAAAGACGTAATATTATAAATTTGTAAGAGTCTTTGATATAATATTTTTTAAATCTTAATTATTCATTTTTTTATCGAGGAAAGCACAACAATTTTGTAGAACATATATTAAAAATTTACTTATATATTATTTTAATTTCTTCTCTATTATAAGTTGTTTATTTAAAAATTATTTCTATAAAAAAATCTACTTTTTAAATATTATTGTATCGTATGAACTATAATTTTAGTGATTATTAAAATGAAACTAATTTTTATATATTGTTTATATAAAAATTATTCAATAAAAAAATTTTCTATAAAAATGAAACTAATTATTATTGTAGTATATTAGTTATAATTTTAGTGATTATTAAAATAAAATTAATTTTTTATTTTTTGAATTAAAGTTAAAATAATATAGAGTTTTATAAAGAAAATACAATTATGTCATAAGTTTTTTTAATTTCTTCGCTATTATAAATTGTTTATGTAAAATTTATTCCTATTTTTTAATATTATTGAAGTGTATGAGTGTTGAAGGTGTATGAACCTTCCATTGAAGAGAAAGAGGAAAAGCTTAACGAAGATAAGGTTTTTATTGTGTGAACAAGATGATTGAATACGTGTACAGATAGCCTGATATATACAACCATATACAATGTGCCAGCTCAGCAATTGAAGACTAACTAGTCAGCAAACTTCTAAATATGCATAATATGCATATCTCTAACATCCCCCCTCAAACTTAAGGGGGCTGAGACTGCAGGACCTTGAGTTTGTCTCGCAAAAATTCAAAGGCAGCAGATCCCAAAGGCTTGGTCAATGAATCAGCAATCTGAGCAGAGGCTGGGACATGTTGGATTAACATTTGTTTGGCAATGACACGTTCACGTACAAAGTGTATATCCAGCTCTATGTGCTTGGTACGTGCATGAAGAACCGGGTTGTGAGATAGCAAAACCGCACTGAGGTTATCACATAGTAGAACAAGAGTTTGAAACGGTATATTAAGTTCAGCAAGAAGAGATTCCAGCCACAACATTTCTGAAGTTGTATGAGCAAGTGCCCGATACTCCGCCTCAGTACTGGAACGAGCCACCAGGGATTGCTTTTTAGAACTCCAAGCTACCAAGTTAGGACCAAAGAAGATACAAGAGCCAGAGGTGGATCTTCGGTCATCCGGGTCACTGGCCCAATCTGAGTCACTGTAGGCACGGATAGAGAACTTGGAGCCAGAGAGTGAAGGTGCTAGAACAAGCCCATAAGAGGCAGTGCCACTCAAATACCTGAGGATTCTTCTTACTGCAGACCAATGAGTGTCCAACGGGCTAGCCATGTACTGACAAGCTTTATTGACACTAAAGGCTATATCAGGTCGTGTAAGTGTGACATATTGAAGAGCTCCTACTATAGAGCGATATAAGTGAGGATCTGAAAAGAGATTTGTACCATCATCAACATATACTAGGGCATAAAGAGAAATACCTTGCCTAGAGTATACAAAGAGAGAGGTGTCACACCTTGAAGCAACAAAGCCAAATTCCAAGAGTGCTTGAGTGAGCTTCTCATACCAGGCCCTAGGGGCTTGCTTTAGCCCATAGAGGGCTTTGTGGAGTTTACACACTAGAGTTTTGTCAGCTGAAACAAACCCTGGAGGTTGTGTCATATAGACCTCCTCTTGAAGGACACCATTTAGGAATGCATTATTCACATCCACTTGTTGAATCTCCCATTGATATGTTAGTGCAAGTGTGAGAATTCCCCTTATGGTTGTTGGTTTGACCACAGGAGAGAAAGTTTCTGTGAAGTCAAACCCATGCTCTTGATGAAAGCCTTTAGCAACCAGCCTTGCCTTATGTTTGTTGACAGTGCCATATGCATTCTGCTTAAGTTTGAAAACCCACTTGCAACCCATAGCTTTTCTGTCAGGAGGGAGCTGAGTCAAGGTCCAAGTATTATTTGCCTGCAGAGCTTTAAACTCTTGTGTCATAGCCTGTGCCCATTCAGGAGAATTCAAGGCCTGTTTCACACTGGTGGGTTCAGATGTGGACATGGCAATAAGAGCTTTGGGTTTAGACATCCCTGTTTTGGCCCTAGTGAGCATGGGATGATTATTAACAAGTAATGGGGTAGGACTGTGAGAAGAGTGAAAAGAAGGTGAATTTGAGGACTCAGATCCAAGGATAGGGGAAGATATAGTGAGCTCATTTGAAGCTTGTGGTAGAGAAATTGACTCTATAGCATTAGGTTCCACATGAGAAGAATTCAGAGGTTCACTACTGACAGGCTCTATGAGAATAGGTTCTCCATGTTCTATGACATTAGATACAGCAAGTGAGATGTTTAGAGAGTCTGGAGTGGCATTAACCTTTGAGCTATGGACAGAGGTGCTATGAGCAAGGGAAGACTCAGTGGACAATGGTAGTACTGCAGAGTCTAAGGGGACTGCAGAAGAGAGCCTGTGATGAGACTGAGATGCTTGAGGACTAAGCTGAGCAGAATCTGACACATGAGTGAGAGAGGGACTATTGCCTGCTGGTTGTTGACCATTGGAAGAGACTCCTGCTGATGGTGCAGGGCCAGGTACAAGAGGCAGATTAGTGACCAGTGGTACTGAGTGAGGACAAGAGATTGACCTTTGGGCATTAGTGTTTGCACTTATCTTTTCAGTGGAAAATAGTGTAGGAAAGGGAAACTTCTCTTCATTGAATGTGACATCTTTAGACACATAAATCTTACCATCCTTGCTAAGACATTTAAAACCCCTGTGTTGAGTAGACACACCTAAGTACACACACTCTTGGCTTCTGAACTGAAGTTTATGTTTGTTATATGGCCTGAGTAATGGGAAGCACGAACAACCAAAGACCTTTAGAGTCTTGTAGTCAGGCTGTCTAGCATATAGTGCAAAGTAAGGTGAGCTGTGATTAGGCAGACTAGGAGTGGGTAGTCTATTAATCAAGTGTGTGGCAGTGGTGACACTGTGATCCCAATATATCAATGAAAGGGAGGAGTGTGCTATAATTTTAGTGATTATTAAAATGAAACTAATTTTTTATTTTTTGAATTAAAGTTAAAATAATATAGAGTTTTATAACGATGATATAATTATATCAATTCTAGTAATAACTTTTATTTGAGAAAATTTGTGAGAATGACACATCATCTTTTTGATAGGGTTTTTGTTAAGAATGGTTATCATGATGACACGTGGCTAGGGTTGCCATCATGACAACCTTACATTTAGATTAAGTAGATTAAGATTAAGATAGCTAATCATAGAAAATAGTACTACTATTTGATATCTTTAATATTCATTTAGTTTTTTGTCACACTCGAAAATGGAATTTGATACTTCGTAGAGTTAATCCTATTGCATGGTCCTTTGAAAAAAAGAGTAAATCCCAATACTGTTTATGTTAGAAATCAGAGTTCTCACGGCTCTAAGTTATATTCACAAGAAAGATAGATATAGAGAGTGAAGTTGTTAGTTTCTCTTTGATTCAATTAAGTGATTAGTTTTCAATAAAGTGATTTTGAGATTACTTTATAAGATTAAGTATGTATTTGGTAATCTTGACACACAAATAGTCTTTGAGACTTGAGAGATGTGTTGTGCAATTTGAATTCCATAGCTGATCTAGGAAAGGAGACATTGGAGACTTTTCAATCTTATTAAAGATTAAAGATTCTTAGATTCAAATTAAGTGACTTAAGTAAGGTGTTAATATTTTTTTTAAAGTTATGTCAATGATAGAAGTATGAGGAGTGTTATTTTAACTCTTAAGATTGGTGATGATTGGATTGAAGTGGTGTCTCATGTTCATCAAGAGGTTGTTAATTGTTAATCTAACTATCTTAAATAATCTCTTTCTAATAAGCATGGCAATGAATCAGAGCAAGGAAGGGTTTTACCTTCCTCATATTTAAATTTGAATATGAGTTAAAAAACAATCTCCGTTTTAAACTCAAACAAAATAAATAATTGAATCCAAAATCCATCTAAAATGGAATTGAGTATATCTCCGCCTCGCCCTCATTCCCACATCAAAGTTAATTTTTAAAAATTGAAATAGTTGATTTTTCAAATCTATAATTAGTGTTGAACTGTAACAAACATTATGATACATTAAAAATTAAAATAATTTTAAATATAAATTTTGAATATTTTAAACAATAACGTCAAACCAAAGTATCAACGTATTAAATTGCATCACCAATTGATTTGTTGTAACTCTTTTGTATTTAGAATTTAATCTAACATATTCTTGCAATAACGACTTTGTATATTGGGTGAGAATTGTCTCTCTGTATAAATCACATGTTTATATAGGCTGACACCTATAACTTCAAAAATTAGTTTTATAGAGATGAATTATGTCCGACCTATCAATTTAAGATATCTATAATTTATTTATTTTTTGATAAGTAATGGAACAATTTATATATCTTTAGTAAAAGGGGTATCCACCTAATTACAATTGGACGAAGTTTGCAAAGTTTTTGTGACACTTGAACCACATATAATAAGAGAATTTATTTATCCACCTCTCTATCTTTTTTGTCACACTTGGCGAAAACCCCAAAATATCCCTAAATTTTGGAAATATATTTCTGAAGTCACTTTTTTATGGAAAAAAATATGGTTTCGGAAATGCACTTCCAAAACACATGTTTTTTTTTAATGAAAAAAATTGATTTCAGAAATGTACATCCGAAATAATGTTCTTTTTCCAAAAAATAGGTGAATTCGGAAGTGTACATCCGAAATAATGTTTTTTTTCTGACATGTTTTGTTTTGCAGGTAGAACAAAGGATAAATTCTCGGCAAAGTCGGTGTATCAAGCTATAGAAGAAGATGATGGTACATTTGAAGATGCAGAATGCGAAATGATCTGGAGAGCTTCAATTCTGGAACGGTGCAAAACCTTTATCTGGCTTTTGAAGCATGATCGCATCCTTACCAATCTTAGCAAAAGTAGGAAAGAACTTGGAAGTGCGGGTTGTACAATGTGTGTGAGTCTACCATTCATGCAATGAGAGATTGTGTTAAGTGCTTTGCTATTTGGAGATTCCTTGCGCCTAGTGATCTGCTGCCATATTTTTTCACGGTAGACCTCAAAACATGGATTACAATCAATTTCCGATATAATGAAGGGACAAACAAGGGGGTGGAGCAATACGTGGTTGATAGCATGCCATACGTTATGGACCTGGAGAAATATGGAGGCACATAATGACAGCTATATAAGGTCTCTCAATCCCATCTGCCATATATTAAAGAGGAAGCTTGAGTATGACTTTGCTATATCCTCGAGCAAGAAATATTGTTATGCGGAGAGTGGGAGTATTTATGTTGGGTGGAATCCGCCTACTATGAGTATGCTAAAGCTCAATACGGATGGATCGAGCAAAAGTGGTAGGGAGGCGGGGTGTGGAGGAATTCTTAGAGATTTCAATGGAGACTGGAAGGGCACCTTCTTCAAGCATCTAGGAAGATGTAGTGCTATCCTTGCAGAATGTTGGGGAGTTTATGAAGGATTAAAACTCACTCAGTCGATGGGTGTTCGACAGGTGGAGTTAAATGTGGACTCAAATATTTTGGTGGCTGCAATAGAGAAAGGGGAGCCGTGTAACCAAGAGTGTATTCCAATTATGCGTCAGATTACAGAATTAATAAATTTGCATGAGACAGTTGTCATTCCGTATGCAAATCGAACTACAAATAGGTGTGCGGATGCGCTTGCTAAACGGGGAAGTCTCAACAAGAATTATATTGTGCATAAGAAAGCACCTGACTTCATCTGGCCATTTATGGCAGCAAACTCATTAGGAATTAGTAGCTTTTTGTTGATTTTATGTAGTTTTTCTCTTTCGGGCTTCAACCCTTCTTATTATCAAAAATAAAATAAAAATAAAAATAAAAAATATTCTAAAATAATTAAGAGAAAATGAGAGAGGGAGAGATAGTGGATTTTATTAGGGGTGTTTAAAACCAAACTAAAAGAAAACTGCAAACGAAACCAAATCGAAACCGCAAAAAATCGCATTTAATTCAGATTTGTTTGGGTCATCTTTTAACAAAACTGCATGGTTCGGTTCGTTTTGCGGTTTGTATTTTGTAAACTGAACCAAACCAAATCAAAATGCATTATGTTACAACCTAACTTTTACTTAACTCACATCCAACCCAAATTTAAATCTATTATACATTAGCCTTATGATTACGAACATTTTTCTCATCCTTACACATATGATTTCAGTCCCGATCTTCTCAAATCTCTAATAGCATTATCGTGTCTTCTTTGCCACATACGTCTTCCATCTTTTTCTCTAATCTCTACTCTCTTATATTCTTTCTTTTTCACATTCTCATTTTTATGCAAATGTTCTCTATTTCAGTTTCGTTTTATCGCACAACTTCTTTTCTAATCTCCCAACTATTTTGTTTTTTCTTTTTCATCTTCACTAATCTCTCGTCTCTTATATTTTTTTTGTTTCATTATAATAATTTTTAAATTGTTTTATGGTATTATTTTATGTTTATTATTCCACTTTTAATCTAATTTAATTTTTAAAGTTGTTGTACTAAAATATGACGAATTTTGTTGTTATTTGATAGTGTATGAATGTCTAAATACAAATTTATGTCGTCATCTATATGTGTATGTATGACTCAATAAAATATTTATAAAAAACCGAACCAACCGAACCAAACTAAATCGCATTCATTTGGTTTGGTTTGGTTTAGTTCGGTTTTTTTCTAAAAGCCAACAGAAACAAATCATACCGCACGTTTTTTTCTCTTGTGATTCTCGAATGCTTTTTTTATTCAAAACTGTCAAAACCGCACCGCGAAGACCCCTAGATTTTATTAATAAATATTATTCCTTAAAAATAAATAGATAAAAGTTACTGATTTGAATTCAAGTTCCTATGATCAAATTTGATGAAATTATCATAACTAAATTATAATTTAATCGTGACTAACAATTTTCATTTTTTATATTATTTCGTAAATAGTGGCTAAATTTAATTTGTCAGAGTTTTATTTTTCTCCTAAACTACCACGGTTTTGCCCGTGGCTAATCTGCAAATTTCTTGTAATAACACATGATAAATATAAGCACATAAAATCGACAACAAACACATCAATGTTTTGACGGATTTCCCTATCTAAAAAAAAGTATTTGATACTTGCTCAGTGATATAAATTTGTGCGGGACATGACACTATAGTAATTTATGTATTTTATATATTTTCAGGAAGATGTATTAAGTATCTTAATTAATAAGAACATAATATATTAAGTTATTTTTTCATTTGTTCTGTATTACACTTGTGAAGTCGTTTCTTAAAAAGACCATTATTATGTGAATTTAACACTTGTGCGATTATGAGGATGATTTATGTTTCAGGCAAGAAACAAAATTGATCAGTCATTAATGTATGTGATTGCATCGGGCGACTTGAGATTTCGATGCACTGAAAATAGAGTTGACTGGTTAGGTTAGCACTATAGCACTCAAGTTAATAAGTTTATATCTAGTACTTCGAAATACATGAATTCATTTATTGAAACATGAAGATCTCATCTTAAAAGAAAAAGGAGAAATATGACAATTTATAACTGATAGATTTGGGTTTATTGTTATAATATTTTAATGAAGGATTAATTCATGTACACTGAAATGATAAAGGAAACATAAGGATTCTCCACAACAGATTAGCAACGAAGGATCTTTTAAAAGAGAGAGGAATTGAGTTGGTTGGTAGCGATTATTTTTGTGTGTTTTGCGCTTCGGAGGAGGAATCTCTCCACCACCTCCTAGGGGGATGCAAGGTTCTTTCTCTTTTATGGAGGAAAGTTTTTGATTGAATTGGTCGGTAGACTCTTCAACTATGGAGGAGTTTGTAGATTTTTTTGGTATTAATGAGAAGGTGAAAAGGAAAACCAAGAGGTGTATCATAGCGGTTGTGTGGTTGGATACGATTTGGAGCATTTGGAATAGGCGCAACGCTATCATTTTCAGAAGCGACAATTATAGTTTTACCGAGTGTATGTCGGAGATTATTTCTAACTCTTGGATGTGGATTCGATATTACTATAATGTAGTGGACAATTGTAATTTTCATATTTGGAATATTCTACCTCTCAATTGCCTTGAGATGTAGAAGTTTTCCGCCTAGTTCTCGGTTTGGAGTACCTCTTATACTCCACTTTTAATTCCATTACTTATTAAAAAAAATATAAGAGTAAAATAAATAAATGAAATTTGAATTCAAAAGTACATGAAATATGGCGCGTCTCCCTTTTATATAGTTGAGCCGTTATAACAACTTGCTGATTTGTAGGCGGTGGATAATTTTCCCTTTGGATCGTAACAATGCATGGGGAAAGATTAGCCCTCGCGGCTAATTGACATTTTGTTTCTAGGTTACTTTCATATTTCTCATTACAATAGCCATCCCATAACAATAATAATAAATCAAAATAAAATAAAACAAATAAAATAAATAATATTAGAACGAACAATATAATATTAAAAAAAATGTAAAGACCCAAAAAAAAACCTAAACTCAAAAGTAGGGTCGACTCTAAGTTTAAGAAAAGTCCCCAGTAGAGTCCCTAACAATAGCAATTGACTTTTAAATTTTAAGGAAAAGAGTCGCCACCATTTATTTTTATCCTAAAGGAAGAGAGTTAAACGGATTACTAATATTAGAAATTCTAAGTTCGCGAGTCGGTTAAACGGAGGGAATGTGTTAGGCACCCTTTGTCTCCCTTTCATTCAAGGGGACCCCTTTTAGATTTAGATTTTTATGGATTTAAACTTGAGACACGGTAAACGTACATTTACCCATATCAAAAAATAATTTTTAGAGAATTAAATCAAATTTAGTATTATTTATGGTTATAGTCGCTAGGGTTTCAAAACCCTATGCCTACGTATCCTCTAGTGCAATGAGGAAGTCAGAGTATCGTAGTTCACGTTTTTTTGATCGTTTAAGGTTTTTTTATGGATTGTATAAGTATTTTAAAAAATCTCCTTTGAATTTGTTTGAGTTTGGAATGGTGTAGTCGTAGACGTGGCTCATGATTGATTTTAAAATAAATTTACTATTCTATTTTTTTTGAAAATAATATTGGAGCCAAATTAGTGTGAATAAGAAAAAGGCTTAAGGTTAGTAAGTATATTTAAAATTGGATTAGAGATGATAAAACAGGTTTAATATACCATTCACTCAATTATATAAAAGATTCATTATCCGTTATTAATCATCAGGTATATTACTTATATAAACTTTTATAAAATACATTATTTACTTAGTTATTATAAATATATTTATCAAATTTACTCTAATTATTATTTTTATTTAATAAATGATAAGAATTAAAGTATTTATAAATTATTTAACCATGAGATTTAATTAGAATATTCTAATTATTTATTCAAAATTTATAAGGGCTAATATAATTAATTAAGCAATAAAAATAATTAAATAAAATCGTTTAGTTTTAATATTTTATTTAGATTTTATATGGGTCCTAATTAATTCACCATTGAATGTTAATCCTAAGTATGCCAAACCGAGGGAAGAGATCATGAGTTGACTAAGGAGTACATTAGATAAGGAACGCATGTTCATGATTCAACAACCATTAGATTTAAAATAAATTGTGGAGATTATGTGGAAATATTTTTTTATCTCTCCACCATTATTAAAATAAAAGACGTAGGAGAGAGAAAAAAGTTTCACACATAATCTCCACCATTTCTTTTAAAATCTAATGGTTCCGATTCATTCTCATATTCTCATATAAAAAAGACATTCTTATATATATATATATATATATATATATATATATATATATATATATATATATATATATATATATATATATATATATATATATATATATATATATATATATATATAAATGATAGTAAGTATTGAAGGATAGCAAAACACTTAGAAAGGGGGGTTTGAATAAGTGTGACTTTAAAAACTCTAAAGATAAAAACAACGAACACAATATTTTTATCATGGTTCGTTGTGAACGAAACTACTCCAGTCCACCCCCTTATAAGGAATTACCTCAACTGAGGATTTAATCCACCAATCAAACTTGATTACAATGGTTATCCACTTAGAAACACTCTAAGTCTTCTAGAGTATACTAATCACACCTTGATCACTCTAGGAAATCAGCACTTAGAAACTTCTAAGTCTTCTATGAAGGATAGAAAAACACTTAGAAAGGGGGGGAGGGTTGAATAAGTGTACTTTAAAAACTCTTAAGATAAAAACAATTGCACAATGAATTTTATTCTGGTTTGTTGTTAACGAAACTACTCCAGTCCACCCCATTAGAGTGATTTACCTCACCTGAGAATTTAATCCACTAATCAACCTTGATTATAACGGTTTTCCATTTAGATACCTTCTAAGTCTTCTAGAGTATTCTGATCACAACTTGATTACTCTAGGAACACAATTCTTAGAGACCTTCTAAGACTTCTAGAGTATCCGATCACAACTTGATCTCCTCTAGTTATTTAGAAATGAATGTAAACAAATTCTTATAAGAGTTATACAATGCTTCTTAAAAAGCTATAATCACAACTGTGATATTTCTCTTAAGTTTAAGCTTAATCTCACTAAAATATTACAACAGTAATGAAGTGAGGTTGAAGATGAAGTTTGAGAGCTTTTAAATTTGACAGCATTTCTGTATTGTTTGCGTAGAGTGTTGTATTCAGCTTCTCATCAGAACTTCTATTTATAGGCGTTTGAGAAGATGACCGTTGAGAGCATTTAATGTGTTGCGTGATCCGTACAACATTGCATTTAATGTTTCACTCTTTTGTCAACTATCTCGAGCCTTGCTTTTCGTGCTTTTTCTGACTTTACCTTTAATAGCTTCTAATGTTCCTTTTGTCAGTCAGCGTAGCCTGCCATTTTGTACTTGCTTCTGATATGATCTTTGTAGATACAACGTTTGAATTAATCAGAGTCAAATAGCTTGGTGCAGAGCATCCTCTTGTCTTCTGACCTTAAAGTGCTTCTAGCTTGATACCATAAGAACTTTAGTGCTTCTGCTTCTGATCTCAAGTTCTTCTGATGCTTCCATACACCATGTTCTGATTCTGCTTGACCATTTTCTGATGTCTTGCGAGAGCATGTTCCGATGTTGCATACTGAACCTTCTGAGTCAGTGCTTCTTGCGCTGATTTTGTGCATACTCTTTATATATTTCCGGAAATGGAAAATCCATAGGATTAGAGTACCACATTGGAAATGGAAATGGAAATTCATATACATTGTTATCACCAAAACTAATAATATTGATAAAAAAAATCTTGTTCTAACAATCTCCCCCTTTTTGATGATGACAAAAACATACATAATTGATATGAATTTGCAATCAGAATTTCTGATGTCTAAAGACAATTAAACAGTTATAGCATAAGCATATAAACATAGTGAATATGTCTCCCCCTGAGATTAACAATCTCCCCCTGAAATAAATACTAGAAGAATTTATGAATAAAAGACTTCCCTGAGTATTTTCAATTTCAGTCCAGACTTTCACATTTGCTTAGATCTTCAGAACATTCAGAGCTTCTGCTTCTTGCTTCCATAGGACATCTTCAGAGCTTTGAATTTCTTCTTGAATCATTGCATGCTAGATTGTATCAGAACATTCTTGAATGTACCAGAGCATTATCATAGTATCTCTACATCTTGAAATGCTTCGGAACAAACTAAACGACAAAAGTCAGAGCATGAATGAATCAGAAACATTCTTTTAAGAAGGAACATATATCAGAGCAAAAACTCTGGTAAGTTCTTAAAAAAAATGTATATCAGAACATATGAGGGATAAGAATGTGTTAGAGCATATTCTGCCACGAGAATATCAGAACATTCTTCCTTCTTGCTTCTGATCTTTGAAGCTTCACAGCACTAAGCTTGCTTCAATTTCCAAGAACATGCTTCTTTCTGAAATAGCATATTCTTCATGTGTTTGCATCTCTAGCAAATCACATGTTCTTCATGTATTTGCTTCTTAAGCCAATAGCATCTTCTTATGCCAATCATGCAAAGATATTCTCAAAGACATAGAACTTGCAAAGTAGAGTTAGAAATGTTGAGACTTAATCCCAGCAACTGATAATATAAATCACATCAATTATCACATTTTCTCCCCCTTTTTGTCATAACATCAAAAAGCATATAAAAGATTTATATGAAAAACAAACAATATGGAGAGAAGATAATGTTTCATTGATTCATCAAAACATATCAAAAGATACAGAAGATGCAAGAAAACAGATGCAAGAACAAGAGAAATAACTAAGACCAAAGGACTACGACTAGCCTAGCTTAGAAACTATCTTGGCCAGAAGGTCTTGAATTTCAGAGGTGCTTTCAGATTGCTTCTTCATGAAGGTTCTGAATTCCTCATGTGTTTCCTCATGCTTATCCAAACGAGAAGCTAGAGAATCTTGGTTTTGTTGAAGAGCCTTGATAGCGTTCACCAGAACTGAAGGTTTAGGAGAAGAAGCTTCACATCTATCATTCAGAGGAATAGCATTTCCAACATCAGTATTTAACATGAGAACGTCTTCTTGATTTTCCTGAATAGGACTTTTCTTAGAAGGATGATTCTCAGTATCTTCATTCTCAACATCAGCTTCTGACACAAAAGCATCTTCAGCATATTCTGTAGTAGGGATCTCAGAATCTTCATTCTCCAGAGCCTTATGAATCTTAGTCAGATTCTTTGGAGGAATGGGAGCAGCAACTTCTGAAGGATTAACAACTTCTGGAAACACCATATTTGGTACTTTCTTTGAGGGGTTCTCCCTTAGCCAGTTGAATATCGACTGAAAATCTTCATTCAGAACAGAATATGGAGGCTTCCATACGACCATAGTTAGGCATGGTTCATCTTCCAGCTCATCAACAAATATCTTCTCCTAAAGAGATCTCCAGTTTCTGATTGGATGGTGATACTTACAATCATCAAGCTCCAAGAAACATCCAAGAGAACTAGATACTTCAGCCAAGCATCTCTTCTGGATGTTCATAGCATCAAACTGAAAATCCTTTCTAAAGCTATTACATAAGCCCCGAGTAGCAAAATGATCCAGCTTGGAGTCATGAGCAGCTCTCAAAATTTCCATCCTCTTTCTGAACTTCAGATTAAACAAAGCAAAATCTATATCAATGGAGGGTTCAGGAGGGTTAAAGGTGAAACGATAGTCAGGGTACAGATGTGAATAAGGGTTGGATTTTCTTGATGATAAAGAGTGGGTTAAAGAGGGTGGAGATTCTGTGGTGAAGGTAGATGAAGATGGAATATCATAAGGTGTTGGGGGAATGGCATTTAGTGGTTGGGGGTTCAGAATAAGGGTAGAAGGAGGTGGTTGGAAACTGTTTGGGATATAGAAAGAGTTATGGGGTTCAGAAGGAGTTTGAGAGGAATGAATAGCATTATATGCACAAAAAGATTCCCTGATAGAAGAACTCTTCCTCGAATCCACGCAGGATCAACAACAGATTCATCTTTGACACAAGACTTCAAATAACGCTTAAAAGATTTGTCAAGCGCTTCTTTGAACAATTGAGTAAAACTCTCAACAGGAACTCTTCTAGTCAGAATATCTAGAAATATTCTTGGAGTAGAAGTTACCTTCTCAATCAGAAGCATCCTTTGTAAATCAAAAGCATTCAAAATGTGTCCTTGAATGATAGTAAAGAACTTGGGCGTACCAACAGATCTCAGAATATCCAACAAGTCACTTTCTATCAGAATGTCTGAAATCATTCTGGCAAGAGGAATGATGTTCTTCTTGAAATCTGGATACTTCTTGCGTTCTTCATCTTGTGATTCTTCAATATTTATCTTCAAATGTTGAAATAGAATACTTGAGATATTAACCTCAATACCTTTTCCAATGCAGAAAAGAACATACTTCTGATCCTGATTCACATAAGTAGAGGCAAGAGATCGCTTTCTATGATAAAGAGATCCCAGAATAATCTCAGCCCAAACTCTGTAGAACGGCTTAAACAAAGTAGTTTGATGAGATGCAAAACCAAAAGAAGTGGACAATTCTTTATCAACTGTTTCCCAATCAACTCTACCAGGAATAGCACCTGTGATTCCTTCAGAATCATCAAGACTATAGAGCTTCCTTATCATCTTCTCAGTTACCACAACTTTATGCCCTAACACGAAG
Source organism: Vicia villosa (assembly GCF_029867415.1). Classification (NCBI taxonomy): domain Eukaryota; kingdom Viridiplantae; phylum Streptophyta; class Magnoliopsida; order Fabales; family Fabaceae; genus Vicia; species Vicia villosa. The sequence goes on along the minus strand of NW_026705544.1, from coordinate 71,241 downwards.
GAGATGAGAGCAGTTGGAGTAACTGTTGCATGAACCCAAAAATCCTTAACCAGAAGAGGATACACTGATCCAACCAGTCTTTCAAGGTAGTTCGACCAACCTTGTTCCATCATTTCAGCATTTGTATTCAAACCATGTTCCCTCAGATTTTCAAAATCTACCATTGTTTCGCAAAGAACTTCCAGTTCAGTTGTAGGAATAGAACAAGTCTTTAATGGAGCGTAGCCATATTTGTGTTAAACAAGATGAGCAGATGACATTTTTGTTCTTTGAGTACTTGGAGAAGAAAGCATGAAGATTCTCTGAGATTCGGTTTAGCACTAGGGTTTATGCAAACAACGAAAGAGAGAGAAAGAGAGAGATGAATGAAGAGAGAGAATGTAAAGAGATGAAATGTATGTGGAGATGAGTATATATAGAGACAGATTCGAAATGAAACGCAATACGTGTTTGAATGAATATGATTACAGAAATCATGAAATCAAATGCATTTAATGAGAAATGATGTTAGGAGAGATAACGTAATATTTGAAATGATTTGCATAGTTACCTAGGGCGGCGTCTCATCAACTGCACGCATGCTTATCCATTTAGAGTGAACACGTGTTCATCTTCCGGGAAATTGGTGACAACTGTTTTGCTTTAAAAGAGATTCTGAATCAACTTAAATAATGAAACGTTAGTAATAACAGAATCAGAACTTCTAATTGATCAATATCAGAACTTCTTATAAGAAGATAAACCAAACACATTTCAGAACTTATCCATATGTCAGAAATTCTCATCTTCTCATTCTGGGCATAAATCCATACTAATATTCTTCATAATGAATTTAAACCTATCTTCAGCAAGGGGTTTTGTAAAGATATCAGCCCATTGATGGTCTGTATCCACAAAGTTTAAAGAAAGAACACCCTTCTGAACATAGCCCCTAATGAAATGATGTTTAATCTCAATATGTTTAGCTTTGGAATGTAAGATTGGATTCTTAGATAAACATATAGCAGAAGTATTATCACATAAGATAGGAATGTTACTCTCATATATCTGATAATCTTCTAACTGGCTCTTCATCCAGAGCATCTGTGTGCTACAACCAGCAGCAACAACATATTCTGCTTCTGTTGTTGAGAAGGCAATGGTAGCTTGCTTCTTGATGTACCAGGAGATCTTGTGACTTCCAAGAAATTGACAACTTCCAGAAGTACTTTTCCTTCAAACTCAATCTCCAGCGTAATCAGCATCACAATAACCTACTAAGTTGTATTCTTCAGATCTCCTGTATACTAAACCAACATTAGTAGTACCTTTCAGTTACCTCAGAATTCTCTTAACAAATGTTAAGAGATTCTCTAGGATCTGATTGGAATCTTGCATACAAACACTAAATAGAATGTCAGGTCTAGAAGCAGTAAGATATAGAAGAGATCCAATCATACCTCTGTAGAGCTTCTGGTCAACCTTCTTACTTACCTCATCCTTACCTAGGACACACGTTGGGTGCATAGGAGTTTTGGCTTCTTTGCTTTCAGAAAGATTAAACTTCTTCAGAAGTTCTTTCACATACTTCGTTTGATGAACATATGTTCCATCAGAAGTTTGATTGATTTGAATGCCAAGAAAATACTTGAGTTGTACCATTATGCTCATCTCGAACTCATCCTGCACAGACTTAGCAAACTCCTTCCCAAGTGTAGCATTAGAGGTTCCAAATATAATATCATCAACGTAAATTTGACAAATTAAGATATCTTTCATAAAATTTTTACAGAAGAGAGTAGTATCCACTTGCCCTCTAGTGAAACCATTGTTCAAAAGGAAAGAACTTAATCTTTCATACCAAGCTCTAGAAGCTTGCTTCAATCTATAAAATGATTTATTTAGTTTGAAAACATGTTTTTGAGACTTAGAGTCTTCAAAACCAGGAGGTTGGTGGACATACACTTCCTCATCTATATAATCATTTAAGAAGGCACTCTTAACATCCATCTGATATAGAGTGATGTTATGTTGAGTGGCAAAAGAAATCAATAAACGAATAGATTCTAACCTGGCCACTGGTGCAAAGGTATCTATATAGTCAATCCCTTCTTGCTGACTATAGCCCTGAGCAACCAGTATGGCTTTGTTTCTTATAACTTCTCCTTTTTCGCTCAACTTGTTTCTGAAGACCCACTTGGTACCAATGATGTTAAATCCTTTTGGTCCAGGAACCAAATCCCATATATCATTCCTTGTAAACTGATTTAGTTCTTCTTGCATGGCAATTATCCAGTCTGCATCTTCTAGAGCTTGATTAAAAGTAGTTGGCTCGATCAAAGAAACAAGACCTAATTGTCCTTCTGCATTGTTCTTAAGGAATGATCTGGTTCTGATAGGATCTTCTTTCTTTCCAAGAATGACATCTTCTGAGTGAGCAGAAGTGAGTCTTGAAGATCTTCTGATAGTTAGCTCTTCAGAAATTCTGAGATTCTCTAAAGACGCGACAACTTGATCTTCTAATCCTTTGCTTCTTGGTTCTCCAGCTTCTGAGTCACAGACTTCAATATCTGCAAAATTCTCAAATTGCTTCGGCTTTTTAAGACCAAGCTTATCATCAAATCTGATATTGATTGGTTCTTCAACAATTAATGTTTCAGTATTGTATACTCTGTAGCCTTTTGAGCATTCAGAATATCCAAGAAGGAAACACTTTTGTGCCTTAGAATCAAACTTACTCAGATGATCCTTAGTGTTCAGAATATAACAAATACATCCAAAAGGATGAAAATATGAAATGTTGGGCTTTCTGTTCTTCCACAATTCATAAGGAGTCTTATTTAGAATATGTCTTATAGAGATTCTATTATGAATATAACATGCAGTATTTATTGCTTCTGCCTAGAAATGCTTAGCCATATTGGTTTCGTTGATCATGGTTCTGGCCATTTCTTGTAGAGTCCTATTTTTTTGCTCTACAAATCCATTTTGATGTGGAGTTTTAGAGCAAGAGAAATCATGGGCAATACCGTTTTCTTTGAAATAAATCTCAAAGAATCTGTTCTCAAATTCGCCACCATGATCACTTCTGACCTTTTTGATTTTACACTCTTTCTCAGATTGAATCTAAGTGCAGAAGTCAAAGAACACTGAATGAGACTCATCCTTGTGTTTTAAGAACTTTACCCATGTCCAGTGACTATAATCATCTACGATGACTAATCCATATTTCTTCCTTCTGACAGATGTTGTTTTGACTGGGTCAAATAGATCAATGTGCAGGAGTTCTAGCGGCCTAGAGGAAGAAATAACATTCTTAGACTTGAATGCAGGTTTGGAGAACTTGCCCTTATGACATGCTTCACAAAGAGCATCTGATTTGAATTTCAAATTTGGGAGCCCTCTAACCAGATTTAGTTTGTTAATCTCAGAAATACTTTTCAAACCAGCATGGCCTAATCTCCTGTGCCAGACCCATTGCTCTTCACTACCAGACATAAGGCAAGTCACCTTCTACTTCTCAAGATCAGAAAGATCAATCTTATAAATGTTGTTCTTTCTCTTGCCTGTAAATAGGATTGAGTCATCCTTCTGACTTACATCCTTGCATGACTTTTGATTGAAGATTATGTCATAACCATTGTCGCTTAATTGACTTATGGACAATAAGTTATGAGCTAATCCTTCTAAAAGAAGTACATTAGTTATGGAAGGAGAGTTACCAATACTTATAGTTCCAGAGCCAATTATCTTGCCCTTATGATCTCCTCCAAACATTACTTCTCCAGCCGACATAAGCACCAGGTCTTGGAACATAGACCTTTTTCCCGTCATATGCAGCGAGCACCCAGAGTCCAGGTACCATGACATGTTTTCCGTTTTCTTCTTTGTTGCCAAGGATATCTGCAACAGAAATTATCTTGTCCTTAGGTACCCACAATTTCTTGGGTCCTTTCTTGTTAGATTTCATCATGTTCTTATTGAACTTGGGTTTAGCATGATAAACAACAGGAGGAACATCATGGTAATTCTTAGGTTGAGTTGCATGAAATTTTTTAGGTTGTGTCACATGCTTCTTAGTGTGTGCTATGTGAAAGCTTTTGGCATGTGATGTGAGCCTAATATTATGATAGTGGCCAAACTAGAACTGATCATACAATGGCTTGTATGTGATTTTCATATCATCCACGGGTTCAAGTTTGTATGGGGTTTCACCCTCATAGCCAATGCCCACTCTTTTGTTTCCAAAAACAACATATTTCATAGGAGCAAGATGACTTCTACCTATACTTCTAGATAAGAATTTCCTGAAACTCAAGTTATATTCTTTAAGAATATTGTTCAGGCTTGGAGTAGAACTTTCTGAACCAGAAGATGATTCAGCATCTTTAGATAATTTTGAAACTTTTTCTCTAAGTTCAGAATTTTCTAATTCAAGCTTCTTAGTTTCAGATACAAATATCTTTCTCGGCTTCTTGTACTTGATACTAAGTTTAGCCTTGGTTTCAAGAATTTATGCTAAACTAGAAGCCAGCTCTTCTCTAGAGAGTTTTGAAAATACCTCTTCAAAATCTGATTCTGATTCTGATGTAGATTCTGATCCATCATCGACTGTGGCTATCAGCGCAACGTTTGCCTGCTCGCCTTCAGAGTCTAATTCTGATTCTGATGAATCTGAATCATCCCAAGTTGCCATAATACCCTTCTTCTTATGAAACTTCTTCTTGGGCTTCTCCTTCTGAAGCTTTGGACATTCACTCTTGAAGTGTCCAGGCTCATTGCACTCGAAGCAAGTGATCTTCTTCTTGTCAGATCTTCTGCTTCTAGAAGATTCTCCTCTTTCAGGCTTCTTTGAACTTCTGAAGTTCTTGAACTTCCTTTGTTTGCTCTTCCAGAGTTGGTTTACCCTTCTGGATATCATGGACAGTTCATCTTCTTCTTGTTCTGATTCTGATTCTTCAGAATCTTCTTCTTGTGCCTGAAATCCATTAGTACATTTTTTATAATTATTTTTTAACGCAATAGACTTACCTTTCTTCTGAGGTTCATTAGCATCTAGCTCAATTTCATGACTCCTCAGAGCACTGATCAGTTCTTCAAGAGAGACTTCATTCAGATTCTTGGAAATTTTGAAAGCAGTCACCTTGGGACCCCATCTTCTTGGCATGCTACTGATGATCTTCTTAACATGATCAGCTTTGGTGTATCCCTTGTCAAGAACTCTTAATCTAGCAGTTAGAGTTTGAAATCTTGAGAACATTGTTTCAATGTTTTCATCATCCTCCATCTTGAAGGCTTCATATTTCTGGATCAAGGCAAGAGCTTTGGTCTCCTTGACTTGGGCATTTCCTTCATGAGTCATTTTCAATGATTCATATATATCATAGGCAGATTCTCTGTTTGATATTTTCTCATATTCAGCATGAGAAATAGCATTCAGCAGAATAGTCCTACACTTGTGATGATTTTTGAATTGCTTCTTTTGATCATCGCTCATTTCTTGTCTTGTGAGCTTTACACCACTAGCTTTCACTGGATGTTTGTAACCATCCACCAAAAGATCCCATAAGTCACCATCTAAACCAAGAAAGTAACTTTCGAGTCTATCTTTCCAATATTCAAAGTTTTCACCATCGAATACTGGTGGTCTAGTGTATCCATTGTTTCTGATCGGTCACCATTTCTAGTAAGTTTCCGCATCTTTTTCCGACCGAAATTCGTAATCTTGGTAATACTAAGTGGCATTGGCATATGTTTTTAAGTAAGTTTTCATATTTTCGTCTTTGTGACGTTCTTGCATCTTATTGTGTTTTGAGTATTACAAAAGTGTCGTTTTATGTGCTGGTTGTTAGTATGTTTTTGGCCAGGTTGATGCAAGGGAGAGATAGAAACTTATGGCGCGCACGAGCGGATAAAAGAAGCTGGAAAAAGCTGATTTCAGAGGTCAACACGGGTACCCGTGTGGAGCAACACGGCCCGTGTTGAAATGTGGCCAGAAAAGTGATTTTTGGAGCTGAAACAGAGGTTTCACACGGGCACCCGTGTTCAGGCACACGGTCCGTGTGGAAAGCTGCGTGGAAAGTGAAGTTCTGAATAAAGGAGCCAGACGAGCAACACGGGCACCCGTGTGCAGCAACACGGCCCGTGTTGCAGATGCGAGCTGATTTTGATTTTTTTATGTTTCTTGCTCCAATGTGATCATTAGGGGTACTTTTGGTATTTGGCTTCAACCTGAATAGGAGAGTGAATATAAAAACAACCTGAGGCAAAGAAAGAGGCACCTTTTGACAGATCAGAATAGAGAATTGCAGAGAAGAAAGAGATGGAAGCGAGAATTTGGAAGTCAAAGAGATTCAACGGTGGACACCATTGAAGATCTTAGTACTCCCAATTGATTGTAATGTCTAAACTTTTTCATTTGCGTTTTTTAGATACTATGAGAGGCTAAACCCCCCAATGCTAGGGGGGTGTCCCTGATTCAATCTGTAATAACTCTGGATTTGGTATTTCGTTAATTGAAATTATGTTTTGTCCATGTCAATTGCATACTGTTTTTAATGCTTTCTTTATCAAACCGATGAGGATTGTTCTGTGGTTGACAATTCGTAGGACTACAATTGTTAGGGTTTGTATGCAATTGAACCTCATGATCATCACCTAGGACTAGGGTTATAATTTGGTTATTTGGAAATTCTTGATAAATAAATGATTTGGTTTATCCGTTTTCTCTAAGGACTTAAGTAATCGGAGTTCAAATCAAATAAGATTTTCACTAAGGACTTAGGATTATCATTCTTGAGAATGAATACTTGAACTACATGATCCGGTAAATGAAATCTACATCCAGAGAAAATTAGAGAAAGAATCACACACCCTACCTTAGCATTACTTTATTATATTCTTAAATTCAACTTTCACTTCCTTTATTTCTTAGTAGTTTAAGCTCTGTGAAACAACACACCATATGAACTTTTGTTTAATAGACTAAGTCTAATCACTTGTGTTTCCTACGCAATCCTTGTGATTGATACTTGGGGTAAAACCCATTATTACTACATCGGTAAAAATAGTACACTTGCTATTTTTCCGATCAAGTTTTTGGCGCCGTTGGCGGGGATTGCCAAAATATAAGTGCTAATTAGTCAGTTGAAATTTTATTGCTCTGCAATTAAAATTTTATTTTTGCTGAACTTGTATTTGTTTAGTTTTATTCTTGTTTACTTCAAACTAATCAACTTCTAATCTTGTATGCGAGGTAAGGCCTCAGCTGAACTTCTTTTTGACGCAGAACCAGAAAGGCTATTGCGAGCACGACTCCGAGAGCTTAAACAGAAAAGACTGGCTTCAACAAGAGAATCTCCTATAGTTTCAGAATCAGAAGACGAAGAAAGAATATCTAGTTCATCCGAACAGTCAGAATCTGAGCCAGAAACTATGGCAGCTGATCCACCTCCTCCAGAGAGGCTTTTAGGAGACTATGGAAGGGATAATGCCCCGCTTGGAAGAATGACCATCGTAAACCAACCGGTCAATGTGGCACACTTCCAACTCCATCCTTCAACTATCCGACAGTTGGAGAGCAAGCCGTTTGCGGGAAGAATCAATGAAGATGCAAATAAGCATCTACAAAGATTCCTCACCACAACCACATCATTGAAGATTGAAGGTCATTCTGAAGAAGCCAAGAGACTTGTGATGTTCCCATTCACTTTATCCGAAGACGCGGAAGAATGGTTTTACTCACTTCCAGCTGGAAGCATCACAACATGGCAACAAATGGAAACGGCTTTCCTTAATGAATATTTCCCTGCATCAGTTTTTATTCGAAAAAGATATGATATTGTGAATTTCAAGCAAAAAGAAGGGGAATCGTTGGGAGATGCATACAAAAGGTTCAAGAGATGTTTGGTTGCGTGTCCTACTCATAACATGGACCCAACCGAGCAAATGCAGACGTTTGTGAACGGTCTTCGATTGAAGACAAAACAGCTTATCGACACAGCCGCCGGTGGCTCAACCAACTTTTCAACAGCCACTGGTATCAAGAGAATCATAGAAGCGATTGCCGCCAATGAGCACATTGAGTTATATGACCGCGCTATGAGCCAATCAGAAGGAAAAATTGATTTGAAGCTTGCTGATCAGGTAGTCAAAATGGAAGAACAAATTGCGGCTGAGGTAGAGAGTAGATTGAAGAAGATGAATATCGGTGAACAGAAGGTGGCTCAAGTTGAGCCAACTACCCCCGTTGTTTGTGAAATATGTAGTGGGCCACATTTTGCTATGCATTGTGTGGCAACACAAGAACAGGTGAAGCAGATTCATATGTTAAGGCAAAACAATCCATATGCCAATACATATAACCCAGGTTGGAAAAATCATCCTAACTTTGCATGGAAGGATCAACAAGGAACCTTTCAGAAGCAAGGATCAACCCAGTTCCAAGCTCCAGCTCAGACACAACAGTACAGACCTCCACAACAACAACCTCCGTATCAACCACAGTTCCAGCACCATCCACAACAATTCCAACCTCAAGGTCAACAACAGGTACCAAAGAAAGCGGATTGGGAAATTGCTTTTGAAAAGATGATCGTCACAATTCTCAATTCCAAGAGGAAACAAGGAGCACTCTTAGGAACACAGGTTCTTCAATCAAAAATCTGGAGATTCAAATGAGTCAAATTGCACAACAAATGACCAATACTCAACCACAGGGAGCTTTACCAAGTACCACGGTTACGAATCCTAGAGATAACAATCATGTGAACGCTGTGACAACAAGGAGCAATAAATCGAAGGAAACACATGAGAAAAACTCTGATGAAGAAGATATGTTGATTGAAGTAGATGTGGAGATTAAAGAAAATGAGGTAGTAAGGAAAGAAGTCATAGGCGATGAAGGAGTAGTCAAAGAAAAAGTTGCTACACCTAAACCAGCGGTGAGACTTCCTTTTCCCACAAGGAATAGGAAGAAAGAACAACATGAGAAGAACTTCGAGAAGTTTCTAGAGATGTTCAAGAAACTTGAGCTGAATATTCCATTCTTAGAGGCACTGGAGCAAATGCCTACATATGCGAAATTCATGAAGGATATCATTTCAAAGAAACGAACAATCGACAGTGACCCGATTATTCTAACTGAAACATGTAGTGCTATTTTGCAGGGGATGAAGATTCCAGTTAAAAAAAGAGATCGAGGATCGGTAACGATTCCATGCACAATTGGTGATAGATTCTTCAAGAAGGCTTTGATCGATTTGGAGGCAAGTATGAGTCTCATGCCTTTATCCATCTATAAAAGATTGGGAATAGGTAAAGTTCAAGACACTCGTATGACACTTCAGTTTGCTGACCAATCCGTTAAAAGACCCTACGGAGTGGTAGAAGATGTGTTGGTAAAAATCGACAAGTTCGTGTTCGCGGTAGACTTTGTTATTTTAGAGATGCCCGAAGATGAAGAGATACCAATCATTTTGGGAAGACCTTTTCTGGAAACCGGAAGATGCTTGATCGACATAGAAGAGGGTACGATGACTTTGAAAGTTTATGATGAAGAGTTGAAGATTGATGTGCGAAACACGATGAAGTACAAGGATGATGTTGCCACTAGTCAACACATTGAGGTAATTGAGCAAATTTGTGATGAAGAAAATTCTTTGACAACACAAAAGCTACCTTTGGGAAGAGTTTTGAGTCTATCAATCTTCGAAGAGGAGGAAATCATTGATGAGAAGGACAGTGAAGTCCTAGCCATGATGGAAACGTCATTTACCAAAACTTCTCGTCACAACCGATGGGAAGATCTAAGGCAACCATTAGTGGAAGGAAGTGAAGACGTACCAAAGAAAGGGGCTGAACTAAAGCAACTTCCGGAGAACCTCAAATACGTCTTTCTAGACACTGGAAGTAAGTGCCCGGCTATTATAAGTTCTCACCTTGAATTTCTTCAAGAGGATAAGCTTGTCAAAGTCCTCAAAAAGCATAAAAGTGCTCTTGGATGGTCAATTGAAGACTTGAAAGGGATAAGTCCAACGCTTTGCATGTACAAAATCTTAATGGAAGATGATCACAAACCGGTCGTCCAACCTCAACGACGACTCAATCCAGCAATGAAGGAGGTGGTTAGAAAGGAGGTGGTAAAACTTTTGGACGCAGGGATGATCTATCCCATATCTGACAGTTCATGGGTGAGTCCAGTGCATGTGGTGCCTAAAAAGGGCGGAACTACGGTAATCAAGAATGATAAGAATGAGTTGATTCCCACAAGAACAGTTACAGGGTGGAGAGTCTGTATAGATTACCAAAGATTGAATCTAGCAACTAGAAAGGATCACTTCCCACTACCTTTCATCGATCAGATGTTAGAAAGGTTAGCGGGTCATGACTATTACTGTTTCCTCGATGGCTATTCGGGGTATAATCAGATAGCTGTTGCACCAGAAGACCAAGAGAAGACTGCATTTACATGCCCTTTTGGTATTTTCGCTTACAGGAGGATGCCATTCGGGTTATGTAATGCCCCAGCCACATTTCAGAGATGCATGCAATCCATCTTTGCTGACATGCTTGAGAAACACATGGAAGTATTCATGGATGATTTCTCAGTTTTTGGTAAGTCTTTTGATAATTGTTTGACTAACCTTGCTCTTGTTTTAGAAAGATGCCAACAGACCAACTTAATCCTCAATTGGGAGAAATGCCATTTCATGGTACGCGAAGGTATAGTGTTGGGTCACAAAATTTCTCACAAAGGAATAGAAGTGGACCAAGCAAAGATAGAGGTAATAGCCAAACTGCCTCCCCCCATGAACGAAAAAGGTATTCGAAGTTTCTTAGGACATGCGGGTTTTTACCATAGGTTCATAAGAGATTTCTCAAAAATTGCAAAACCATTAACTACACTGCTAGTTAAAGACAAAACCTTCGTTTTCGATGAAAAGTGTGCCATGGCATTTGACACTATAAAACAAAAATTAGTTTCGGCACCAATTGTTGTAGCCCCGGATTGGTCTCTACCTCTTGAGATCATGTGTGATGCCAGTGATATTGCAGTGGGGGCAGTTCTAGGACAGCGTAGAGAAAAGTTGTTACATGTCATTTACTACGCTAGTCATGTGCTAAACCCTGCACAGATGAACTATGCAACTACTGAGAAGGAGTTGCTAGCAGTTGTATATGCCTTTGATAAGTTCAGGCAATATCTGTTGGGTTCTAAAGTCATTGTTTATACTGACCATGCTGCTTTGAAGTATCTTTTTGCTAAACAGGACTCTAAGCCCAGGTTGCTAAGATGGATCTTACTCCTTCAGGAGTTTGATGTGGAGATTCGTGACAAGAAAGGGTCTGAAAACACTGTGGCTGACCACTTGTCTCGAATGTCACCGATCGCAGAAACAGAAGAGACACACCCAATAAAGGACGAGTTCGCTGATGAACATATCCTCGCTGTTATTGGTGTACCTTGGTTCGCCGATTATGCGAATTATTTGGTAGGTGGTGTTATACCTGAAGATTTTGACTCTAACATAAAGAAAAAGTTTTTACATGATTGCAGGTTCTACTTATGGGATGATCCATTCCTATACAAAAAGGGACTCGATGGTTTGATCAGAAGATGTGTACCCGAGGATGAACAAAGGGATGTGCTAAAAGCATGCCATGATTCCGAATATGGAGGACATTTCAGTGGTGATAGAATGGCTGCGAAGGTCCTACAATCTGGGTTGTATTGGCCTACACTATTCAAAGACGCCCAAAGCGTTGTGAAAGAATGTGACAGGTGTCAAAGAACGGGGAACATTTCCAAAAGAAACCAGATGCCACAGAAGGGTATACTTGAAGTCGAATTGTTCGATGTGTGGGGAATCGATTTTATGGGACCTTTTCCACCATCTTTTGGAAAGAACTACATCCTCGTAGCCGTTGGTTATGTCTCCAAGTGGGTTGAAGCAGTCGCTCTACCCACAAATGATGCAAGAGTGGTAGTGAACTTTCTCAAAACCAATATCTTCTCTAGATTTGGGGTTCCCAGAGCACTAATCAGCGATGAAGGCACCCACTTCTTAAACAAGTTGATGGAGAATCTGTTGAAAAAGTACAATGTGAAACATAAGATTGCCACTGCTTATCATCCTCAAACTAGAGGTCAGGTGGAGGTTTCGAACAGGCAGATCAAGCAGATTCTCGAAAAGACGGTTAGTGCTTCGAGAAAAGATTGGTCTATGAAACTTGAAGACGCACTATGGGCGTACAGAACAACATTCAAGACTCCCATTGGTATGTCCCCGTATCAACTAGTTTATGGTAAGGCGTGCCATCTCCCTCTTGAACTTGAACACAAAGCATTTTGGGCCACCAAATACTTGAACTATGATCTTGCAAGAGCAGGTGAATTAAGGATTCTTCAACTCCATGAGTTAGAAGAATTCCGTGATCAAGCCTATGAGAATGCTAAGGTTTATAAAGAGCAGACCCGGAAATGGCATGACCAGAGAATAAAACAGAAAGTATTTTGGGAGGGCCAATTAGTGCTTCTTTTAACCTCAAGGCTTAAACTCTTTCCTGGGAAATTAAAATCCCGGTGGTCTGGTCCGTTTGTGGTACAAAAGGTATTCCCTCATGGTGCTGTGGAAGTTAAAAATCCAAACAATGGAGATGTGTTCAAGGTAAATGGACAACGGCTGAAGCCCTACTACACTGGAGTAGGAACGAGAGTGATTGATCATTTGTGTCTCACCGGATGAGGTGTAGACCGTCGAGCCATGCGACGTTAAACGAAGCGCTCCGTGGGAGGCAACCCACGCTTTTTTTCCTTTAACATTCGTTTTCTTTGTTTTATTTCGTTTTTATTGTAGGTGGTAGAGTTTGGACCGGTAGACGAAACTCGAGTAACAAGGCACGGAGATTGTTCCATTTTTGATGCATAGAAGAACATCAACACGGGCGCCCGTGTGCAGCAACACGGCCCGTGTTGAAGTCAGAACGCAGAAAAAAAAAGAAAAATAAAGAAAGAGTGAAAGAGAAGCTTCAGCACCAGCAACACGGGCGCCCGTGTGCAGCAACACGGCCCGTGTTGCCCCTCAGCACGCTCCATTTCAAAAGGCAGCTTTTTCACACGGCCACCCGTGTGCAGCCACACGGACCGTGTGGGCTATGCGGGGCAGATTTTTGAAATTTTTGTGGACCACCCTTGTGGGCCCCATCTGCATTATAACAATCTTCTTCTTCTTTCCACTCATTCTCCCACTTTTCTTTCTCCTCCTCCATTAAACCCTAGCCTCCACCTTTACTAAACTCACTCTACCACCATCAACCATCCATCTAAACACTATAGTGCCTTCACAAAAGTTGCTCTACTCTCCATCCTCTTCACTTCTATCGGTTTAGTTTTTGATTTTGTGAAATTTTATTTTTCCGAATTTTTCCTTGTGGTTTTTGTGGTTTCTTGTTAAATTTTCTTGCAGAGCTATTATCATGCCTCCCCGAAGGACAACCCAACGCCGCAATGTCAGGGATGATTTCGCCGAATCCTCCCAACTGAGGAAGCGGGTCCGTCGCGCCCCTAGTCGCGCAGCCGGTCGTAGCGGGAACCAAGAAGAGAATGCCCATGGCATTACATTTACCATGCCTGAACACAAAGCAAGGTATGATGTTTTAGTTCAGCGTAAATTGCTCCCGACTAGATATATCTGTGATGACACTCTTACCAAGTTAGGCCTCAAAGATGAAGTCTACCGGATGTTTCACAACATCGGAATGTTGCCTTTTATGTTGTTTGAGGCACCGACTTATGAGGGCCTAACTCTGGAATTCCTGAGCACTGTAGAATTCAAATTGAGACACAGATGGAATGGCTCCGAAATGGAGTATTTTGGTGATCTGGAGTTTTATATGTTTGGACATAAGCACTCGTTGTTTGTGGAAGAGGTAGGGGGGCACTGAAATTACCGTCCTCTGGACCAGGCGCTCCCCCTGAAACTTTTCCTGCTTGTGAATTCTGCGAAGCCATCACAGGTGCAGCTGGGTACAATCCAAGCAAGGCTAAGGCCTCGGGGATTCATAACCCTTGTTTCCGTTATGCTCAGAAGGGTTTGGCCTTCACCCTGTTTGGGAGGGGAGATAGTACAGGGGTCTGTGCGAGAAGAGAGCTATTTTTGTTGCATAACATGATTGAGGTGAGTCGGGTGAATGTCGCGGCCTTTGCTGCTAACCACCTGAAGCAAGTTGGTTATGCTTCTTCCGGAGAGATTTCAGTTGGGGGAATGATCTCTCAATTGGCTGAGCACTTGGATTATGGCCACTTGTTGAATGATGAACCCTCATTACCGGGTAAGAAAATTGATTTGCAAACTCTTGTAAATCAGAGGATGATTGTAGTAAAGCCCGGGTACTTCTCACTAACTGTCCATGGACAGCATATTATGGCACTACCTGCACCTGATACTGTTTCTATTGCAAATCGTGCTAACTGGTTGTTGTCGCGGGCGAAAAATCGTATCCTTTTTTCGGGATGAGACACCTGATGCCTTCTTTGGGCTCGAGTGCTCAAAAAAATGATTTTTCTTTTGTACCGACCAAACTTTTTATTGTTTCCAAAGTAGGAAAAGGAAAAAAGCTGCAATAACCTAAAAAGTGGGGAGAGATCTTGGGTAAGAGGGTTGGTTATACGAAGGGAAGGTATTAGCACCCAACGTATCTATAGTACTCTATAGGTTTCTTTGTTTTGTTTATTCCATTCTTGTTATGGTGGAGGTTCTTATGAGAAAGAGGTGGGACCTAAGGTGTTTGTTTGATTATGCTCGCAAAGATCATCGCGATCCTCTGCATACATATCCCCTAGAGGGAATCAGAGCATCTGTAGCTCGGGGTCTACGGGTGCTAAGGTTTGAGTGGTTTGAGAGAGAAGTTTTGCTCGCCAAGGATACGACCTTGTGCCTACGTATTCTCAAAGGGATGTTGAGAAAGTCAGAGCAATCGTAGTTCCCACTTATGCTAGTGGAAGCAAAGGAAAAGAGACAAATGTCATCTCAATGTTCGATGTATCTAATCTATATCATCACATACATCTGTTTGTTTTTTGTTTGAAAATCTTTTCATTATAAGCCCTGGGCCATGCCACTTATGGCGCTTAGAATGATAAAGATGTTTTTGTTTGTTTAACCAGCCTTGTGGCAAAAACTTTCAATGAAGTCAGCCTTGTGACAAAAAGTTTTGATTAATCAGCCAGCCTTGTGGCAAAAGTTTCAATGAAGTCAGCCTTGTGACAAAAACTTTGATTAATCATCCAGTACGGTGGTAAAACAGTTTGATTGATTAATTGTTTGATTGTTTGATTGTTTGTGATGATATAGATGAGATACTCCTATCATAGAGATGAAAAATGTCTAATCTCCTAGGGTATTTGTTTTGGATATTGGGGATGCTTATAAGAAGCCCGTGGGTCCTTGTACGAAGCCCAAGAGGAGGCTATCCGAGGGTCCTTGCATTGTAAGCCCAAGAGGAGGCTATGGGAGGGACTATCGAGGGTCCTTGCATTGTAAGCCCAAGAGGAGGCTATGGGAGGGTCACTCGTTTGTACAAAGCCCAAGGGGAGGCATGGTATAGTTGGTTTGAGCTCTTAGAGCGATTTCACCGGGAAACCATACTCTATGTCCTAACCTAAACTAGGGAGATTCTTTGCACGAAGCCCAATAGGAGGCTATGGGGAACCTAGTGTTGTACTAAGTTGAATAAGCATATAACACAATCACAAGTATGAACAAGTACGAACAAACATGAACAAGTACATGAACAGATATGAACTGTTATACATATATGACAAAGTGTGTGTATATAATGGAGTTTATGAAGGAAATATACCTGTAAGCATGATCCATTTGTATACACAGGGCTCGGGACTCATACTCGGGGAGAGGCCCTCTTGAATTTATTCAAAGCTATGTAAACAGGTATTTACAAAGGGCTTGGGACTTATACCTACATGGAGGCCCATGGTATATTTTTGGAAAGTTTTGAAGTTTTGTTGTTTTGAAAATGATTTGAAAATTGTTTTGAAAAGATTTTGTTTTGAAAGAAGTTTATTGTTTAAAGAAAAAAAACTGTACAAAAGGAAAAAGGAGTGGGTCTTATACTCTCTAATATTCGAGAGGCCCCCACTTCGTTTTGAAAATGAGTTGCATGATTTGAAAGTGAATTGATTACTGTTGTGAAAACAGTTGATTGAGTTTTTAGGCTTACCTCGAAGAATGAGAAAATTGGATTTCTGAGTTTGAGGTGTTACCGTGATCCTCAAGTGGTATGCTTGGAATAAATTAGGATTTCAACAAATGTTAAGCATCCTCACCAGCAGAAAAGAATGTCGAATAAGTTCACAGCTTTCAGCATTCCATGATCATCCAGTAATTGTTTAAGGAATTCTACAACAAATGGAAGACCAAACAAAACAGACAAATCCAAAAGACAACAGAGAAATAATCTCGAAGTCTTGGATGAAGTGAGAAAATTCAAGTGATGTGCAATAATAATCAAATAGAAATTTAAATGATTAACTACACAAGATAACATGAAAATATTAAATTCAAAAGAAAATTAATTCTAAAACAAGATATTTTTGTGATTTTTTTATGAAAAGAGAAAATAATTAGAAAACATAAACTAAAATATGCATCTAATATATTTTTTGTTGTTTTTTATGAGAAGAAGAAAATAATTAGAAACATAAATAAAAATATGTATCTAATATATTTTTGGAGTTTTTAAATAAGGATTAGAAAAGAAATTAAAATCCTATATCTAATTAAAACATTAAGTCTTTTTATGAAAATATAAAATTAAAGAGATAATTATAAAAAGAACTAGTGATGGGCCAGGGGTGCTGAAATCAGATGGGAGGTTAGCCCAATTGCTGAAAACTGAAAATAATTAAAAAAAAGAAGCTGGGCCGGACCGGGTCGGGTCAGGATGACCCGGATCCGCCCAAACTCTAGTAAACAAGAGATGGGTTAGTGAAACCCTAAATCAACACAAGAGGGCCAGCAGCGCCTCTTTCTTCCTCTTGTATTTTTCACGAGTTTTTTCTGGTTTGTGAACAAACAACAACAACAGAATCATCTCTTCCACTCCATTGATTCGTGAAAAAAAACAAACTCAAACCTCTTCCTCAATTTCTCTCGCTCTCTCCGATCCGCTCTCGGTGCTCACTCTCCGAACAACAACTTTTCTCTCGGAGCAACAACAATGGCAGCTCCCACGCTCTCTCGGTTTCACTCTCGTTTGCTCTCTGCTAGCGGTTTTTTCTTTCTCTCGCGAGTTCTCTCTGTTGCGAACAACAACAGTTTTTGTTGGGTTCTCGCTCTCGATTGCTATCTGTTTTCTTTCTTTTGTGATAACAGTAACAACAGTTGTGATTGCTCTCTTAATTTTAACAATAACAGTAACTTCCAGCGGCCATAGGAAGAGAATCAGAGGAAAATCCAGGTATCACCTCAATTTGTTTGTAATTTCGGTAGCAACAGTGAATCATACTCTCTTTACTTTTGATTTTCAGAACAACAGCAAAAATTGAGTGTGAAAGTGGAAGCTACTTACTTGCGGCAAGGAGGTGTTTGCCGGATTTTGTGTTGAAGGTATGTTCTTTGATTGCTACTGCTTTCTGTGAATTGTTGTTGTTGATGCTGTCTTAAAATGAACCGCAAGTTTTGTCTTTGCCTCTGCTTTTGTTTTCACTTACAGCACCTATGATTTTTTTCAGTGGCCATGGGATCTTACCTCGATGAGAAGAGCTTACCGTATAACTCGGTTTCTTTCACAAACAGAGGTAGAGACCCAAGTGTGCTTTACTCAGTTTCGTTCTCCATGACACAATTTGCTTGACATAATAACATATGCTTTCTCTTTTTTCTGGAAATTTTGTTTTAACAGAGAAACATGTTCATAACAATATTGAGATTAAGAGTGAAATTGACTTACCTACGGCGAGGAGAGTTTCGCCGGATTATCGCTGAGGTATGCGTTGACTCCTCTATTGTTACTAACAATCTTAAATTGTTACTAACAATTTCTCTAACAACCTTGCTTGTTGTAGGCTTTTGATGAAGATGGCCACCACCTCTTTGGATGTTAGGGAGACTTGAAGATGGACTTCAAGTTGGAAACCTTCCACCAAGGTATGAACTACTTCTTCACCACTCTCTTTCAAGAAACTTTTGTAACTAGAAACTCTTATTTTTTTCAAATAGTTTTCTTTGGTTTGAAGAATTTCTCCTTCTTACCAAGAAACATGAAAACTATAAGAGAAGAGGAAGAAGTGAGAAAGCTAGTAGTATAGTAGCTTTGGTGTGATTTTGAATGTGATTTCCATCTCTATTTATAGGCCATGAAATCTGATTACAAGCCTTGGCAAGTTGAGAATGCAATGATGGTTTTGGCTTAAGAGATAAAAGAGAATATTTCCATTTAATGCTTTAGGTTAAAAACCTAAACCATGGTTAAAAAACTCAAGTTCCATAATATTCTCTCCAATCTGATCTTTAGAGATAAGAACCTTGCTGTCATCATTTCATTTGATCATTTCTTGCATTATTGGTCATCTAGTATAAGAACTTTGTGAGAAAAATGGTGAAAATTCAAGCATAAGGACCTCTAATGACAAAATTCAAAACCATAGCTCCACTTCATAATTTTTCATGCTCTTGATCATTTTGGAAAGCTCATGTTACATACTTCAAAACCCTAGTTGAAAGTTTCTTCAAGACCCTTAAGGAAATGGGTGAAAAAGATCCATGAACTTTGAGAAAAATGAAGTTTCAAGTGAAATTTTCCAAAGATGCCAACATTGAAGCTCCATATCTCTTAAATGGTTGATCTTATGGAAAAAATTTATATGTGTCAAAGTTGTTAATTGGATCAAAATCTACAACTTTCATGTTGGAAGTTTTTTTTCAGTTTGTAGGTGAAATTTTGAGAAATTCCCTTCCAAAGTTTGGAAAAAACCATGAAAAACACTTAGAAAAAATTTTCTAAGTATGAAAGTCAAACTTTGACTTTTTGATTCTTGATTGATTTTCTTGATTTTTCTTGATCAAATGACTTCATATATCATATATTGATGATTCAAAACTTCAAAAGTCATGGTTGACCAAAATTCCCCAAAAGTCAATGGTGATCTTGTACAGTTGACTTTTTCAGACGAATCGCGTTTTTGGAGATTTCAAATGAAACAGGTTATCCTCATCAAATGAATGGTATGAATGGATCACATTGAAGCATTAGAGGATATTGAGCCATGGTTTGAGTTGTGGCACCATGTTCTGATAAAAAGGCAGTTGTTCAGTGAATTAGGTCAAAAACCCTAATTGTCGATCTGATGAAATTGATGACTGTGGATCTTGAATTGAGAAGTAATTTCCATTGGATGTTGTCATAGGGATTATTAGAGGATGATTGAAATCTTTGATTGACTCCCTGGGGATTTTTAGGGTTTCCCAAATGTGATCCCTGATTTCAGTCCCTGATAGTTCAAAAACCCTAATTCTGATGACTTGAAATTTCACTGTTGATCAATCCTTGTGTAGGAGATGTATTGAGCCAATAGATTAGGCTAAAATGATGTACTTGGGATGTGAGGTCATGTCCCCAAGTCATTATGTCAAATTCTGAGTAAAAGTCAAGAGTATGTTGTCTTCAGTCAAAACCCTAACTTGGTCGATTCAGAGCCTTTGAGCTTGTTGAAATGAATCTCTGAGGACCAAATATTGATTGTAGATGAAGATGATTCATTTGAGATGAAGGGAGAACAAAACCCTAATTGATTGTTACTTGTACTGATGAGTGATTTCTTGTTTAAATCCTGCTGAGTCACAAGTAACAAACACAGGCTATGCAATTTGTTAGAGATGCAAATGATGCATATGCAAATGATATGAGGTGGTATCTTAGGTCAAAAATTGGGGTATGACAGATGCCCC
This sequence comes from Vicia villosa, assembly GCF_029867415.1. NCBI lineage: Eukaryota > Viridiplantae > Streptophyta > Magnoliopsida > Fabales > Fabaceae > Vicia > Vicia villosa. Next base: position 51,295 of record NW_026705544.1, on the reverse strand, counting down.
TATTTAAGTTTCTTCAACCTGAGACATGAAGATTGAAAATCTTCGTTTTGATAGGGTGGAAGAGACTTAAATATCAGAAGACGCGAATTTTGGACCTAAGATACCAAAATTGCGAATGATGCAAGGATATCTTTACCGAGGGATATCAAGAACTGACTCCACTGGGGACAAGAGATTGAGAAGGATGTCTCAATCCGTTTTAGGAAGAGAATCCGTTTTTTTCTTTTTTGGGGAAGCAAGTGTATGCTTCACCGGGGAATGATAGCTTTGTAAGAAAAGCTTATCTATCGACATTACCGACTATCTGCACAGGGATAGACTTGTTAATAATGCGAAGGTGAAAGGTATGAAACTATATTACCGACTACCAGCATTGTGATAGACTTGACAAGGTAAAAAGAGTTTCAAAGGTTCGGTTAATATTACCGACTATCAGCCTTGTGATAGACATGTTAATAATATAACCAGAACAAAAAGGTTACCGACTACCAGCCTCGTGATAGTGGTTTTGAAGACATGATCGATTATCAGCCGAGTGATAAAATGATCCTGGAGACTTTGCTAGGGAAATTACTGGTTATTCAGCCTTGTGAACAGTAATAAGGCCCTGATTCGTCAAATGGTCTTCATGATTGATTTCCTTGAGGGGAAAAAGCTTTTGAAAGAGACATAAGCTGCTCAGATGATGAGGCTTTTGCTTATTGTCTGTTTTTCACGACTCTATTTGGTGGAATCGGAATTTGAATCTCTGGTAAAGACAAGGTTCTAACCAAGAATGAATTGGAAAGAAACAGTCAAACAAGACTTTGTACCCATGAGGAATGAACTCAACTGGGTATTTTCTCCTTTGTTTTGAGAGGAGAAAACTAAAGCAACCTTCTTCCACGAGGAATGATCTCAGTGGGGAAACTGGAGAAAGAAAATGTTCTTTCTGCTTATGGGTGACAAACTACTGGAGAGATGACACGCCCATATCTGTTTCTTTTTTTCTTTTTTTTTCTTTTTTTGCTTTTTCTTTTTGAGGATAAATATATCCTAAACAAGTAAGTATTGAAAAATGCAAGAATGCATAAATGATGCAAATATGTATGAATGATGAATGTCATGAATGTAGCATGCATACTGACAATACTGACAGACAGAGGAGTATATACTGGAGAAGGACCGACGTCGCAATACAACCAGATACTTGGTAAATGTTCTTCAACACGGTGTAGATAACACAGGTGATGAATGATGCTGTGTGCTTTAAACCTCTCTGGGGAAGATAAGCATCTTTTCTTATTGAGATGGAAGAACTTCTTCACTGGAGATGGAAAATCTTCGTCACTGAGGATAGGAGAGCTTCTTCACTAGGGATAGAAGAGCTTCTTTACCTCGAGGGGTAATTGCTTCAGAAATTCTTTCTGGGATCAGAATACCGTTGTCTTAACAATTTTCAAGGAGAATCCTTTTGTTGATCCTACGGAGACTGCTGACGTTCCTTCCGTTGTTCACAACTCAAAGGAAAGTTTCGCTTTTATTTTGAAAAAAGAAAAATGAGGTAAATTCATTTAAAACTTATTTTTCTTTTTGTTTCAAAAGTGAATAACACAATTAAAGCGTCATTTTGCAAGCTGAAAGAAATTAGAAATTGCAAACAAATGGGCACAAGGCTCAAATTTATTTAATAGGATGGCAATCAGCTAAAGGCGTGATTCCATAGAGTATTTACAAAAGTTGGAAATGGTAATTATGCGGAAAAGGCTACATTGAAAGCAATAACCACTATTCCCCCCAACAACTTTGAGTTCCAACTGTGCTTGTTGCTTCAGATTGGTGTTGATTTGTTTGAAGATCCTTTGATGAAAAAGACTCCTCAGAAGACGAAGTACGGACTGATGCAGTTACTTTGTCATAATTCCTTAATTTTTGCCTAGATTGCCCTTTCAGGTTTTCAATCTACCAGGAAAATTTTTTTCTGTTTATTGTCTCTAATTTTTGCCTGGACCTCCCTTTCGGGTTTTCAGTCCACCGAGACGCTCATTTTTGCCTAAGTCGCCCTTTGCGGGTTTTCGACTTACCGAGCTGTTCTTTTGTATTTTTTAGACAAAGTATTTCTTGACTGCATCAGCATTCACAGGATGTGGGAGTTCATCACCATCCATGGTTGCAAGAATCATGGCGCCGCCAGAAAATGTTCTTTTGACAACATACGGGCCTTCGTAATTAGGAGACCATTTGCCCCTAGAATCTGGTTGAAAAGACAAGATCTTTTTAAGCACGAGGTCGCCTTCTTGAAATTCACGAGGTCGAACCTTTTTGTTGAAGGCTTGTTTCATCCTTGCTTGGTATAACTGTCCATGGCATAGAGCAGTCATACGTTTTTCTTCGATTAAGTTCAACTGATCGTATCTGCTTTGACACCATTCAGCTTCTGATAACTTAGTCTCCATGAGGACTCTCATTGATGGGATTTCAACTTCTACGGGGAGCACAGCTTCCATGCCGTATACTAGAGAAAAGGGAGTTGCCCCTGTTGAAGTACGCACTGAAGTTCGGTACCCATGTAAAGCAAATGGCAGCATTTCATGCCAGTCTTTGTAAGTGACGACCATTTTCTGGACGATCTTCTTAATGTTCTTGTTGGCAGCTTCGACGGCGCCGTTCATTTTTGGTCTATAAGGAGAAGAGTTATGATGCTCAATCTTGAATTCCTCACATAATTCTTTCATCATCTTGTTATTCAAGTTTGAACCATTGTCAGTAATGATCTTGCTGGGAACACCATATCGGCAAATGATGTTATTCTTGATAAACCTCACAACCACTTGTCTTGTAACGTTGGCGTAAGATGCTGCTTCGACCCATTTGGTGAAGTAATCAATTGCCACCAGGATGAAACGATGACCGTTTGAAGCCTTTGGTTCGATCATTCCAATCATGTCGATACCCCACATGGAAAAAGGCCATGGAGATGATAGAACGTTGAGTAGAGTCGGTGACACATGGATCTTATCTGCGTAGATCTGGCACTTGTGACATCTCTTCACATGTTTACAACAATCAGATTCCATTGTCAACCAATAGTATCCTGCTCTTAAGATCTTTTTGGACATTGCATGCCCATTTGAATGAGTTCCAAAGGACCCTTCATGCACTTCATGCATTAACATGTCTGCTTCGTGTCTATCCACGCATCTGAGCAAAACCATGTCGAAGTTTCTTTTGTATAGCACATCTCCATTCAGGAAGAAACTGCCAGAAAGTCTCCTTAGAGTTTTCTTATCTTTGTTTGATGCCCCAAGTGGGTACTCTTGAGTTTGAAGGAAGCGTTTGATGTCGTGGAACCACGGTTTATCATCGATGACCGCTTCAGTTGCAAACACATAGGCGGGCCTTTCAAGGCGCGTAATTCTGACTGTAGGCATATCGTTCCAATGATTGACTTTGAACATGGAAGATAGAGTAGCCAAGGCGTCTGCCATTCGATTCTGATCTCGAGGTACATGATGCAATTCAACCTTGTTGAAGAAAGTCAACAGACGTCTTGCATAATCTCTGTAAGGAATCAAGCCAGGGTTGTAAGTTTCCCATTTGTCTTTGATTTGGTTGATCACGAGGGCTGAATCTCCATATATGTCGAGGATCTTGATCCTTAAGTCAATGGCTTCTTCGAGACCCATGATACAAGCTTCATATTCTGCGATGTTGTTGGTACAATCAAATAGCAATCTGGCGGAGAATGGGATATGAGTACCCTTGGGAGTGATGATGATTGCCCCAATTCCATTGCCAAAAGCGTTTACTGCTCCATCAAAAATTAGGCCCCATCTTGATCCAGGATCAGGACCTTCTTCAGGTAACGGTTCGTCACAATCTTTCATCTTCAAGTACATGACATCTTCGTCAGGAAAGTCAAACTTGAGAGATTGATATTCATTAATTGGTTGATGCGCCAAGTGATCGGCGAGAATGCTTCCTTAGACCGCTTTTTGAGCACGGTATTCAATGTCATATTCGGATAACAGCATTTGCCATCGGGCAATCCTTCCTGTTAAGGCAGGCTTTTCAAAGACATACTTGATCGGATCCATTTTGGAGATTAACCAAGTAGTATTGTTGATCATGTATTGGCGGAGACGTTTTGAAGCCCAGGCCAAAGCACAACATGTTTTTTCGAGCATGGAGTAACGAGACTCACAATCTGTGAATTTCTTAGATGGCATGCTCCTTCTTACCGGTTTCATCTTGTTGTCCAAGCATACAACCCATGGATTCTTCCAACACAGTAAGGTACATGATTAATGGTCTTCCTTCAACTGGAGGAATCAATATTGGTGGTTCTAACAAGTATTCCTTGATACTGTCGAACGCTTTCTGGCAATCTTCAGTCCATACAACCCCTTGATCTTTGCGGAGAAGCTTGAAAATTGGCCCACAAGTAGCAGTCATTTGAGAGATGAATCTGGAGATATAGTTCAATCGTCCGAGAAATCCTCTTACTTGTTTTTCAGTCTTTGGTGCAGGCATCTCTTGAATAGCTCTGACTTTGTCGGGATCTACTTCAATACCTCTTTGGCTGACAATGAAACCCAAGAGTTTTCCAGATCTAACCCCAAAAGTACATTTGTTAGGATTCAAGCGAAGCTGATATTTCCTTAGTCGTTGAAACAACTTCAAAAGGTATTCAATGTGTTCTTCTTCTGTGCTGGACTTGGCTATCATGTCGTCCACATAAACTTCGATTTCTTTATGCATCATGTCATGAAAGAGAGTAGTCATTGCCCTTTGGTAAGTTGCGCCTGCATTTTTTAATCCAAATGGCATCACTTTGTAGCAAAAGGTCCCCCATGGGGTGATGAAAGATGTCTTCTCCATATCTTCAGGAGCCATCTTGATCTGATTATAACCGGAGAACCCGTCCATGAAGGAGAAGACGTTGAACTTAGCGGTGTTATCGACCAGCATGTCGATATGCGGTAATGGAAAGTCATCTTTTGGACTGGCCTTGTTCAAGTCACGGTAGTCAACACACATTCTGACTTTACCATCTTTCTTCGGAACTGGCACTATGTTGGCAAACCATTGAGGATATTCTGAGGTGACTAGAAAACCTGCATCGAGCTGTTTTTGAACTTCCACTTTGATCTTATTAGCCATATTAGGGTGAGTCCTTCGCAATTTTTGCTTAACTGACGGACATTCTGGCTTCAATGGCAAGTAATGCTGAACAATATTGGTATCCAACCCAGGCATGTCTTGGTAGGACCAGGCAAACACGTCAACATATTCTTTGAGAAGGTCTATCAACTTACTCTTGATATCAGCATCAAGCAGCGATCCAATGGTCACTTCTTTTTTGTCTTCTTCAGAACCCAAGTTGATCTTTTCTAAAGGCTCTTTGTGAGGCAGAATGGCTCTTTCCTCGTGCTTAAGTAATCGAGAGATCTCGTCCGGGATCTCCTCTTCTTCCTCTTCTTCGGCTTCGAACACAGGAAACTCAAAGTTGGGAGAGGGCATGGGGTTATTGCATTCAATGGGTTTATCAATAGTAAATCTGCACATGTGATTTATATTTATTTCAGAAAATTTATGAATGCAGGAGTGTATGCAGATTTTTTTTGAGAAAGTTTTTTTTTATTTTGGTTTTTTAGGATTACCATTTCCAGAAAAAAGCAAAAATAAAACATATAATGTAGGGAATTCAAAATGACACTTTATTTATGATTCATTTTTGAAACAAAGCCCTAAACACAAACTCATTTGTCTTGGGCAGGACAAAGAGGGAAACTTTTAAAACAAACCCCTATACACAAAGTTATTTGGGCGGAACATTTAAAAGCAAAGCCCTATAAAACATCTCTCTGCTTTGGGCAAGGCAGGAGGTCAAAATAACAGCGAGGTGATTACTTTGAGCGGCGAACAACATTCGGAACGTTGACAGCTTTCCAGTAGGAACGAACTCCTCTGTGTATTATGTATTCAGGAAAATTCTCCTCAGAATTATCTTCAGTTTTGACATTGACCGCTGGTCGAGCAGGATTTGAAGGCCCTGGTTTGTCAACCTTATTCTTTGTAGAGTTGAAACGGTCTTCTTCTACTTCTTGAAGAGCATAAGATGAGTCACAATCTTTAGAATTTTCAGGATGTATTTCCCAGTCTCCAGGATGAAGAGACTCATTGTCAGCGACACTTTCTGAGTCAGTTGCGGGACCATCTTCCCCTTCATCTTCAAAAATGGCATTTATGTGATAATAACCATCTTCAGGATTATAATCCTTGGCAGGTGCGTTGAAGCTGAAATCTTTAGTAATTTCAGGCTGCTGAGAAAATTGAGAGCATTGGTAAGCCTCTTCTGGTTGACTATTATATTCAAAGGAATCTCCCCATCCAGTTGGTTGGATATCTTCAATCGCAACCTTTGAACTTTCAGGTGCAGTGTATTTCACCATATAATCAAATTTTCCACTTGGTTGTCCCAAGGTGTCCCAGATCTCTGCAGGAACAGGCTCAGTTTCTTTGCCATTGGATTCCTCTGAAGGAGGATATGGTTCTTCCTGAGATATGTATCCCGAGTCATTGAGATAATATTTCCATTCTTCTTCAGGATCGGGTAAACCTTCTTCGATGCATTCTTCGATAAGGACATTAACCTCTTGAGGAATTGGGTTAAGGAATCCTCCACTAATGAATGTTTCTTTGATCGGACGAAGGGTTTCATCCTTCTTGGTGCAGTTTGAGAACGTTGGTGAACATCCGAGACCTGCTCTAGTTTCATTCTTGGTCGGGATCACAACTTGCCCCCAGCCAGTGGTAGTTCCATCTTTCACTACTTTTACTGCTTCTTTGTATGAAGAGATTGATGCTTTCTTTTTGGAAGATTCGTCTTCTAAAGAGAGACCTTGGAACTGAGTTCCTTCCACATCATCAGCACTTATGAAAGAGAAATTGGATAAATGGCTCACCATCAAGGCTTGTTCTCCACTTATTGTTACCAATTTTCCATTTGTTACAAACTTTAACTTTTGATGGAGCGTAGAAGTCACTGCCCCTGCTTCATGGATCCATGGTCGTCCTAACAGACAGCTATAAGCAGCTTGAATGTCCATGACCTGGAAGGTGATTTGAAATGTATGGGGACCAATTGTCATGGGAAGGTTGACTTCGCCGATAACAGATTTTCGCGATCCATCAAATGCTTTGACAACTACACCACTGAACTTCATAGGCATTCCTTGGTAAGACAAGCGAGCAAGAGTCGTCTTTGGCATCACATTCAAGGAAGATCCGGTGTCTACCAACACATTGGACAAAGAGTCTGACTGACAGTTCATAGAAATGTGCAAAGCAAGATTGTGATTTTTACCCTCCTCGGGGAGTTCTTCATCACAGAAGCTTAAATTGTTGCAAGCTGTTATGTTGGCTATTATCCCATCAAAATGGTCAACAGTCACATCATGATCCACAAAAGCCTGATCCAAAACTCTCATCAGGGCTTCCCTGTGGGCTTCTGAGTTCAACAGCAATGAAAGTATTGAGATTTTTGAAGGAGTCTGCATAAGCTGATCCACAATCTTGTATTCACTTCTTTTGATAAGCTTCAAAATTTCATCAAAATCAGGGTTGACATTGGTTCCACTGGACTGACCAACATCAGTGTTTGTATTACTGACAGGAGTTTCCACAGGATTCCCTACTGGTGTATTGATAGGATTTTGTCCGGTTGCAGGAGCAACAGGCTGCTTTGAAGGTAGTGGAGTATACACACGTCCACTTCTTGTTACTCGACTCACATCAGCGATGTTCACGACTGATCAGTGCATTTTGATGCACATTCCTTTATGTTTGTACTTAGGCATTTCTATGGTTTAGTTTGTTTATTTTTCTATTTTATTATGTTTTTATATTTTAATTTATTTTTATTGTTATTTGATTTTCGTATTTATTTTTCAGCTTTAGCAGTCTGCACGGAAACGGTCATACCTGGAGTTCCAGGAGTCCGATTGAGGCGTTCTAATAATCGACGGAAAGCTAAGAAAAAGAGCTACAATTTTTATGTTGGAGTCGAAGTCAGAATCGGATTGTAGAAGAGCCAGAAAATTCGTTGAAGTTGCAGCACTAGTTATAGTTAAGTTTCGGGTCAATTAGTTTTGGGCCTGGGTCGTCTGTTTGACCCAGCTGGATTGTAAAACGGGTTGTGCTATTGTCCCTTAGGTTAGCAGCCGCGGTACAGTAGCAACAATCTTCCATTCACGAAATTTTCCAAGCTTTTGACGATCCTGTAATGGAGAACTAATCCTAAGGGCTAATCTGCCGAATTCGAATTCCACAAAACTTTGAGGTTATTATTACTTTCAATTTAATTCAGTTCCTTTCCAATTTGTTATATGATTTCGTTTGCTTAATTCGTTCTTATAGAATATATTGGATTTAATTTGATTGATGCATGTTCCTTACTTTAATCGCGTTTAAACTTAGCTTATTCGTTAATTCGCGCTATCGATAACCGTTTGCTTAATTCGGTGAACCGTTTGCTTAATTCGGTGATTAGGAACATAACTCGTGTAGTATTGTCGACGCTTGTTTCATCAATATTGCAATCGAATAGGAATTGGTACCGCTTAGGGAATTGAAATTGTAATAATCAATGATAAGTTGGAAGTAGAACCGGTAGATTAACCTGTTATAATCACTTTTTTCAAAACAGCTTATTTTCATAATCACTTTTGATAATCATTTTTTTCGACCAAACCAAACCCCCCTAAATCGATTTAGCTTTTAGTTAATGAAAATCAAGAATCCTTTTGAGAACGATATTTCGAGTCAACTGTCGCTGTACTGCTTTTATACTAAACAACTCGTTTTTGACCCGCGCGCGACAGTGGATCAAATTGGCGCCGTTGCCGGGGATTCTTGTTATTATTAATCGTTTTTAGAGTCATAGGTTTAGTGTTCTCGCGTTTAGGCTGTATTTTCCTTACGGTTTTGGCCAGTCCGCGTATAGAGTCGAAAAAAAAACGGTTTTTTTGGAAAATTGAGTCTGATCGATAATCTTTTTTTCCTACTGGGAGCAGAAAAATCGTGCGATCAATACTCCCTTACTCTAGAAGAGTAAGGGAATTCGACCCAAAATCGCCAAATTCATCGTTTTTCTATTTTTAATGAATTTTTTACTGTTTTCATAGAGTCAAAAAAATCCAAAAAAATTTCCATAATTCTTATTTCGTCTAATTAGATGAAATTTTATGTTTTTATAATTTTATGAATTTATTTTAATCATTTTTCTTCTTTCTATTTGTTTCTGCCTGTTTGGGACATTGTTGGTATTTATGTGTTTGTTGATAACATGGATGAACAAAGAACTTTAAGGCAGTTGGCTGCCCCTGATGCGAACTATAATGGTTTATGCATTGAGTATCCTGATGGTTATGTACCTTTTGAATTGAAATATGGTTCAATACATTTGTTGCATAGGTTTAGTGGTTTTGCAGGTGAGGATCCGCATAAGCATTTGAGTGAATTCCAGGTTGTCTGCTCTGCACCTTCTGAACCTTCACTAGAGGATATTGTCAAACAAATGGCTGCAAATAATCTTCAGTATCAACAACAAATAGATTATACTCTTCAGACTTTGCAAACACAGATTGGACAGCTTGCCACTTTATTGAATGCCATGCAGCAAGCTCAAGGATCAAACCAACAACCCTTGGAAGAGCATTCTGTTTTTCAAATAGAGTTGCTTTCTGAAACTGTTGATGATACTTGTACTGATTTGCTTGCATCTGATTTTCCATCACTGTCTGATTTTGATGATGTTTACTCATGTTCTGATTGTACTGACACTAACGTTTGTGTTGTATATGCTGAGATTGATGCTGCCTTGCAGGGTAACATATTTACTACAGGTGAATTTGTTATCGATGAAGCTGTTCATGCAACTGATACTCTTGACATCCCCGTAACCCCAAACACTCCTTCCATTGAGCAGCCACCTTCCCCCGAGCTGAAGCAACTTCCTGAAAATTTGAAATACGCTTATTTAGAGATGAAGGAAAAGCTACCAGTTATAATTTCTTCTAACCTTGATTTTGATCACAAAAATAAGCTTTTGCAGGTTTTGAAGAAGCATAAGAAGGCGATTGGGTGGACATTGGCCGACATTCCTGATATTAGCCCGTCCATGATTTTGCGTAGTATCTCAATTGAAGTGGAAGGTGAAACAAAAGTAGTGAGGCATCCCATCAATCTTTTGATCTCTGAGGTTGTGGAAAAGAAGATCACATGCCCATTCGACACTTTCACTTATCAAAGATTCTTCTTTGATCCTGGAATAAACGGCAAAGACACTAATATAAATTCCAAGTTCAGTGGACATTACCCAAAGCTACTCCATGAGAGCCTCACTTTGGAAGAAGAGAATGTAGAAGATCTCTCTTTGGGAAAGGCTGCTTATGTGATCACCTATCCTCCTTGACTACTCGGGTGTGTTCTTTCCTTTCTCTCCCTCTTACTTTAATAATTATGTCCTTTCATTGAGGACAATGCTTGTTTTAGTGTGGGGGAGGGAATTCTTTGTTTTATTTTCTTTTGTTTTCTTGTTTTGTTTTCAGTTTAAAATAATAAAAATAAATATGCATCGTTTTGAAAGTTTTAGGCTATAGACTGATTTGAATCGAGTTTGCGGAGACTTGGAAAAATTCATAAGATCGGTATCGTTCTAACACCGTGAGTCTCCTGCATATGGAAATTGATTTAAATTTGTTATTATGTTTTAGCCTTAATTCTCATTCTCTGACAGCTCTTGAGTAGTTTATTTCAGCAGTCGGCACCATCTCTCACACACTTTACACAGGGAAGCCGATGAATATAAGTGAATGTTCCGGAAAAAAAAAGATAATACACCTTCTAAGTTTGGTGACCCTCACCCGGTCACTTAACCCAACGGTTGTGTAATCTTCAAAAAAAAAGATTTCAAAACTCTTTGTTAGTTGGTTTAGCGGTTTCTGGTGCTGAACTTGGTAGGGAGGATTACGGTCCGATCCCCCGCAACTACATCTGAGTAAGCAAGGGGTTATGCCACGTAAGTACCGGAACCCCGTGCAAAAAAAAAGGATCAGAGTCACTAACCGGTCGTCTTGCTATAAGTGTGTGGAGATAACGGGCTTAATGTGATTGCGCCTGAATGAAAAAGAGCAAGAAGGATGAGTAAGTTAGGCTATGGTATAATAATATGATTTGAATTGGTTTGTGTATTTAGGAGGCTTATGTCTGCATATATGTGGTTAGTGTTCTTACGATGCCCTTAGTGTGCAAGATTAGTACATGGCGATGCGAACTTACCCGAAGAAGATTTTTAGCCTAGGATGAGTAACTGTTGATGTATTTATGCTTTCGTTGTTTTGTTTTTCATTTTGCTCGGAGTGCAAAAGTTCAAGTGTGGGGGAATTTGATCAGTGCATTTTGATGCACATTCCTTTATGTTTGTACTTAGGCATTTCTATGGTTTAGTTTGTTTATTTTTCTATTTTATTATGTTTTTATATTTTAATTTATTTTTATTGTTATTTGATTTTCGTATTTATTTTTCAGCTTTAGCAGTCTGCACGGAAACGGTCATAACTGGAGTTCCAGGAGTCCGATTGAGGCGTTCTAATAATCGACGGAAAGCTAAGAGAAAGAGCTACAATTCTTATGTTGGAGTCGAAGTCAGAATCGGACTGTAGAAGAGCCAGAAAATTCGTTGAAGTTGCAGCACTAGTTATAGTTAAGTTTCGGGTCAATTAGTTTTGGGCCTGGGTCGGCTGTTTGACCCAGCTGGATTGTAAAACGGGTTGTGCTATTGTCCCTTAGGTTAGCAGCCGCGGTACAGTAGCAACAATCTTCCATTCACGAAATTTTCCAAGCTTTTGACGATCCTGTAATGGAGAACTAATCCTAAGGGCTAATCTGCCGAATTCGAATTCCACAAAACTTTGAGGTTATTATTACTTTCAATTTAATTCAGTTCCTTTCCAATTTGTTATATGATTTCGTTTGCTTAATTCGTTCTTATAGAATATATTGGATTTAATTCGATTGATGCATGTTCCTTACTTTAATCGCGTTTAAACTTAGCTTATTCGTTAATTCGCGCTATCGATAACCGTTTGCTTAATTCGGTGAACCGTTTGCTTAATTCGGTGATTAGGAACATAACTCGTGTAGTATTGTCGACGCTTGTTTCATCAATATTGCAATCGAATAGGAATTGGTACCGCTTAGGGAATTGAAATTGTAATAATCAATGATAAGTTGGAAGTAGAACCGGTAGATTAACCTGTTATAATCACTTTTTTCAAAACAGCTTATTTTCATAATCACTTTTGATAATCATTTTTTTCGACCAAACCAAACCCCCCCTAAATCGATTTAGCTTTTAGTTAATGAAAATCAAGAATCCTTTTGAGAACGATATTTCGAGTCAACTGTCGCTGTACTGCTTTTATACTAAACAACTCGTTTTTGACCCGCGCGCGACAGTGGATCAACGACAGATGAAAGAGTTGGTAAAGGAACTTCTTGTCCATCCTTTATCATTGTAGCATTGTAGTTGTATGGAACTGCCTTGTCAGAGTCATAAGGAACAGGTCCAGGTAGACAAATGATCAAAGGAGCAACAGGAACCTTTGGTTTGTTGTAGGTAACTTCTATGCGCTTAGGCATGTTGAAATGAGGAACAATGACGTTAACTTTAGGCATTTCCGAGTTGATATCTGAGACTAAAAGCTCATGCGGATAACATCCTATCATGTTAACTTCATTTTCATCCCTATTTCTGTAGATCTGAAGAGTACCATTATCCAACAGAACTTGGAGATCTCTTCTCACAATCGAACATCCGTGAGGATCTACACAACATATGCTACAGGAACCGTAGTGATGCTGGCGAAAATTCGGCCCTCGACAGAGAGTGGCGTGCATTTGTACCAAATCGGCTCTTGAGTAATTGATATTATAGACTCGGTACGGACCAGGACATCCATACACCATGTTTACAACATGCCCTCCATGATTGGGCAGTGGATTTGCTTGCACATTTGGATTCAAATTTCTGAATGAGAGGAGATTAGATTTAACCAACCTCTGAACTTCATATTTCAAGGCTATGCAATGCTCAAGATCATGGCCAGGTGCTCCTTGATGATAAGGGCATGATACCTCAGCTTTGTACCACCATGGAAGTTTCTCAGGTACTGGTGGTGGTGCTTTAGTTTGAACAAGACCTCTTTCAATCAAAGCAGGGTACAACTCTGTGTAGGTCATTGGAATCGGATCAAACTGTGGAGCTCTTTGTACACGATTCTGATTATTGTTCAACTGCTGAGCCTGTTGTCGAGGCTGTTGTTGTTGAAACTGCGGGGTAAATCCCGGATTTGGTGCTGTATTAACGACTGGCGCAATAGCAGCAATCTGTTGTCGACGATTGACGTTTCCTCTTGGCCTCCCTTGGGATACCATGTCAACACTTTGTTCTTTCTTCTTTTGGAAACCACCTCCGAACTTTTTGGTGCCACTTGAAGATCCGCCTTCTTTAGTCAGACGTCCGGTTCGGACTCCTTCTTCTAGACGCATCCCCATGTTTACCATTTCGGTGAAATCACTTGGAGCACTAGCAATCATGCGTTCATAATAAAACGGACTGAGAGTATTCAAGAAGATCTTTGTCATCTCTTTCTCTTTTAACGGTGGATTAATCTGAGCAGCAGTTTCTCTCCATCGTTGGGCATATTTTTTGAAAGCTTCATGATCTTTCTGAGCCATGGATCGGAGCTGATCTCTGTCTGGAGCCATATCCGAGTTGTATTTGTATTGTCGGACAAAGGCCTCACCTAGGTCATTGAATGTTCGAATATTAGTGCTATCCAAGCCTGTGTACCACTTCAGTGCGGCACCAGTCAAACTGTCTTGAAAGTAATGGATAAGCAACTGATGATTATCTGCATAAGTAGACATCTTTCTGGCATACATTACGAGATGACTTTGTGGACAAGAACTACCTTTGTACTTCTCAAAGTCAGGGACCTTGAACTTAGCCGGTATTTGTACACTGGGAACCAAACATAGCTCCTGGGCATTCTTTCCAAACAAATCTTTGCCACGAATAGCTTTGACTTCCAGCTGAATCTTGTTGAACTGTTCTTGGAGATCTTCCACAAGATTACGCGGATGTGCGCTATCACCTTGATCATGATAAATCTCATTTCCTTCATAAGGAACAGTGTGAACCGTAGGGGTCGGAACTGTCATAGTGGGTTGAGAAAGTGCCATAGTGATTTGGGAAAAAGTTACCCCTGAATGTGGAATAAACGCCGAACCTTGTGCAGCAGGCGCTTCAGTTGTAGCTGTTTGAACCCCAGAGAAATTATGGCGGAAACCTGTACCAAAGCTGAAAGGCGGGCCCCAACCTTCTGGCATGGAGAAAGATGGAATGCTGAATGCAACTGTAGAAACTGGAGTAGTGACTTCAGATGTTATTGTTGCTTGACTGTTGGGTGGCGGCGACTGATTCTGTGCGGCCATTAAGGAGTCAACCAGAGTAGTGAGACTTTCCAACTTTTCCTGAAGGGTGGTCACTGTACCACGGAGCTCAATATTCTCTTGTTCAGAGTGTCCCATTACTCTTCTTCTGCTTGAACGAGTATTGTATCTGTGATCTGATTGCGAGCGCGGTCGAGAAACTTTGAGACGCGACAGCTTGACGATCTAATGGAGAAAGATCCAAATGATGAGACTCTATACAACAGACTCGATATGCAGAATGATGTATGCAAAAAGAAGTTTATGATTTTTCCAATTATTTTAGAGATTATTTCCTTGCAAACATCGGAACACAAACAAATCTTTTATTCATTCATTTTTTATTGCAATAATGGGAAATGTTACAACATTGGAGCGTAGCTCCTTACAAAAGCAAATGATAAATAAAAAAGCTAAACAAATCCTAAACATCTTCATCAGACGAAGAACCAAATGCATTGTGCAGCTTGAGCTTCATGATTTCTTTCCCATAGTAAGCTTTCAACTCGGCCTTTTCGGTCCTCAGTTTGTCAACAACATTCCTCCAATCATCAGGAGTCGGAGCATTGCTTGTTGAGCCTTCAAGATTCTTCTTGCTTTCTTTGATGTATCTTCTGATTGCGGCATCTTTCTGACGAATCTTCTCATCTTTGCTCATGAGCCATCCATCTTGATAATAGAGAGTTTCTTCGTGATCTTTCACTCTTTTCTTCAACTTTCTATTTTCCTCATCAGTTTTACGAAACTTTTCTTCCCAAGAGTCCTTTTCTAACCTCATCTTGGCTAAAATCTCCTGGTACTCTTCCACATTGTTAATGGGAACATTGGGTAGTTGAGACACCACAGGGAACATGGGTTTTTCATAATCATAAGGCATTTGAAATTCCCTTGCTCTTTTCTTTTCCCAACAAGTATAGGCGTTTGTAGCAATGCAGTTCCTTTCCCCACCTTTTTCTTTTCTTCGGACGTCGTACCAAGCTCTTACCATTCTTGTTTTCAACCTTTGAGGATCTTCCCCTTCTCGGTAAAAGTAGCATTCCACTGCGAGACCAATGGGTTTAGCTGAATTTGCATACCCGAGTTGTCGTCGGGCTAGGACCGGATTGTAGTTAATTCCTCCTTGTGTGCCAATGAGAGGTACGTTGGCGAACTCCCCACAACTATCAATGGTTTCTGTACCACAGCGAGCCAAGGTATACCAATGAATATCATTATTAGTAAGAGACATAAGTCTTCGAGGCCAACGTAAGCCTTCTCGGTTTTCCGTGAAAATAGGAGACTTAGGTAAGTGTGAAACAATCCATTTGTACAAAAGAGGTGCACAACATACAATGATTCCGCCGCCTTGGCGATTCCTATGATGAATAGAGAAATACGTGTCACCAAGCAAAGTCGGAACAGGATTTCCAATCAGAAAGATCTTTATGGCATTGATATCAACAAAGTCGTTGACGTTGGGAAACAGAACCAACCCATAGATGAGCAAGGCTAGTATAGCTTCAAAAGCTATCATGCTACCAGTGTCAATGAAATCAAAGGCTTTCTTTATTAGAAACTGCAAAGTCAAACCCGGAAAGTTTCCTTTGGTAGTCCAATTACTTTCTATTTCAGATTTCTTCAAGTGGATACTTGCTGCAACGACTGGTGACTTAGGAATGGCTTCCAAACCATTGAAAGGTATTTTGTCAGATACAGGAATACCCAAAAGATCGGCATATTCTTCCAAGGTTGGTACCAACTGATAGTCTGGAAAGGTGAAACACCGGTAGACGGGATCATAGAACTGAACCAGAGTTTTGAGAAGTCCTTCATCAACATGAGTGTTCAAGATAGGCAAAAGCTTTCCATGGCTTTTCCTAAAATCAGAAGGATCTTGTACAGAAGATGCTAACTCTTTCAGTCTTTCCACATTAGGCATTTTGAAATCGTACTTTTTGGTATGCCTTTTTACCCCTTCCATAACTTAATCCTATAATGTTTGCAAAGAAAATTCTCTAAAAATTTTTTTTGGAAAAATCATATTTTTATGGAAAAAGATGGATTTTTGAATGTATGAATGCATGGATGCGTGGATGCCACATATTCAAACATGGTAAAGCAAACATGGTAGTTCAAACATGGTAACGCAAACATGGTACTACAAACATGGTAATTCAAACATAGTACACATAGGTTCAAAGGTCCAGCGTCACGAGCATGAGGTCAGAGAACCAAACATGGGATAGTACTAGGGTTTATCACCTGCAAAACATGTTCTACTGATACGTCAGAGTCTACATTTTTCTTTCGGATATTACCGGCTTGCACAACTGAACTTGTGAGCTAGAAATATTCTCAAGAAAAACTCGTCTGAGTGTGGTTCTCCGCATGACAACTATCCAAGTCTTCACCTGGATCGTTTCTGCACCACGTCCTAATAAGGCCAGGATGGGTTATGGGTTCTACAGCCAACTCAGCTTCTACAGTTCAATGAAAGCAATAATGTCTTCGCAACTGAACTTGCTAAACATACACTACCAACAAGGAACCTCCACTGAGCGGAAGGATTCTCATGCTGACTTTTTAAGGACTAACTCCTTGTATGCCATACATGACTATACCCTCCACCTAATTCTTATGTGTACTTAATCCGGGTTAGGATTTGTCCATAATGTATCACTTGTAACATAACCACAGATGTAACAGAATCGTAGAACCAAACATGTAATAAAAATGAAATAACAAACACAAAAAATTAAAACTAACCCTTTCTTTGGAAACAATAAAAAGATGGTCCCCAGCAGAGTCGCCATTTTTCTGTCGCGGGCGAAAAATCGTATCCTTTTTTCGGGATGAGACACCTGATGCCTTCTTTGGGCTCGAGTGCTCAAAAAAATGATTTTTCTTTTGTACCGACCAAACTTTTTATTGTTTCCAAAGTAGGAAAAGGAAAAAAGCTGCAATAACCTAAAAAGTGGGGAGAGATCTTGGGTAAGAGGGTTGGTTATACGAAGGGAAGGTATTAGCACCCAACGTATCTATAGTACTCTATAGGTTTCTTTGTTTTGTTTATTCCATTCTTGTTATGGTGGAGGTTCTTATGAGAAAGATGTGGGACCTAAGGTGTTTGTTTGATTATGCTCGCAAAGATCATCGCGATCCTCTGCATACATATCCCCTAGAGGGAATCAGAGCATCTGTAGCTCGGGGTCTACGGGTGCTAAGGTTTGAGTGGTTTGAGAGAGAAGTTTTGCTCGCCAAGGATACGACCTTGTGCCTACGTATTCTCAAAGGGATGTTGAGAAAGTCAGAGCAATCGTAGTTCCCACTTATGCTAGTGGAAGCAAAGGAAAAGAGACAAATGTCATCTCAATGTTCGATGTATCTAATCTATATCATCACATACATCTGTTTGTTTTTTGTTTGAAAATCTTTTCATTATAAGCCCTGGGCCATGCCACTTATGGCGCTTAGAATGATAAAGATGTTTTTGTTTGTTTAACCAGCCTTGTGGCAAAAACTTTCAATGAAGTCAGCCTTGTGACAAAAAGTTTTGATTAATTAGCCAGCCTTGTGGCAAAAGTTTCAATGAAGTCAGCCTTGTGACAAAAACTTTGATTAATCATCCAGTACGGTGGTAAAACAGTTTGATTGATTAATTGTTTGATTGTTTGATTGTTTGTGATGATATAGATGAGATACTCCTATCATAGAGATGAAAAATGTCTAATCTCCTAGGGTATTTGTTTTGGATATTGGGGATGCTTATAAGAAGCCCGTGGGTCCTTGTACGAAGCCCAAGAGGAGGCTATCCGAGGGTCCTTGCATTGTAAGCCCAAGAGGAGGCTATGGGAGGGACAATCGAGGGTCCTTGCATTGTAAGCCCAAGAGGAGGCTATGGGAGGGTCACTCGTTTGTACAAAGCCCAAGGGGAGGCATGGTATAGTTGGTTTGAGCTCTTAGAGCGATTTCACCGGGAAACCATACTCTATGTCCTAACCTAAACTAGGGAGATTCTTTGCACGAAGCCCAATAGGAGGCTATGGGGAACCTAGTGTTGTACTAAGTTGAATAAGCATATAACACAATCACAAGTATGAACAAGTACGAACAAACATGAACAAGTACATGAACAGATATGAACTGTTATACATATATGACAAAGTGTGTGTATATAATGGAGTTTATGAAGGAAATATACCTGTAAGCATGATCCATTTGTATACACAGGGCTCGGGACTCATACTCGGGGAGAGGCCCTCTTGAATTTATTCAAAGCTATGTAAACAGGTATTTACAAAGGGCTTGGAACTTATACCTACATGGAGGCCCATGGTATATTTTTGGAAAGTTTTGAAGTTTTGTTGTTTTGAAAATGATTTGAAAATTGTTTTGAAAAGATTTTGTTTTGAAAGAAGTTTATTGTTTAAAGAAAAAAAACTGTACAAAAGGAAAAAGGAGTGGGTCTTATACTCTATAATATTCGAGAGGCCCCCACTTCGTTTTGAAAATGAGTTGCATGATTTGAAAGTGAATTGATTACTGTTGTGAAAACAGTTGATTGAGTTTTTAGGCTTACCTCGAAGAATGAGAAAATTGGATTTCTGAGTTTGAGGTGTTACCGTGATCCTCAAGTGGTATGCTTGGAATAAATTAGGATTTCAACAAATGTTAAGCATCCTCACCAGCAGAAAAGAATGTCGAATAAGTTCACAGCTTTCAGCATTCCATGATCATCCAGTAATTATTTAAGGAATTCTACAACAAATGGAAGACCAAACAAAACAGACAAATCCAAAAGACAACAGAGAAATAATCTCGAAGTCTTGGATGAAGTGAGAAAATTCAAGTGATGTGCAATAATAATCAAATAGAAATTTAAATGATTAACTACACAAGATAACATGAAAATATTAAATTCAAAAGAAAATTAATTCTAAAACAAGATATTTTTGTGATTTTTTTATGAAAAGAGAAAATAATTAGAAAACATAAACTAAAATATGCATCTAATATATTTTTTGTTGTTTTTTATGAGAAGAAGAAAATAATCAGAAACATAAATAAAAATATGTATCTAATATATTTTTGGAGTTTTTAAATAAGGATTAGAAAAGAAATTAAAATTCTATATCTAATTAAAACATTAAGTCTTTTTATGAAAATATAAAATTAAAGAGATAATTATAAAAAGAACTAGTGATGGGCCAGGGGTGCTGAAATCAGATGGGAGGTGAGCCCAATTGCTGAAAACTGAAAATAATTAAAAAAAAGAAGCTGGGCCGGACCGGGTCGGGTCAGGATGACCCGGATCCGCCCAAACTCTAGTAAACAAGAGATGGGTTAGTGAAACCCTAAATCAACACAAGAGGGCCAGCAGCGCCTCTTTCTTCCTCTCGTATTTTTCACGAGTTTTTTCTGGTTTGTGAACAAACAACAGCAACAGAATCATCTCTTCCACTCCATTGATTCGTGAAAAAAAACAAACTCAAACCTCTTCCTCAATTTCTCTCGCTCTCTCCGATCCGCTCTCGGTGCTCACTCTCCGAACAACAACTTTTCTCTCGGAGCAACAACAATGGCAGCTCCCACGCTCTCTCGGTTTCACTCTCGTTTGCTCTCTGCTAGCGGTTTTTTCTTTCTCTCGCGAGTTCTCTCTGTTGCGAACAACAACAGTTTTTGTTGGGTTCTCGCTCTCGATTGCTATCTGTTTTCTTTCTTTTGTGATAACAGTAACAACAGTTGTGATTGCTCTCTTAATTTTAACAATAACAGTAACTTCCAGCGGCCATAGGAAGAGAATCAGAGGAAAATCCAGGTATCACCTCAATTTGTTTGTAATTTCGGTAGCAACAGTGAATCATACTCTCTTTACTTTTGATTTTCAGAACAACAGCAAAAATTGAGTGTGAAAGTGGAAGCTACTTACTTGCGGCAAGGAGGTGTTTGCCGGATTTTGTGTTGAAGGTATGTTCTTTGATTGCTACTGCTTTCTGTGAATTGTTGTTGTTGATGCTGTCTTAAAATGAACCGCAAGTTTTGTCTTTGCCTCTGCTTTTGTTTTCACTTACAGCACCTATGATTTTTTTCAGTGGCCATGGGATCTTACCTCGATGAGAAGAGCTTACCGTATAACTCGGTTTCTTTCACAAACAGAGGTAGAGACCCAAGTGTGCTTTACTCAGTTTCGTTCTCCATGACACAATTTGCTTGACATAATAACATATGCTTTCTCTTTTTTCTGGAAATTTTGTTTTAACAGAGAAACATGTTCATAACAATATTGAGATTAAGAGTGAAATTGACTTACCTACGGCGAGGAGAGTTTCGCCGGATTATCGTTGAGGTATGCGTTGACTCCTCTATTGTTACTAACAATCTTAAATTGTTACTAACAATTTCTCTAACAACCTTGCTTGTTGTAGGCTTTTGATGAAGATGGCCACCACCTCTTTGGATGTTAGGGAGACTTGAAGATGGACTTCAAGTTGGAAACCTTCCACCAAGGTATGAACTACTTCTTCACCACTCTCTTTCAAGAAACTTTTGTAACTAGAAACTCTTATTTTTTTCAAATAGTTTTCTTTGGTTTGAAGAATTTCTCCTTCTTACCAAGAAACATGAAAACTATAAGAGAAGAGGAAGAAGTGAGAAAGCTAGTAGTATAGTAACTTTGGTGTGATTTTGAATGTGATTTCCATCTCTATTTATAGGCCATGAAATCTGATTACAAGCCTTGGCAAGTTGAGAATGCAATGATGGTTTTGGCTTAAGAGATAAAAGAGAATATTTCCATTTAATGCTTTAGGTTAAAAACCTAAACCATGGTTAAAAAACTCAAGTTCCATAATATTCTCTCCAATCTGATCTTTAGAGATAAGAACCTTGCTGTCATCATTTCATTTGATCATTTCTTGCATTATTGGTCATCTAGTATAAGAACTTTGTGAGAAAAATGGTGAAAATTCAAGCATAAGGACCTCTAATGACAAAATTCAAAACCATAGCTCCACTTCATAATTTTTCATGCTCTTGATCATTTTGGAAAGCTCATGTTACATACTTCAAAACCCTAGTTGAAAGTTTCTTCAAGACCCTTAAGGAAATGGGTGAAAAAGATCCATGAACTTTGAGAAAAATGAAGTTTCAAGTGAAATTTTCCAAAGATGCCAACTTTGAAGCTCCATATCTCTTAAATGGTTGATCTTATGGAAAAAATTTATATGTGTCAAAGTTGTTTATTGGATCAAAATCTACAACTTTCATGTTGGAAGTTTTTTTTCAGTTTGTAGGTGAAATTTTGAGAAATTCCCTTCCAAAGTTTGGAAAAAACCATGAAAAACACTTAGAAAAAATTTTCTAAGTATGAAAGTCAAACTTTGACTTTTTGATTCTTGATTGATTTTCTTGATTTTTCTTGATCAAATGACTTCATATATCATATATTGATGATTCAAAACTTCAAAAGTCATGGTTGACCAAAATTCCCCAAAAGTCAATGGTGATCTTGTACAGTTGACTTTTTCAGACGAATCGCGTTTCTGGAGATTTCAAATGAAACAGGTTATCCTCATCAAATGAATGGTATGAATGGATCACATTGAAGCATTAGAGGATATTGAGCCATGGTTTGAGTTGTGGCACCATGTTCTGATAAAAAGGCAGTTGTTCAGTGAATTAGGTCAAAAACCCTAATTGTCGATCTGATGAAATTGATGACTGTGGATCTTGAATTGAGATGTAATTTCCATTGGATGTTGTCATAGGGATTATTAGAGGATGATTGAAATCTTTGATTGACTCCCTGGGGATTTTTAGGGTTTCCCAAATGTGATCCCTGATTTCAGTCCCTGATAGTTCAAAAACCCTAATTCTGATGACTTGAAATTTCACTATTGATCAATCCTTGTGTAGGAGATGTATTGAGCCAATAGATTAGGCTAAAATGATGTAATTGGGATGTGAGGTCATGTCCCCAAGTCATTATATCAAATTCTGAGTAAAAGTCAAGAGTATGTTGTCTTCAGTCAAAACCCTAACTTGGTCGATTCAGAGCCTTTGAGCTTGTTGAAATGAATCTCTGAGGACCAAATATTGATTGTAGATGAAGATGATTCATTTGAGATGAAGGGAGAACAAAACCCTAATTGATTGTTACTTGTACTGATGAGTGATTTCTTGTTTAAATCCTGCTGAGTCACAAGTAACAAACACAGGCTATGCAATTTGTTAGAGATGCAAATGATGCATATGCAAATGATATGAGGTGGTATCTTAGGTCAAAAATTGGGGTATGACAGTTGTATGTAGCTACAGGTGAGTATATGGGTGAAAGCCCTCCACATGACCATAATTTTGCAGGTGACGACATGGAGGATGACCTTCCAGCCCAGGATCACCCTGTCCCGCCTCCTCAGCAGTTCTTCCAGCACACTGTTGGATCATCCTCCATGACTCAGGATCAATGGGGATGGGTACAAACGGATATTGGCGCTCTCCGCACCGAGCAAACACGACAGGGTGTTGAGTTGTTCAGACAAGGAGCTGTGGTGGATGATGTCCAAGAGATGATGCGACGCCTTATGTTGCAGTTTCCTCAAGATCCCCCTCCTCCACCGCCTTATCAGTGAGCTAGGTAATCTCCGTCACACTAGAATTGAAACATTGAGGACAATGTTTCGTTCAGGTGTGGGGGAGGTTCTCTTGTTATTTTATTGCTTTGCTTTCCGTTTTGAATTCATAGAATATTTTGTTTAGTGTGTTTATGGTTTATTTCTCTTACTTTTACCTTTAAGTGTGTTTCTTTCAAGTTTGTGGGTGCAGTGCCAGCATGGTGTTACCAGATAAAGGATACAAGTCGGAAGGGAGCGAGCTAATAGTTAGTGGTTGAACAACACATTCCACACTTGATCTCCGCAGGCACTACGGAAGCTGACACAATCAAAGAGAAGAAGGTAGGACGCAAGAAGTCGACACTGAACCAAGAGAGGAGTATGGTATACTTTAGATGAAAGGAAATTGCAGGACACCAAGAGCACCTTGAAGCATGCAAGCTTAACCGACCCGATGAGATATCAGAGCCAAATTCATAACTCCACATGAGAGTCCAGTCAGGTATGGCACTATTCACTTTGATTTTGCGTACGTTCTCAGAACACAAGCACACTACGAAAGCGCACACTGAGGCAAGTTTTTTTTGTAACCCCGAGCCTTTCTAGCCATCCCGTATGCATTATATCATTTGTCACCCTTTTGAGCCGTAATGTGTGTTTTGTTCATTGTTGTTAGTTATTTTTCTTACCACCCGCATTCCCATTGTTGATATTATCGCTCGGCATTTATAGTAATCACTTGAAGGACACTAAAGAATCTAAGTGTGGGGTTGTAAACCATTGAAAAAGAAAAGGGGCAAGGAAAAGAAAAAAATATTGATTTCTCAAAAGAAAAAAGAAGAGAAAAGATGAATATGGATCTTGTGAAAAAAAAATAAAGAGGTCTTAAAAATTCAAAGCAAGAAAAATCTTTACCTTTGCCCACTTTTGAGAAAGACCAAATAAGGTCCAAACCCCATTTTTACGATTCAAATCAGTATGAGTAGAGAAGTGAATCCAATATAAATGCCGAGCACCAAACCTTTTGTTATCCCGTTTCTTGTTTACCCACCAAACCCAAGCCTCGTTACAGCCCTAAGACCTCATGAAGTGTGTGTAATCTGTGTGTGTAGTGATTTGAGAATTTATTCAAAGTTGAAAGTAATATGCATGCCTTGGTACTGTGAGTGTAGACACTTTAACCCGGAGAGATTTTGTGAGATCGTGAAAAGCTTGCAGGTGAAAATGTGCTCGATAGTGATAATGCAGTGGATAGTTTGAAGAAGGAAACCAGAAACTCGATTGCTATGTGTGGGAATCTTGCGAAAAACCTGATTGTGTTGTGGAGAAAAGAATCGCGTAGTTGACCTCTGTTTGCCTCGATACATCACTTGAGGACAAGCAATGAGATAAGTGTGGGGTTGTGATCGGTCACCATTTCTAGTAAGTTTCCGCATCTTTTTCCGACCGAAATTCGTAATCTTGGTAATACTAAGTGGCATTGGCATATGTTTTTAAGTAAGTTTCCATATTTTTGTCTTTGTGACGTTCTTGCATCTTATTGTGTTTTGAGTATTACAAAAGTGTCGTTTTATGCGCTGGTTGTTAGTATGTTTTTGGCCAGGTTGATGCAAGGGAGAGATAGAAACTTATGGCGCGCACGAGCGGATAAAAGAAGCTGGAAAAAGCTGATTTCAGAGGTTAACACGGGTACCCGTGTGGAGCAACACGGCCCATGTTGAAATGTGGCCAGAAAAGTGATTTTTGGAGCTGAAACAGAGGTTTCACACGGGCACCCGTGTTCAGGCACACGGTCCGTGTGGAAAGCTGCGTGGAAAGTGAAGTTCTGAATAAAGGAGCCAGACGAGCAACACGGGCACCCGTGTGCAGCAACACGGCCCGTGTTGCAGATGCGAGCTGATTTTGATTTTTTTATGTTTCTTGCTCCAATGTGATCATTAGGGGTACTTTTGGTATTTGGCTTCAACCTGAATAGGAGAGTGAATATAAAAACAACCTGAGGCAAAGAAAGAGGCACCTTTTGACAGATCAGAATAGAGAATTGCAGAGAAGAAAGAGACGGAAGCGAGAATTTGGAAGTCAAAGAGATTCAACGGTGGACACCATTGAAGATCTTAGTACTCCCAATTGATTGTAATGTCTAAACTTTTTCATTTGCGTTTTTTAGATACTATGAGGGGCTAAACCCCCCAATGCTAGGGGGTGTCCCTGATTCGATCTGTAATAACTCTGGATTTGGTATTTCGTTAATTGAAATTATGTTTTGTTCATGTCAATTGCATACTGTTTTTAATGGTTTCTTTATCAAACCGATGAGGATTGTTCTGTGGTTGACAATTCGTAGGACTACAATTGTTAGGGTTTGTATGCAATTGAACCTCATGATCATCACCTAGGACTAGGGTTATAATTTGGTTATTCGGAAATTCTTGATAAATAAATGATTTGGTTTATCCGTTTTCTCTAAGGACTTAAGTAATCGGAGTTCAAATCAAATAAGATTTTCACTAAGGACTTAGGATTATCATTCTTGAGAATGAATACTTGAACTACATGATCCGGTAAATGAAATCTACATCCAGAGAAAATTAGAGAAAGAATCACACACCCTACCTTAGCATTACTTTATTATATTCTTAAATTCAACTTTCACTTCCTTTATTTCTTAGTAGTTTAAGCTCTGTGAAACAACACACCATATGAACTTTTGTTTAACTGACTAAGTCTAATCACTTGTGTTTCCTACGCAATCCTTGTGATCGATACTTGGGGTAAAACCCATTATTACTACATCGGTAAAAATAGTACACTTGCTATTTTTCCGATCAGTTTCCATTTCCCTTATGTTGCTCAGCAGAGCCAGGTGTAGATGTGGGTGTAGCAGTAGCATCAGCCATCTTAGCATTTTTCTCTTCCTGAATCTTTTCTAAACACGGTTAAGTGCTTGCACCTTAGAACCGGCGCTCTGATGCCAATTGAAGGATAGAAAAACTCTTAGAAAGGGGGGGGGGTGGGTGTGAATAAGTGTACTTTAAAAACTCTTAAGATAAAAACAACTACACAATAATTTTTATCCTGGTTCGTTGTTAATGAAACTACTCCAGTCCACCCCCTTAGAGTGATTTACCTCACCTGAGGATTTGATCCACTAATCAACCTTGATTACAACGGTTTTCCACTTAGATACCTTCTAAGTCTTCTAGAGTATTCTGATCACAACTTGATCACTCTAGAAACACAATGCTTAGAGACCTTCTAAGACTTCTAGAGAATCTGATCACAACTTGATCTCCTCTAGTTATTTACAAATGAATGTAAACAAATTCTTATAAGAGTTATACAATGCTTCTTAAAAATCTATAATCACAACTTTGATATTTCTCTTAAGTTTAAGCTTAATCTCACTAAAATATTACAACAGTAATGAAGTGAGGTTGAAGATGAAGTCTGTAGAGTGTTGTATTTAGCTTCTCATCAGAACTTCTATTTATAGGCGTTTGAGAAGATGACCGTTGGGAGCATTTAATGCGTTGCGTGATCCGTACAACATTGCATTTAATGTTTCACTCTTTTGTCAACTACCTCGAGCCTTGCTTTTCATGCTTTTACTGACTTTGCTTTTAATAGCTTCTAACGTTCCTTTTGTCAGTCAGCGTAGCCTGCCATCTTGTACTTGCTTCTGATTTGATATTTGTAGATACAATATTTGACTTAATCAGAGTCAAACAGCTTGGTGCAAAGCATCCTCTTGTCTTCTGACCTTGAAGTGCTACTAGCGTGATACCATAAGAACTTCAGTGCTTCTACTTCTGATCTCAAGTTCTTCTGATGCTTCCATAGACAATGTTCTGATTCTGCTTGACCATTTTCTGATGTCTTGGGAGAGCATGTTCTGATGTTGCATACTGAACCTTCTGAGTCAGTGCTTCTTGCGCTGGTTTTGTGCATACTCTTTATATATTTCCTGAAATGGAAAATGCATAGGATTAGAGTACCACATTGTCTCATACAAAATTTATATACATTGTTATCATCAAAACAAAGAATATTTATCAGAACAAATCTTGTTCTAACAATCTCCCCCTTTTTGATGATGACAAAAACATACATAATTGATATGAATTTGCGATCTGAATTTCAGATGACTAAAGACAATTACACAGTTATAGCATAAGCATATAAACATAGTGAATATGTCTCCCCCTGAGATTAACAATCTCCCCCTGAAATAAATACTAGAAGAATTTATGAATAAAAGACTTCCCTGAGTATTTTCAATTTCAGTCGAGACTTTCACACTTGCTTAGATCTTTAGAACATTCACAGCTTCTACTTCTTGCTTCCATAGGACAGCTTCAGAGCCTTGAATCATTGCAAGCTAGATTGTATCAGAACATTCTTGAATGTACCAGAGCATCATCAGAGCATCTCTACATCATGAAATGTTTCAGAACAAACTAAACGAAAAAAGTCAGAGCATGTTACCTTCTTTTTGTCAGTTCTTCTGATTCCAGAATATTCTCCTCTTTTAGGCTTTTTTAGAACTTCTAAAGTTCTCGAACTTCCTTTGTTTACTCTTCCAGAGTTGGTTTCCCTTGCTGGAGATCATGGACAGTTCGTCTTCATCTTCTTCTGATTCCGACTCTTCAGAATCTTCTTCTTCCGCCTGAAAAACGTTAGTGCATTTTTTATTCAAAGATTTGAAAACAATAAACTTACCTTTCTTTTGAGGTTCATTAGCATCTAGCTCTATTTCATGACTCCTCGAGGCGCTGATCAGCTTTTCCAAAGAGACTTCATTCAGATTCTTTGTTATCTTGAATGTAGTCACCATTGGGCCCCATCTTCTGGGCAAGCTTCTGATGATCTTCTTAACATGATTAGCCTTTGTATATCCCTTATCAAGAACTCTTAATCCAGCAGTTAGAGTTTGAAATCTTGAGAACATTGTTTCAATGTTTTCATCATCCTCCATCTTGAAGGCTTCATACTTCTGCATCAAGGCAAGATCTTTTGTCTCATTGACCTGGGCATTGCCTTCACGAGTCATCTACAAGGATTCAAAGATGTCATGGGCAGTTTCTCTGTTTGATATCTTCTCATATTCAGTATGAGAAATAGCATTCAACAGAATAGTCCTTGACTTGTGATGATTTTTGAATTGTTTCTTTTGATCATCACTCATCTCTTGTCTTGACAACTTTGATCCACTAACATTTACCGAATGTTTGTAACCATCCACAAGTAAGTCCCATAAATCACCATCTAGACCATGAAAATAACTTTCCAATTTGTCTTTCCAGTATTCAAAGTTTTCACCATCAAATACTGGTGGTCTATAATAACCATTTACATGGTTGTGTTGATCATTTGAAGCAGATGTAGAAGTAGATGTAACAATATCAACCATATTGACTGTGTTTTTCTCCCTGAATATTTTTCTAACACGGTTAAGTGCTTGCACCTAGAACCGGCGCTCTGATGCCAATTAAAGGATAGAAAAACACTTAGAAAAGGGGGTTTGAATAAGTGTGACATTAAAACTCTTAAGATAAAAACAATGAACACAATATTTTTATCCTGGTTCGTTGTTAACGAAATTACTCCAGTCCGCCCCCTTAGAGTGATTTACCTCAATTGAGGATTTAATCCACTAATCAAACTTGATTACAATGGTTTTCCACTTAGAAACACTCTAAGTCTCCTAGAGTATACTGATCACACCTTGATCACTCTAGGAAATCAACACTTAGAAACTTCTAAGTCTTCTAGAGTTTACTGATCTCACTGATCACTCTATGAACCTTTTACAATCAATGTAAAATAAATGTTACAAGAGTTTGAATTGCTTCTTAGAAAGCTATAATCACAACTGTGATATTTCTCTTAAGTTTTATGCTTAACACTCACTAAAATATTACAAAGAATGTGAGGTTGAAGATGAAGTTCATATGATTTGAATTCAACAGCGTTTCAGTATGATAACAAAAGTTCGTTATTAGCTTCTGATCAGAACTTCATATTTATAGGCGTTTGAGAAGATGACCGTTGGGTTGCATTTAATGCTTTGCGTGAATAGTACAACTTTGAATTTAATGTTTCACACTTTTGTCAACTACCTCGAGTCTTGCTTTTCCTGCTTTTACTAACTTTGCCTTTTGTAGCTTCAACGTTCATTTTGTCAGTCTTACTAGCCTGTCATCTAGTACTTGCTTATGATTCTGATGTTAGTGAATACAATGTTTGAATAATCAGAGTCTCAGCTTGGTGCAAAGCATCTTCTTGTCTTCTGACTTTGAAGAGCTTGAGCATGATACCATAAGAGCTTCAGTGCTTCTGATTCTGAACTCATGTTCTTATGATGCTTCATTAGACCATGTTCTTATTCTGCTTGACCATCTTCTGATGTCTTGTGAGAGCATGCTCTGATGTTGCAATCGTGAACCTTCTGAGTCAGTGCTTCTTAGCGCTGAATTATGCATACTCCTTATATATTTCCTGAAATGGAAAATGAATAGGATTAGAGTACCACATTGTCTTATACACAATTCATATATAATGTTATCATCAAAACAAGAATATTGATCAGAACAAATCTTGTTCTAACAAGTATTCCTTTCGTCCATTATTATGAGCAAAAAAATTCTTTTTAGGTTTATTGAGTAATAAATTGTACGGTTTACATAAAAGATCAACTATATTTATTATTCAATAATTCTAAAAAGATAATATTTGCTTATAATAATGGTCCAAGAGAATAATAATGAAGGTTGACTGTAGTCAGCAACGAATAATTTTAATAAACAAATATTTATTAACATCAATGAAAAAATATGACAAAAAGAGAAAAATATTTGTTAATTGTGGACTGCAGTCAATACTTTTATAATAACATTTGTTAAATATTAATTTATAATGGTTAGGTTAATAATAATGATATTTAGCAAAATAGTTAGATTTGTAAAATACTGCAACATGATAAGAACATAATTATTGATAATATTAGTAATAATAATAAGAAATGACTATTTGGTTAGGATTTATTAAACTTCAAAATAATATTTTATTTTAACCTAATATTGGGTGACAATCTTAGAATGTTAAGCCAACTGATAGATACACCCTCTTAGATTTCTTCCCAAACCCAAATAAATAAACTCACCCTCATTTTATATTACTAAGCCCAATTATATACATACTTGTTTTTGAATACACCTCTCTATTTAACAACTTAAATATGCATCTCATAAGAACAATTATTTTGAATATTTGAAGCAAATCATAAATATTTTAAATATGCACCCTACAAATTTAATTTAAATGCACAGAGGAAAGAAAATTAAATTGTTGATGCTCGAGGCGGTCAAATTTGGTGCATGACATGTAGCATTGCATTCTTTGTGACATTGCATAATGTTTGATTGTGTGATGTTTGACAATTCGTGAATAAGTGAGATTTAATTGAGGAATGTGACTGAATTATGTGATGATGCTGCGAGTAGATGATGATGTGCAGGTATGAGTAAATATGTGAAGTATGAGGATACACATGCGTTAGTATATGTAGAATTATTGATGCCTATTGTATAACTACTATATTTCTCCCTTATGTCTTCTATAATGACTATGAATTACTCACCCTTTCTGTTTGAATGTTACCTCCACGTGGGTAACGCGCAAGTAATCAAGAATAGTTCGTTGGTGTTTGGAGGATAGCTTCATGAAATCTTTTAGCGCTTTATTTGGAATAAAGATGGTCTTGCTCTCTTACGTAACATCGGGGTTGGGGTCATTTAATTGGAACAATGTCATTCTTTTAATTGTTTTGAGATCTAAACTATCTGTTGTGGTATTTAAGATGTTTTGAAATATGAAGTCCGCTATGAGAATTTGAATTACAATTGTTGTCATTGAAGAAGTATTTTGTTTTGACAATTTGAAAACCCGTGTTACGGAGCAGGACGTTTTATTATGAAGTTTTTATCAAGGTGACACTCTAGTTTGTGATTCGTGTTTATTTAATTATTAGAATATATGCGAATTATATATGTGGGTTTAGATGGGTTTTACAACCTCCCACTTATCTAAAAAACCAAGATGAGCGTTCATTTGAATACTCCAGTTTTCGTAGTTAGACGTTGTTAGTCGTGGTAGCGGAATTTCACTCATCACGTTCGCCATTAGCTCTAATGCCAATTTGTTGATATAAATACTACTTTATATATTGCTCTCTTGCTTATTGAAATGAAAATACAACAAAGTCTTTATAAATACCCAAGATACTACTATTTTAGGAATTAAAATGCAACTAAGTTCTATTAAAAGACCACTAACCTCTTGGCCTTTCCACTACAAGAACTTTTTATTTGTCCACTGACTTCTAAATTAAACTCATTTAAAAAATTAAACACATACTTCATACTCTCTTTTATAGAATTATTAAGTAGAGTTGTTATTTGCGAAATCAAGAGTCTTTTTTCCATCATGAGAACTCCTAAAGTAGTTGTCCATATAATCCTGCCACAGGACATCCCTCTAACCAACGAATCCATCTTTCTTCACCAATTCTAGAAATGGGCCAATCCTCTCAGTAAGCATAGGAAGACTGAACATTGGAACTGATACTCTTGATTGTGTGGAAGTTGTCTGTACTCTATGTTCAGCACTTTTATATTCTCCATTGCTAAGTACCTTCAAATAAAATACAAAAGGATTATTAGTTATGATGCAAAGTACATTAGTACAATTTTAAGATTTTAACTATGTCGTATTATTTGATTTAAAGATATATCAAACCTCTAAAGCATCACCAACATTGATGAATAAAGCTTCCTGGATTGGAGGAATTTCAAGCCACACTTATTTTTCATCATTACTCTCATCTTCTGATTTAACATGCAATCCACCAATTCCATCTTGAAGAAGAATTGTGATAGTTCTTGAGTCTGAGTGACGCACTGTACCGGCGGTGAGTTCTGGATTTGGACATGCTGGATAGTAGTTCATGTTAACCATCTTCATACCAATAAGACTCTCCATTTTTGAATCATCTAGTTTCACTCCAAGTTTATCAATTAATATTTATAATAAGTCTCTCACTATCTTGGATGATAACTTCAAATATTCAAGTGCAACTTCCCTGTAAATTGAGAGAAATAAATAATTCAACAAAACCTATAATGTCTAATATGTATGCTATATTAGATTGGACTTACTTGCATATATTAGGCCAATTTTGAAGAGCATCTTCATCACAACTATAAACCATATTGATATAATCTTTCCATTCCAACACTTTTTCTAACTCAGGTACAAAGCTAGTTTTATATCTCGTATTACTCGCACTATTACGGTAAATAACTTTCTCCTCTGGTGGCAAGTTTAAGTGATTCCGAAATCTCGAGAGGAACACAATGATTCACTACTTGAAAGAATCCAACTGTCTCAGCAGCTCTAACAATTTCATCCACCACTTTTTCATGTTCTGGCCCATTGAGTTTTGAAAAATCAATAGGTTGAATTTCACATGGTTTTGAGTTTAGTTTGCTGATTCTTTTGTTTATGGGTTGTATGTATATTTTTGGAACCTCTGATAAACCTGAGTCAACTAAACTTTTGATCCCGTTTCCATCTTTTACAACAAAGTTGTACAATGAATTTAAGGAGTTGGAAATTTGTGCCATGAAAGTGTGCAATTTTTTATGCTTGGATTAAGAGGAAATTGTTATGAAAGAAGGAAACTTATTAACGAATGTAACATGGGTGATATGCTTTTATAAGTCTTCGTAAGTGAAAAATAATACATATAAGGAGTTCAGCCACGGTTAAAAAGTAAGAAAAAAAACGGTTTAAAAATATATTTACATAAGAACTAATACGACTTGATTAAGTTTAGCAAAGAATCAAATATATACTATTTTTTATTTATGAATTTATTTGACCTCTTCAATTTTTGTGAGGAACTAAAATACTAAAATAGTTCTTTACTGTATAATAAAAGAACAAAGCACAAAAAGTAAAAGAAAATTACACAAAATTCAAACACAAAAATTTGTATTGATAATATCAAAAAATAATATATTTGTAAAGACTAATCACATAATTAAACCTTAATTAATTAATCTTTCAAAATAAAAAATATTCTTTTGAATTCTTTCATTGTAGCTATCATTCTTCGTACCTTTCTATGTCTCGATACTATCTCATCTACTCTTCGTACTTTTCTTTCTCCCCAAATTACTATGGCCAAACATACGACATCCTCATCCACTCTCATTTTCCAATATTATTTTTTGCTTTTGTTTGTTGCACCATTCTCATTCCCCAATATTGTTTTTTGTTTTTGTTTGTTGCACCATTCTTATTTCTCAATATTATTTTTTTGTTTTTGTTTGTTTCACAATTCTCATTTTCCAATATTATTTTTTATTTTTGTTTGAAGGACCATTCTCATTTATCAATATTATTTTTTGTTTTTGTTTGTAGGACCATTCTCATTTATCAATATTATTTTTTGTTTTTGTTTGTTGCACCATTCTCATTCCCCAATATTGTTTTTTGTTTTTGTTTGTTGCACCATTCTTGTTTCCCAATATTATTTTTTTGTTTTTGTTTGTTTCACCATTCTCATTTTTCAATATTATTTTTTATTTTTGTTTGTAGGACCATTCTCGTTTACCAATATTATTTTTTGTTTTTGTTTGTTGGACCATTTTCATTTACCAATATTATTTTTTGTTTTTGTTGGTTGCACCATTCTCATTCCCCAAATTGTTTTTTGTTTTTGTTTGTTGCACCATTCTTGTTTCCCAATATTATTTTTTTGTTTTTGTTTGTTTCACCATTCTCATTTTCCAATATTATTTTTTATTTTTGTTTGTAGGACCATTCTCATTTACCAATATTATTTTTTGTTTTTGTTTGTAGGACCATTCTCATTTACCCATATTATTTTTTGTTTTTGTTTGTTGCACCATTCTCATTCCCCAAATTGTTTTTTGTTTTTGTTTGTTGCACCATTCTTGTTTCCCAATATTATTTTTTTGTTTTTGTTTGTTTCACCATTCTCATTTTCCAATATTATTTTTTATTTTTGTTTGTAGGACCATTCTCATTTACCAATATTATTTTTTGTTTTTTTTTGTAGGACCATTCTCATTTACCCATATTATTTTTTTGTTTTTGTTTGTTTCACCATTCTCATTTTCCAATATTATTTTTTATTTTTGTTTGTAGGACCATTCTCATTTACCAATATTATTTTTTATTTTTGTTTGTAGGACCATTCTCATTTACCCATATTATTATTTTTTATTTTTTATTTTTTTATTTTATTATTTTATTTTATTTTTTTTTTGAAATTTGATAATAGAAAAAGAATAAAGACTAAGGTTATAAAGTGCGTTTTAAAAGATGTCAGCTATAATTATTTCTTTTCATGGCAAAACTTAGAATATGTGACAATTTAAAATATGTTGCAGATATTTTGGGTTTCTATTTTAATATATATTATATATTTGTGACTACTTTGATAGAGAGAACGATTAGATTAATATTTTTGTCGGAAACTATTAATTATTCATCGTAATCTTTATTTTCTCCAATCTTATATTTATTGAGCAGACTTTAGTACATATATCTTTTTATCACATCCAAATACTCAAATTAACCAAGCGCTTGGGCTCGAGTGGCAAACGAGTCTCTGCGAAGGACGATATTCGGGGAATACCGAGTTCGATTCCTGGTAGAAACAACGCTTGGCTAGTGCACGTGCCTCCGTAGCACGAGTCGGATTAGTCGATCTACTAAGTAGGTCGGAACCGGTGCGAAAGAAAAAAAAAATACTCAAATTAACAAAATATAATATAGTTCGATTAACTTGATCATTTTGGACGATGACATTAAAACTAATGGAATGTGATGGTCTCCAATTGACTGATTTGAACCCTTGCTAATTAATCTATTATTCTTCATGGGGACTCAATTGATGCTTAATTATTATAGCTAATCATAGAAAATAGTACTACTATTTTATATTTTTAATATTCATTTAGTTTTTTGTCACACTCGTAAATGGAATTTGATATTTCATAGAGTTAATCCTATTGCATGGTCCTTTGAAAAAAAAGTAAATCCCAATACTGTTTATGTTACAAATCAGAGTTCTCACGGCTCTAAGTTATCTTCACAAGAAAGATAGATATAGAGAGTGAAGTTGTTAGTTTCTCTTTGATTCAATTAAGTGATTAGTTTTCAATAAAGTGATTTTGAGATTACTTTATAAGATTAAGTGTGTATTTGGTAATCTTGACACGCAAATAGAGTCTTTGAGACTTGAGAGATGAGTTGTGCAATTTGAATTCCATAGCTCATCTAGGACATGAGACATTGGAGAATTTTTAATCTTATTAAAGATTAAAGATTTTTAGATTCAAATTGAGTGACTTAAGAAAGGTGTTAATATTTTTTTTAAAAGTTGTGTCAATGATAGAAGTATGAGGAGTGTTATTTTAACTCTTAAGATCGGTGATGGCAATGAATCAGAGCAAGGAAGGGTTTTACCTTCCTCATATTTAAATTTGAATATGAGTTAAAAAAACAATCTCCGTTTTAAACTCAAACAAAATAAATAATTGAATCCAAAATCCATCTAAAATGGGATTGAGTATATCTCCGCCTCGCCCCATCTAAAATGGGATTGAGTATATCTCCGCCTCGCCCTCAAAGTTAATTTTTCAAAATTGAAATAGTTGATTTTTCAAATCTATAATTAGTGTTGAACTATAACAAACATTATGATACATTAAAAATTAAAATAATTTTAAATATAAATTTTGAATATTTTAAACAATAACGTCAAACCAAAGTATCAACGTATTAAATTGCATCACCAATTGATTTGTTGTAACTCATTTGTAATTAGAATTTAATCTAACATATTCTTGCAATAACAACTTTGTATAAATTGGGTGAGAATTGTCTCTCTGTATAAATTACATGTTTATATAGGCTGACACCTATAACTTCAAAAATTAGTTTTATAGAGATGAATTATGTCCGACCTATCAATTTAAGATATCTATAATTTATTTATTTTTTGATAAGCAATGGAACAATTTATATATCTAAAGTAAAAGGGGTATCCAGCTAATTACAATTGGACAAAGTTTGCAAAGTTTTTGTGACACTTGAACCACATATAATAAGAGAATTTCTTTATCCACCTCTCTATCTTTTTTTTCACCCCTGGCGAAAACTCCAAAATATCCCTAAATTTTGGAAATGCATTTCTGAAGTCACTTTTTTATTGAAAAAAAGATGGTTTCGGAAATGCACTTTCGAAAACATGTTTTTTTTAATGAAAAAAATTGATTTCAGAAATGTACATCCAAAATAATGTTTTTTTCCAGAAAATAGGTGAATTAGGAAGTGTACTTCTGAAATAATGCTTTTTTTCCTGACATGTTTTGTTTTGCAGGTACAACAAAGAATAAATTCTCAACAAAATCGGTGTATCAAGCTCTAGAAGAAGATGATGGTGCATTTGAAGATGCAGAATGCGAAATGATCTGGAGAGCTTCAGTTCTGGAACGGTGCAAAACCTTTATCTGGCTTTTGAAGCATGATCGCATCCTTACCAATCTTAGCAAAAGTAGGAAAGGACTTGGAAGTGCGGTTTGTACAATATGTGTGAGTCTACCATTCATGCAATTAGAGATTGTGTTATGTGCATTGCTATTTGGAGATGCCTTGCGCCTAGTGGATTACAATCAATTTCCGATATAATGAAGGGACAAACAAGGAGGTGGAGCAATACGTGGATGATAGCATGCCATACTTTATGGACCTGGAAAAATATGGAGGCACATGATGAAAGCTATATAAGGCCTCTCAATCCCATCTGCCATATATTAAAGAGGAAGCTTGAGTATGACTTTGCTATATCCTCAAGCAAGAAATGTTGTTATGTGGAGAGTGGGAGTATTTATGTTGGGTGGAAGCCATCTACTATGAGTATGCTAAAGCTCAATACGGATGGATCGAGCAAAAGTGGTAGGGAGGCGGGTGTGGTGTAATTCTTAGGGATTTCAATGGAGATTTAGGAAGATGTAGTGCTATCCTTGCAGAATGTTGGGGAGTTTATGAAGGATTAAAACTCACTCAATCGAGGGGTGTTCGGCGGGTGGACTTAAATGTGGACTCAAATATTTTGGTGGTTGCAATAGAGAAAGGGGAGCCGTGTGTCATACCCCAAAATTTGACCTCCTTTGTTCATCTTCAATGGTTCAAGGTTCAAGGGTTTATTCAAGCAACATGCTCCTAATCGAGGGCCTCTCAAAAGTAGGGTTTGAAGTTTATCAAAAAAATTTGAATCTTTGAGGCCTCAAATGGATCTCAAGGTGTCACATATGTATCAAAGCATATCCATGTCAAAAGTCGAGCTTCAATTCAAAGGAATGCTCCCTCAATGACTTAGATGACCAATAATCAGCTATGCTGACAGAAAAGTCAACTATAGTCAAAATAAAGTCCAACTTCAAGATTTTTGGTCAACATCAAGTATGTGAGGTTATATCCATCATTTGATCAAAGGTTGATCGTGATCCATTAAAAAAAACTCAGAAATGAACAAATGCAAAGGTTCAAATTAGGGTTTTAAGGAGAAAGTCAACTCAACTTTGACTGGTCATAACTTTCACATGGAGCATAAAAAATTTCCCAACCAAAGCCTATTTTGAAGGAAATTTGATTATCTACAACTTTGTCTCTCACAAGCCAAGGCCTGAAGTGCATCATTTGGGTGATATGGTACAATAGATTATGGGTCCTCCAAAAAGTCAACAAAAGACACCTTTTGGGCCAAAGCTCATAATTTGAGCATGGAAGCTCCAATTGAGGTGAAACCAAAAGGAGGTTTTAAAGGACTCCTTGAGCTTTACAAAAAGTCCTTGAACATGGTCATATAACAAAAATTGAAAGAGATACAAGGCTTAGAAGATGGCCGAGTTTGGAGAAATACATAAAGCCCTAATTAAGTAATTTTGGTTTTCTTGACCAATGGGCCTTACTTTTGGTTTTTAACATGACTTTGGGCTTCATATGGACTCCTAGGCTAATTATTTCATTTTTATAATATTTATATTATTTATTTGAATATTTATTCATTTAAATACTTATAAAATACATAAAATATGGAATAATTTTATTTAAATCAAGGATCTATTTTTTAATCAAGTTTAAGTCATCCAAGTATCAAATATATTGTGGAAAATAGGATTGTGTCGCGGGCGAAAAATCGTTTTGTTTCCTCTTTTGAGTGGGATGAGACACCTGATGCCTTCTTTGGGCTCGAGTGCTCAAAAAAAATGATTTTTCTTTGTTTCGACCAAACTTTTTATTATTTCCAAAGAAGGAAAAGGAAAAAAGCTGCAATAACCTAAAAGTGGGGGAGAGATTCCGGGTAAGAGGGTTGGTTATACGAAGGGAAGGTATTAGCACCCAACGTATCTATAGTACTCTATAGGTTTCTTTGTTATGTTTTATTCCATTCTTGTTGTGGTGAAGGTTTTTGTGAGAAAGAGGTGGGACCTAAGGTGTTTGTTTGATTATGCTCGCAAAGATCATCGCGATCCTCTGCATACATATCCCCTAGAGGGAATCAGAGCATCTGTAGCTCGGGGTCTACGGGTGCTAAGGTTTGAATGGTTTTTTTTGTTTTGTTTTGCTCGCCAAGGATCGACCTTGTGCCTACGTATTCTCAAAGGGATGTTGAGAAAGTCAGAGCAATCGTAGTTCCCACTTATGCTAGTGGAAGCAAAGAAAAATAGACAAATGTCGTCTAAATGCTAGATGTATCTAATCTATATCATCACATACATATGTTTGATTTTGTTTAAAAATCTTTTCATTATAAGCCCGGGGCCATGCCACTTAGGGTGCTTAGAATGATAAAGATGTTTTTGTTTGTTTAACCAGCCTTGTGGCAAAAGTTTTAATGAAGTCAGCCTTGTGACAAAAACTTTGATTAATCAGCCAGCCTTGTGGCAAAAGTTTCAATGAAGTCAGCCTTGTGACAAAAACTTTGATTAATCATCCAGTATGGTGGTAAAACAGTTTGATTAATTAGCCAGCCTTGTGGCAAAAAGGTTTGATTTTGATTGATTGATTGTTTGTGATGATATATAAGAGATACTCCTAGCATAGAGATGAAAAATGTCTAATCTCCTAGGGTATTTGATTTGGATATTGGGGATGCTTATAAGAAGCCCGTGGGTCCTTGTATGAAGCCCAAGAGGAGGCTATCCGAGGGTCCTTGCATTGTAAGCCCAAGAGGAGGCTATGGGAGGGACAATCCGGGGTCCTTGCATTGTAAGCCCAAGAGGAGGCTATGGGAGGGTCACTCGTTTGTACAAAGCCCAAGGGGAGGCATGGTATAGTTGGTTTGAGCTCTTAGAGCGATTTCACCGAGAAACCATACTCTATGTCCTAACCTAAATTAGTGGAGATTCTTTGCACGAAGCCCAATAGGAGGCTATGGGGAACCTAGTGTTGTACTAAGTTGAATAAACATATAACACAATCACAAGTATGAACAAGTACGAACAAATATGAACAAGTACATGAACAGATATGAACAGTTATACATATATGACAGAGTGTGTGTATATAATGGAGTTTATGAAGGAAATATACCTGTAAGCATGATCCATTTGTATACACAGGGCTCGGGACTCACACTCGGGGAGAGGTTCATTTGAATTTATTCAAAGCTATGTAAACAGGTATTTACAAAAGGGCTTGGGACTTATACCTACATGGAGGCCCATGGTATATTTTTGGGAAGATTTAAAGAAACCTTCGTTTTTGGTTTGTTATTCAAAGTTAAAAAACACATTGATTGAGATATGTACAAAAGGCGTACAATGAAATACCTAATTTCATATACTGGAATGGGTATGTACAAAAGGGGCTTGGGACTTATACCTACGTGGAGGCCCGTGTTTTATTTACAAAACATGGTTGACCGTTTTATTTACAGACGCGTTGTTTGAAAAAATGGTTTGAAGATTTGTTTTGAAAGAGTTTTCTGTACAAAGAAAAACTGTATAAAGAAAAGGAAAGGGACTTATACTCTCTAATATTCGAGAGGCCCATGTTTTATTTTCATAAAACATGGTGGATGGTTTAAAAAAGAGTTGAAAGATTTGTTTGTTAAAAAAACTGTTTGGAAGTTTATTTGGAAAAAAGTTTTCTGTTAAAACAAAAACTGTACAAAGAAAGACGAAAAGGGACTTATACTCTCTAATATTCGAGAGGCCCCACATCGTTTTGAAAATCAATTGATCAATTAAAAAGATTTAATCAATAGTTTCCTTTGAAAATCAAAAAGAAATGGTTTACCGTTTTTGAAAAGGAATCGGGATCGCTCGTTTTTTAAAACGATTTGAATTTTGAAAGAAATCAATTTAATCGAGATAAACAAGAAGATTGTCTTCAATTAACACTTAGATGATTAGGGTTTGCTTCAAAAAATATTTACAAGTGATTAAATTTGAAAATCAAATGAAAAATAATATTTAAAAGTATTAAAATTACTTAAAAACAAGTCATTTTAAAACCAATTAAAAATGTATCAAATAAATATTTTTTTGTGATTTTTTTTAACATTGTCAAAATATGTATATTAAATAAAGAGTGTAAAAAAATGAAGTGAAAATAATGAATTTTGATTGGTTAAATGAATGGTTAAAGTTTGTTAAAAAATGAAAGAAAATAGGTTGCAAAAAATTGGTTTTGTCTCCAATAGGGCTTGAACTCACGCCCTCTCTCTCACCAGCCAAAACACTTGCCAACTGAGCCACGCTTGTGGCTTGTAATACATACGCTTCCAGTTCAATATATTTTAAAACAACAATTTGAATTTTCTGAACCAAAAAAACGCGCCAAGAACACAACCCTAACTGATTTTCAAAATTCTTCAAAACTGTGTTGTTTTGATCGATCAAAGGGTCTATCTCACTCGGTTTTGGATGAGGAACATGATGATGACCTTTAATTTCATTTATTTTTGCTCTAAGATGATTAATTCTCTGATGAACACGAAGAACCCTAATTCTGAGATTGATCATGAAATCGTGTATGTGCAAGATAAATAGCAATTGATTGAGGGTTAATGATCCTCATGTGTGCAGAAATGAGATGGTATGTTCATATTTTATTCATGATGCATGATTCATAGAGTTTGAAGTTCAAGTAGCTTACCTTCAAAAACGGCAAAAGTGAGAATCGAATTCTGCAAATGAGAAGTTCCAGTTGTTGTTTCTTGGTCTGGACAGCATCAATGGACCTTATGGAACATGTTTGAATGCTTGGAACAATTTGAATTCATTTGAGCAAGTTCATGGAACCCGATCTGCAGAGCTATGGTGTGAGGATCAAATTTGATGATTTTGATGTTTCAGATCATGGATGATGATTGGGATAGTTCATATATGGTACATGAATGGTGTTTGGATGATTAACTTGGTCAGAAATGAGCTTAAATGAAAATTGGCATGATAAGTCTCATGTTATGCATATTTGGAAAGTGAGGTAGTGATTTTGAGTTTTAGGTGTTTTTAGGGTGTATGGATGGTTCAAACAAGTTTCAAATGATGTTTGTGGTTTGTAGGAAGCATCACTTTGGTCAGAAATTCAAGGGTTTGGAGGTTGAGCATTTTGCCTCTTTGAAACTTAAGAAACTTGCATTCTAAGAAAGAAAGAGAAAGCCTATAATTTGTGAGACTTTGGTGTGAATTTGAATGAGGTAATGACCTCTATTTATAGGCCAAACATTCTGAACTCAGAGCTTTGCAACTTGATCAAAGTTTGATGATTTGGCTTAAGAGATAAAAAGGAATCTTTTACATTTAATGCAAAATGGTTAAAGTGACCAAACCATGGTTAAACTTCAAGCTTCTTATCCTCTTCCATTCTGATCTTCTAATCAGAAAATATCTTCAATTATTGTCTTGATGCATCATTACTTGCATTATTTGGCAATTTGGTTCATAACTTTGCAAAAATGGCTCGAAATTTCAAGTGAAATGGTCACTAATGTCAAAATTCAAAACCATAGCTACACTCCATATTTTTTCATGCTCTTGGACATTTTGGAAAGCTCATGTTACACACTTCAAAACCCTAGTTGAAAGTTTCTTCAAGATCCTTAAGGAAGTGGGTGAAAAAGATCCATGAACTTTGAGAAAAATGAAGTTTTAAGTGGATTTTTCAAAAAGTACCAACTTTGAAGCACCATATCTCTTAAATGGTTGATCTTATGGAAAAAATTTATATGTGTCAAAGTTGTTTATTGGATCAAAATCTACAACTTTCATGTTGGAAGTTTTTTTCAGTTTGTAGGTGAAATTTTGAGAAATTCCCTTTCAAAGTTTGGAAAAAACCATGAAAAACACTTAGAAATTTTTCTAAGTATGAAAAGTCAAACTTTGACTTTTTGATTCTTGATTGATTTTCTTGATTTTTCTTGATCAAATGACTTCATATATCATATATTGATGATTCAAAACTTCAAAAGTCATGGTTGACCAAAATTCCCCAAAAGTCAATGGTGATCTTGTTGAGTTGACTTTTTCAGACGAATCGCGTTTCTGGAAATTTCAAATGAAACAGGCTATCCTCACCATATGAATGGTATGAATGGATCATATTGAAGCATTAGAGGATATTGAGCCATGGTTTGAGTTGTGACACCATGTCCTGATTAAAAAGTCAGTTTATTCAGTGAATTAGGTCAAAAACCCTAATTGTCGACCTGATGAAATTGATGACTGTGGATCTTGAATTGAGATGTAATCTCCATTGGATATTGTCATAGGGATTATTTGAGGATGATTGAAACCTTTGATTGACTTCCTGGGGTTTTTTAGGGTTTCCCAAATGTGATCCCTGATTTCAGTCCCTGATAGTTCAAAACCCTGATCTGAGGATTTGTCTGATCAATCTTTGTGTAGGAGATGTTATGAGCCAATGGATTAGGTCAAAATGATGCACTTGAGGTCTTGATATCATGTCCCAAGTCATTATGTCAAATCCTGAGCTAAAGTCAGGAGTGTGCTATCTTCAGTCAAAACCCTAATTCAGTCGATTCAGAGCCTTTGAGCTTGTTGAGATGGATCTCTGAGGACCAAATGTTGATTATTGATGAAGATGATTCATTTGAAATGAAGGGAGAACAAAACCCTAATTGATTATTACTTGTACTGATGAGTGATTTCCTGATTAAATCCTGCTGAGTCACAAGTAGCAAACACAAGCTATGCAATTTGTTAGAGATGCAAATGATGCATATGCAGATGATATGAGGTGGTATCTTAGGTCAAAAATTGGGGTATGACAGATGCCCCTATTTAAGTTTCTTCAACCTGAGACATGAAGATTGAAAATCTTCGTTTTGATAGGGTGGAAGAGACTTAAATATCAGAAGACGCAAATTTTGGACCTAAGATACCAAAATTGCGAATGATGCAAGGATATCTTTACCGAGGGGATATCAAGAACTGACTCCGCTGGGGAAAAGAGATCGGGAAGGATGTCTCAATCCGTTTTAGGAAGAGAATCCGTTTTGTCTTTTCGGGAAAGCAAGTGTATGCTTCACCGGGGAATGATAGCTTTGTAAGAAAAGCTTACCTATCGACATTATCGACTATCATCACAGGGATAGACTTGTTTAATAATGCGAAGGTGAAAGGTATGAAACTGTATTACCGACTATCAGCATGGTGATAGACTTGACAAGGTAAAAAGAGTTTCAAAGGTTCGGTTAATATTACCGACTATCAGCCATGTGATAGACATGTTAAATAATATAACCAGAACAAAAAGTTTACCGACTACCAGCCTTGTGATAGTGGTTTTGAAGACATGATCAATTATCAGCCAAGTGATAAAATGATTCTGGAGACTTTGTTAGGGAAATTACTGGTTATTCAGCCCTGTGAACAGTAATAAGGCCCTGAT
Source organism: Vicia villosa (assembly GCF_029867415.1). Classification (NCBI taxonomy): domain Eukaryota; kingdom Viridiplantae; phylum Streptophyta; class Magnoliopsida; order Fabales; family Fabaceae; genus Vicia; species Vicia villosa. The sequence goes on along the minus strand of NW_026705544.1, from coordinate 7,148 downwards.
TGTCAAGTGGTCTTCATGATTGATTTCCTTGAGAGGAAAAAGTCTTTTGGAAGAGACATAAGCTGCTCGGATGATGAGGCTATTGCTTATTGCCTGTTTTTCACGACTCTGTTTAGGGAATCGGAATTTGAATTTTTGGTAAAGACAGGGTTCTAACCAAGAATGAATTGGAAAGAAATAGTCAAACAAGACTTTGTACCCATGAGGAATGAACTCGAATGGGGATTTTCTCCTTTGTTTTGGAGAGGAGAAACTAAAGCAACCTTCTTCCACGAGGAATGATCTCAGTGGGGAACTGGAGAAACAAAATGTTCTTTCTGCTTATGGGTGACAACCTACTTGGAGAGATGACACGCCCATATTTGTTTCTTTTTCTTCTTTTTTTCTTTTTTTTTTCTTTTTTTCTTTTTTCGAGGATAGATATATCCTGAACATGTGAATATTGAGGCAAACATTGAAAAATGCAAGAATGTATAAATGATGCAAATATGTATGAATGATGCATGCTGACAATGCTGACAATACAACCAGATACTTGGCAAATGTTTTTCAACACGGTGTAGATAACACAGGTGATGAATGGTGTTGCGTGCTTTAAACTTCTCTGGGGAAGATGAGCATCTTTTCTTATTGAGATGAAAGAACCTCTTCACTGGAGATTGGAGATCTTCTTCATTGGGGATAAAAGACCTTCTTCACTGGGGATAGAAGAGCTTCTTTACCTCGAGGGGTAATTGCTTCAAGAATTCTTTTCTGGGACAAGAATACCGTTGTCTCAACAATTTTTTCCGGGAGAATCCTTTTTGTTCATCCTATGGAGACGACTGCTGATGTTCCTTCCGTTGTTCACAACTCAAAGGAAAATTTCGCTTTTATTTTGAAAAAGAAAAGTGAAGTAAATTCATTTAAAACTTATTTTTTTCTTTTTTTCAAAAACGAATAACACAATTAAAGCGTCATTTTGTAAGCTGAAAGAAATTAAAGATTGCAAACAAATGGGCACAAGGCTCAAATTTATTTAATAGGATGGAAATCAGCTAAAGGCGTGATTCCATGGAGTATTTACAAAATTTGAAAATGGTAATTATGCGGAAAAGGCTACATTGAAAGCAATAACTACTATTCCCCCTAACAACTTTGAGTTCCAACTGTGCTTGTCGCTTCAGATTGATAATGATTTGATTGAAGATCCTTTGATGAAGTACAGACTCTTCAGGTGACGAAGTATAGACTAATGCAGTTACTTTGTCATAAATCCCTAATTTTTGCCTAGATTGCCCTTTCAGGTTTTCAATCTACCAGGATGAATTTTTTTCTGTTTATTGTCTCTAATTTTTGCCTGGACCGCCCTTTCGGGTTTTCAGTCCACCGAGACGCTCATTTTTGCCTAAGTCGCCCTTTGCGGGTTTTCGACTTACCGAGCTGTTCTTTTGTATTTTTTAGACAAAGTATTTCTTGACTGCATCAGCATTCACAGGATGTGGGAGTTCATCACCATCCATGGTTGTAAGAATCATGGCGCCGCCAGAAAATGTTCTTTTGACAACATACGGGCCTTCGTAATTAGGAGACCATTTGCCCCTAGAATCTGGCTGAAAAGACAAGATCCTTTTAAGCACGAGATCGCCTTCTTGAAATTCACGAGGTCGAACCTTTTTGTTGAAGGCTTGTTTCATCCTTGCTTGGTACAACTGTCCATGGCATAGAGCAGTCATACGTTTTTTCTTCGATTAAGTTCAACTGATCGTATCTGCTTTGACACCATTCAGCCTCTGATAACTTAGTCTCCATGAGGACCCTCATTGATGGGATTTCAACTTCTACGGGGAGCACAGCTTCCATACCGTATACTAGAGAAAAGGGAGTTGCCCCTGTTGAAGTACGCACTGAAGTACGGTACCCATGTAAAGCAAATGGCAGCATTTCGTGCCAGTCTTTGTAAGTGACGACCATTTTCTGGACGATCTTCTTAATGTTCTTGTTAGCGGCTTCAACTGCGCCGTTCATTTTTGGTCTGTAAGGAGAAGAGTTATGATGCTCAATCTTGAATTCCTTACACAATTCTTTCATCATCTTGTTATTCAGGTTTGAACCATTATCAGTAATGATCTTGCTGGGAATACCATATCGGCAAATGATGTTATTCTTGATAAACCTCACAACCACTTGTCTTGTAACATTGGCGTAAGATGCTGCTTCGACCCATTTGGTGAAGTAATCAATTGCTACTAAGATGAAACGATGACCGTTTGAAGCTTTCGGTTCGATCATTCCAATCATGTCGATACCCCACATGGAGAAAGGCCACGGAGATGAGAGAACGTTGAGTAGAGTTGGTGGTACATGGATCTTATCTGCATAGATCTGGCACTTGTGACATTTCTTCACGTGTTTGTAACAATCAGATTCCATTGTCAACCAATAGTATCCTGCTCTTAAGATCTTTTTGGACATCGCATGCCCATTTGAATGAGTTCCAAAGGACCCTTCATGTACTTCATGCATTAACATGTCTGCTTCGTGTCTGTCCACGCATCTGAGCAAAACCATGTTGAAATTTCTTTTGTATAGCACATCTCCGTTCAGGAAGAAACTGCCAGAAAGTCTCCTTAGAGTTTTCTTATCTTTGTTTGATGCCCCAAGCGGGTACTCTTGAGTTTGAAGGAAACGTTTGATGTCGTGAAACCACGGTTTATCATCGATGACTGCTTCAGTTGCAAACACATAGGCGGGCCTTTCAAGGCGCGTGATTCTTACTTTAGGCACATCATTCCAGTGACTGACTTTGAACATGGAAGATAGAGTAGCCAAGGCGTCTGCCATTCGATTCTGATCTCGGGGTATATGATGCAATTCAACCTTGTTGAAGAAAGTCAACAGACGTCTTGCATAATCTCTGTAGGGAATCAAGCCAGGGTGGTAAGTTTCCCACTTGTCTTTGATTTGGTTGATCACGAGAGCGGAATCTCCATATATGTCAAGGATCTTGATCCTTAAGTCAATGGCTTCTTCGAGACCCATGATACAAGCTTCATATTCTGCGATGTTGTTGGTACAATCAAATAGTAATCTGGCAGAGAACGGGATATGAGTACCATTGGGAGTGATGATGATTGCCCCAATTCCATTGCCAAAAGCGTTTACTGCTCCATCAAAAATTAGGCCCCATCTTGATCCAGGCTCAGGACCTTCTTCAGGTAACGGTTCATCACAATCTTTCATCTTCAAGTACAAGACATCTTCATCAGGAAAGTCAAACTTGAGAGATTGATATTCATTAATTGGTTGATGCGCCAAGTGATCGGCGAGAATGCTTCCCTTGACCGCTTTTTGAGCACGGTATTCAATGTCATATTCGGATAACAGCATTTGCCATCGGGCAATCCTTCCTGTTAAGGCAGGCTTTTCAAAGACATACTTGATCGGATCCATTTTGGAGATTAACCAAGTAGTATTGTTGATCATGTATTGGCGGAGACGTTTTGAAGCCCATGCCAAAGCACAACATGTTTTTTCGAGCATGGAGTAACGAGACTCACAATCTGTGAATTTCTTACTCAAGTAATAGATGGCATGCTCCTTCTTACCAGTTTCATCTTGCTGTCCAAGCATACAACCCATGGATTCTTCTAACACAGTAAGGTACATGATTAATGGTCTTCCTTCAACTGGAGGAATCAATATCGGTGGTTCTAACAGGTATTCCTTGATACTGTCGAACGCTTTCTGGCAATCTTCAGTCCATACAACCCCTTGATCTTTACGGAGAAGCTTGAAAATTGGCCCACAAGTAGCAGTCATTTGAGAGATAAATCTGGAGATGTAGTTTAATCGTCCGAGAAATCCTCTTACTTGTTTTTCAGTTTTTGGTGCAGGCATCTCTTGAATAGCTCTGACTTTGTCGGGATCTACTTCAATTCCTCTTTGGCTGACAATGAAACCCAAGAGTTTTCCAGATCTAACCCCAAAAGTACATTTGTTAGGATTCAAGCGAAGCTGATATTTCCTTAGTCGTTGAAACAACTTCAAAAGGTATTCAATATGTTCTTCTTCTGTGCTGGACTTGGCTATCATGTCGTCCACATAAACTTCAATTTCTTTATGCATCATGTCATGAAAGAGAGTAGTCATTGCCCTTTGGTAAGTTGCGCCTGCATTTTTTAATCCGAATGGCATCACTTTGTAGCAAAAGGTACCCCATGGGGTGATGAAAGATGTCTTCTCCATGTCTTCAGGAGCCATCTTGATCTGATTATAACCAGAGAACCCGTCCATGAAGGAAAAGACGTTGAACTTAGCGGTGTTATCAACCAGCATGTCGATATGCGGTAATGGAAAGTCATCTTTTGGACTGGCCTTGTTCAAGTCACGGTAGTCAACACACATTCTGACTTTGCCATCTTTCTTCGGAACTGGCACTATGTTGGCCAACCATTGGGGATACTCGGAGGTGACAAGAAAACCTGCGTCGAGCTGTTTCTGAACTTCCACTTTAATCTTGTTAGCCATATCAGGGTGAGTCCTTCGCAATTTCTGCTTAACCGGCGGACATTCGGGCTTCAATGGCAAGTAATGCTGAACAATATTGGTATCCAACCCAGGCATGTCTTGGTAGGACCAGGCAAACACGTCAACATATTCTTTGAGAAGGTCTGTCAACTTACTCTTGATATCAGCATCAAGCAGCGATCCAATGGTCACTTCTTTTTTGTCTTCTTCAGAACCCAAGTTGATTTTTTCTAAAGGCTCTTTGTGAGGCAGAATGACTCTTTCCTCGTGCTTAAGTAACCGAGAGATCTCGTCCGGAATCTCCTCTTCTTCCTCTTCTTCGGCTTCGAACACAGGAAACTCAAAGTTGGGAGAGGGCATAGGGTTATTGCATTCAATGGGTTTATCAATAGTTAATCTGCACATGTGATTTATATCTATTTTAGAAAATTTTATGAATGCAAGAGTGTATGCAGATTTTTTTTGAAAAGTTTTTTTTTTTTTATTTTGGGTTTTTAGGATTACCATTTCCAGAAAAAAGCAAAAAATAAAACATATAATGTAGGGAATTCAAAATGACGCTTTATTTATGATTCATTTTTGAAACAAAGCCCTAAACACAAACTCATTTGTCTTGGGCAGGACAAAGAGGGAAACTTTTAAAAACAAAGCCCTATACACAAAGTTATTTGGGCGGAACATTTAAAAGCAAAGCCCTATAAAACATCTCTCTGCTTTGGGCAAGGCAGGAGGTCAAAATAACAGCGAGGTGATTACTTTGAGCGGCGAACAACATTCGGAACGTCGACAGCCTTCCAGTAGCAACGAACTCCTCTGTGTATTATGTATTCAGGAAAATGCTCCCCAGAATTATCTTCAGCATTGACATTGACCGCTGGTCGAGCAGGATTTGAAGGTCCTGGTTTGTCAACCTTGTTCTTTGTAGAGTTGAAACGGTCTTCTTCTACTTCTTGAAGAGCATAAGATGAGTCACAATCTTCAGAATTTTCAGGATGTATTTCCCAGTCTTCAGGATGAAGAGACTCATTGTCAGCGACACTTTCCGAGTCAGTTGCGGGACCATCTTCCCCTTCATCTTCAAAAATGGCATTTATGTGATAATAACCATCTTCAGGATTATGAACCTTGGCAGATACATCGAATCCGAAATCTTCAGTAACTTCAGGCTGCTGAGAAAATTGACAGGGCTGATAAGCCTCTTCTGGTTGACTATTATGTTCAAAGGAATCTCCCCATCCAGTTGGTTGGATATCCTCAATCGCAATCTTGTAACTTTCAGGTGCAGTGTATTTCACCATATAATCAAATTTTCCACTTGGTTGTCCCAAAGTGTCCCATATTTCTGCAGGAACAGGCTCAGTTTCATTGCCTTTGGATTCTTCTGAAGGGGGATATGGTTCTTCCTGAGATATGTATCCCGAGTCATTGAGATAACATTTCCATTCTTCTTCAGGATCAGGTAGACCTTCTTCGATGCATTCCTCAATAAGGACATTGACCTCTTGAGGAATTGGGTTAAGGAACCCTCCACTATGGAACGTTTCTTTGATCGGACGAAGGGTTTCATCCTTCTTGGTGCAGTTTGAGAATGTTGGTGAACATCCGAGACCTGCTCTAGTTTCATTCTTGGTCGGGATCACAACTTGCCCCCAGCCAGTGGTAGTTCCATCTTTCACTACTTTTACTGCCTCTTTGTAAGAAGAGATTGATGCTTTCTTTTTGGAAGATTCGTCTTCTAAAGAGAGACCTTGGAACTGAGTTCCTTCCACATTATCAGCACCGATGAAAGAGAAATTGGATAAATGACTCACCATTAAGGCTTGTTCCCCACTTATTGTTACCAATTTTCCATTTGTTACAAATTTTAATTTTTGATGGAGCGTAGAGGTTACTGCCCCTGCTTCATGGATCCATGGTCGTCCTAACAGACAGCTATAAGCAGCTTGAATGTCCATGACCTGGAAGGTGATTTGAAATGTATGGGGACCAATTGTCATGGGAAGGTTGACTTCACCGATAACAGATTTTCGCGATCCATCAAATGCTTTGACAACTACACCACTGAACTTCATAGGCATTCCTTGGTAAGACAAGCGAGCAAGAGTCGTCTTTGGCATCACATTCAAGGAAGATCCGGTGTCTACTAACACATTGGACAAAGAGTCTGACTGACAGTTCATAGAAATGTGCAAAGCAAGATTGTGATTTCTGCCCTCCTCGGGGAGTTCTTCATCACAGAAGCTTAAATTGTTGCAAGCTGTTATGTTGGCTATTATCCCATCAAAGTGATCAACAGTCACATCATGATCTACAAAAGCTTGATCTAAGACTTTCATCAGGGCTTCCCTGTGGGCTTCTGAGTTTAACAGCAATGAAAGTATTGAGATTTTTGAAGGAGTCTGCATAAGCTGATCCACAATCTTGTATTCACTTCTTTTGATAAGCTTCAAAATTTCATCAAAGTCTGGATTGACATTGGTTCCACTGGATTGACCAACATCAATGTTTGTATTACTGACAGGAGTTTCCTCAGGATTCCCCACTGGTGTATTGACAGGATTTTGCCTGGTTGCAGGAGCAACAGGCTGCTTTGGAGGTAGTGGAGTATACACACGTCCACTTCTTGTTACACGACTTAC